>NC_081427.1:62863440-63216241 GCF_949786415.1 Peromyscus eremicus
TGAAATAGAATTTTATTCTGATGTAAAGAAAAAATTAATCATGACATTTGTAGGAAGGTAATTTAAGCTGGAAGTGATAATTATGTAAAATAAGATAGACTCAGAAAGAGAATATTGCATGTTTTCTGCCAGATATAGATTGTAATTTTTATTTATCTTTATTGTTTCCTCTCTCTCTCTCTCTCTCTGTTGGCAATGAAACTAGAAAGGTGACTGTGAAAGAGGAAATACAGGTCTCAAGGGACAGGGGGAGAGGATGACAGAATATATGTGACATTAAGGAAGAGAGTTGCAGGGAGAGGAAACCAGTGTGCAGGCGGGAAGAGGTGAACCTAGATCAGAAAAACAAAGCATGTATGAAAACGTCCAGTGAGACCACTACTTTCTATGCTAATTTAAAAATAATAAAAAATACTGTGGAGGACTAAAATTCACAGGTAAAAACAAAGAAAAGCATAAACTATGATAATTCAGGCCAGCATTCATGATGTAAACGAGGGCTATTATAAGAATTGAAAGAACAAAGGGAGTTTTCAGTAGCCATCAGGCAAAGAAGATAAAGGATCTCTGGTCTGGTTCTTAATGCTTTTATGGTTCCTTCTTCAGAGGGGTCCTCCCATAAAAATGATGAGAATGAGAGATAGTGGCTCATCAGGCAGGGCAGGAACCTCAAAGCAATCATGAGACATTCTGAGAATGTCCTTGCTGGAGGCCAGAAATTCCGGAGTCACTTCTGGCCTTTGTGATTGTAAATGAGCACCTCTGCCTAGAAGCACATTACTGAGAGGAGGTCGGGCCAACCAGTTCCTCAGCTCCCCTACCTCAGGCCAGTTTCTGCTCTAAATCCTTCCCTAAAGCTCCAGACAAGCAACAGCTTTATAATACCCCATTTCCTGGGACCCCTCTTGCTCTGCAGGAATTCTGCTACTTCCTCCATACTCCAACCTACAAATTTATAAAAACCTTCTAGCTAAATCACTCCCCCTTCCCTCCCCCCCAAAAAAAAGAAAAAAGAAAAAGGACAATAAAACTGAATTTGGTGTTGAACGGAATGAAGAAATTAGAGAAAAGAAATGTGTAGAATAATCTAAGCAATACACACCAGGAAGCTTTAATAAAGTCACAACTAAGACATTGGTGATATAAAACTGTTTTAACTAAGCAGTTGGGATCACCTTCAGTCCCCATCACCCAGGCTGGGCAGCTCACAGCACCTAGACCTCCAGGTCCCAGGGAAGGGATGCTGTCTGGGACTTCCTTGGGCCCCAGCAGACACATGACATATACATACACATCAGCAAAAACAAAATAGGGTTTAAAACAATGTTGTAGAAGGCAGATTGAAACTGGTATGAAGATTAATAGCAATTAGTAAAACGAGAGGAGAAACTTAGCCTGAAGAGTAACATAGAAATCCAAAACCAGAATATTTCAGTGTTAAGTTAAATATAAAAATTGTAGACAGGGAAAATGAATCTAAAATATTCTAGAAAAGACAAAACACTCTTCTATAGAACTGGATGATATTTTAACCCTGCAAAAATGGTTTTCAGAATAGCAGAGGCTTCACACACATACACACATGAATACATACATACATACATACATACATACATTTAGATTGATAGATATATAGATAGACAGACAGACACACACACATAAAGATATGGGAATGACATCTGTCAAAACCAGAGCTGAAGAATGAGAAGCAGTCTTCTAAAAGTTTTGGCAATTCAATTTGACATAAACAGACAGTAGTAAGTGAAAATCTATTATCAAAGTTGAACACATTTTCAAAATGTATTCTTTAAAAAGCTGATAAGCAAAATAAATGTTCAGTATACAAGAATAATTTAGGAGAAAATATCTGATGAAAGAGAAAATGAGGATAAGAAATAAAAATACCAACACATGGCTTGTTTTCTTCAAGAAGAAAGGATAATTTTATGGGACAGAATATACTCTTTTATCCTTCACTCCAGACATCAGGGGATAAAGCACTGTCTCTCAGTCTTTTTCTTCAGGGTTGTTGCAACCTTCTAGGATGAGGGTAATAAGAGGGAGTAGATATAAGGTCTTAATTGACAAGGGCAGGGTATAAATCCAACTTGTTGAGACTACCTCGATTGTCCTTCACCCCACCTAAAGCACCTGAAGCCTGAGCATCTGATTTTGCTCAAGCAGTATTTCCAAACAAAATAGGGGTGCTTTTACACAGCAGCACCTCAGGCAATAGATGGAGTGGCTTGAATGAGAAACTGCATGACTTATTATTTAACAACCATTCTATCAGGTGCAGGTGAAATGGCGATAAGTCAGTGCAGAAGCTGTCTCCTGTCATTCTTTTTACAGTGTCACACTTTCGTCCAGTCAGTGACACCATTTTGGATCCCCATCAAAAGTTCTTTCCGAGGTCCCAACCTGTCCCTCAATCTGTGACACTCCAGGGTACAGGGGCTCCTTCTTTAATTATTGCTTCCTTTATTTATGTGTGGTTTTTTCCTTATAATTCATCTTTTAAAAGTAGTTCTTTTTGTCACACTGGCACAATAAGTCTTTTACCAGATTGTAATGTTTGTTGGCACGATTTTTTAAAATAGTCTGTCTTATCCATCTATGATCAAATAAATAAGATATCCTAATTTTTTTCTTGAATAAAAATATTATGTGGCTTAAAAAGAGCTCCTAAAATGTCTAATGCCTGATTAGTAGAACCTGTAACTAACTATATTATGATCTAGAGGGAAGATGCTGTCTAGACAGCAGGTTTATCTAACCGCATGAGATTTTGCAAGAGTTTTCTTCAAGCCAAAGATAGAGTGTGATAAGAATTCCTTTCATTAGTACTGCTTTGAAAATGATGGAGGAAGAGGACTAAGAACCAAGGGGAGCAAATGCCAGTAGATGCTGAGAGCAAAAACACAGTTCCTCCTCCTATTTTTGAGGAACTGAGTCTTTTCAGTAGTCTTATTTACATGGAAGTAGATCCTTCCTTGGAGGCTCATAAAGGATTAAATGTCCACAATTTACCTCTGTGGTATGTAGATTATTTTGAGTGAAGGGCAGTAGCTAGAAGAAGGCTTCTTGGAATTTATCTTACTGAATTTAGATGCTTTTGAGAAATGTAGACTGCCCATGAATCTGCTTTCTAGGAGAATTTTATGGTCATTGTGATTATTAGTGATAATTGTCAACTTGACAGAATCTAGGATCACCTGGGAGGTGGGCCTCTGTGGAGTGTTATCTTGACTGTGTTCATTGAAATGTGAAAGGTACCCACTATAGACACCATCTTGCCATGGGGATCCTGCAATGTGTGTGTGTAGAAAAGGAGTTGTGGGCAGTGTGCATCAGTTGATCTTTTCCTCTGTCTGCACAAGTGTGTGACCATCTGTTTCATGCTCCTGATGCCTTGACTACCCTGCCAGGATGAGCTGCACCTTGAACTGTGACTAAAATAAACCATTTCTCACGTAAGTCATTTGGGTCGGATATTTTGTCATAGCAACCTGAAAAGCAACAAAGACTGTTGTGAAGAAGTTGGACAGTTGGTGCTCAGATGGATGATCACAAAGCAAGCTGTCCCAGGTTGTTGCCCATACATTCGCCGCCATCTCACAGTTTGTTTCCTTGAAAGGAGAGGTTTCCCTTTTGTCGATTTTCTAAAGGGTGTTGTTCTCTGATTAGATTTGCCTCTGATGAGATGCTGTGTCTCAGCCCAGTTCTAACTCCCCCAAGTGCTCCCCATTCACTCTCCACGTGTATGCCACGTGTGTGCCACATGTGCTTACTGAGCTCTGTTTTGCTCTTGCTAATTTGTCTCCAAACAATATTTTCACAGAAACCAGAAGGCTACAAATTTGTGTGGTCTCAAGCCATTAAACTTAAGTATATGAAGAAGAAAATAAATAAACTTCATTTTTGTGGTTAATAGAATGCACGTTCTTCACTGGTTTCAAATTTGCAGTGATTTTTTTGTTTTAAATCTCTGCTCAACATGTAGCTAAAAGATACAATTCTTCATTTTATAATCTAACTTTTTGAAGTGCTTCTGCATAATGTGATGCTTTTCCATATGGACAGTATATTGGATCATCTCTCTAATAAATATACCACACTCAACATAAGAGCTGACTAATTAAAACTTATTACACTTATTTATTTATTTATCTATTTATTTATTTATTTAAGTGTGTGTGTGTGTGTGTGTGTGTGTGTGTGTGTGCGCGCGCATATGCCACAGCAGGCTTATGGTAGGCAGAGGACAACTTGCAAAAGCCTGTTCTTCCTACCATGTGAGTCCCTGAGATTGAACTCAGGAAGCCAGCTTTGGTGACAAGAACCTCTGCCTGTGTAGCCACCCAACTAGCAGCAAATAATTTCTAAATGTCAAAAGTAAGAGTACAATTAAAAATAGAAAGAAAAAAATAGAATACATATGATCTAAGAAAACATGAAAACAACCATTCGTATACTTGACTCAAGAAATAAAAAAATCACTGAGTACAAAAATCACTTTGAAATTAAATAAAACACTAAATATCCTCATTAGTAATAATGATAAATGAATGATATCAGACAACAAAATGAAATTTATGTGACTTGTTTAAAACAATGGTAAACCAAAGAGTATTAACATTATAAAACCCTACCAAACACATTCAAATTAGAAGACCATGTTGATTTTAAAGCCAGACAGTAAGTTGAAAACATAAAAGCATAAACTAGGATTAAACTGTCTATCTAATATTTTAAAATTTGTAATTTTATAAAATTAAAATTTTAATTAAAAAGAGGGATTAAAGACTAAAATTTTATAATTTTGAATTGGATTGTATTTAGAAAATTCTAAAGAAGGATAAAATACAAAAAACCCTGATTATATGAAAATACTTTGGAATATTTATAAAAATGATTCATTTGCTCTAAGTAATACAATTTATTTAAGTATGTTAGGTATATTGAAATACATGCTGGAAATTTAAAACATTATCTTCTCTACTCATGGCCACTAAATTACACATTAATAAACTTCCAGTGAGAAACATTAATAGGTCATATTCTACAAGTAAACTGTATCAGAATATTAAAAATGTACAGCAATAAGTTAATCTTAAAACTAATCATTTAAAAACATTAAAACTACTTACTTAGTATTAAATGCCTCAAAATAGAAATCACTACAAATCACTACTGTACTACCTTCTTATTTATAAAACAATAGCCATTTAGTAGAGCACAGCTTAGATTCAACCAGAAAATGATTGGTTACTTACATGTTGTTCATGCCACTACTGCACAAAAGAGAATGTCTTTCCAGGTCAGTCATTATTTTGTTCATGGGGTTCACAGCTTGGAAAGATTAATGATTACTTTTCTCTTCCAGTAGCATGAACAGCATCTCCTACCACTAGAGAATCTAGCCAATAAGGTTGAAATTTCCAGTATCTGTTTGGTATCTTAAAGTTCTATGATTATAATAGCTTTAGGAATAAGATTTTATTATCCAATTCAAGGTGGTAACCAAAAGCCTTGGCAACATCCTGAAATGTTTGATGATCAATTGACCCTTACTGAATATAAGTATAATACTCATTCCTGCCACTGGGTTGTTATTTGTGAGCCTGTAGTGTCTAGTAAGGACATTGTGACCTTATTATAGAGTAACTCCATAATAACACATTCTATCTATTATCCATCCATGTATATCATCTACTCATCCATCCATCCATCCATCCATCCATCTATCCATCCATCCATCCATCTATCCATCCATCCATCCATCCATCCATCCATCTTTCATCTACTTTTGAAAGGTTTTTAGAGTTATTTATCCCTCTTCAAACCTGCCCTACTATACCTGACGCCAATTTAACCTTCTTCTTCCATGAATCCCTTTAGGAATTTATGCCACTGCATTCTATCTCCCTTACCCTGAAAGTCCCTTCATGGTCACTTACTAGTTTTATGGCCTCTATGAATGTATCAAATGAAGCATACATATTTGAAGACTCAAAGCTAATATTTATAAATGAGAGAAAGCATGTAATTTTTGCCTTTCTGGATCTGGGTTACCTCACTCAGGCCAAGAACCTGTTACTACGAAGGTCATACCCTGTAAGAGAGAGAACCTGAATCCTGATAACTTATTGCTATACCTACAGACTAATGCTTCTTTCACCCCTCATCAGAGAAGCTTCTATTAGCAGTAGATGGTGATGAACTCAGAGAAACACAACTGGCCAAGGTGCAGAGAATAAGAATCTCTGGAATGATAAACCTTAATTGGAGCATCTGTGTCACATCTTCTTTCCCAAAGTTCAGGGATTATTTCAGAAGAGGGGACAGAAAGACCATAAGAGCCAGAAAAGGTGGAAGTCTACAAGGAAACAATATTCTGAGACAACAGTATAGCTGCACATATATGCACATATAAACTCTTAACAGTTGTAACAGTGTAGCTGGAAGATTTCCTGTGTCCTGGCCTGCCAGCAGTCAGAACAAATCTCTCCCACTCTCCCACTGGTATCCCCCAAGCAAACACACAGAGGCTTATAGTAACTATAACCACATGGCCATGGCTCAAGCCTTTTGCTAGCTAGCTCTGTATCTTAAATTAGCTCATAACTATTCATCTTTGTATCACCACATGTTCCATGTCTTTACCTGTGTTCCATTACATGTTGCTCCTTGGGCACCTTGCTGGCTTCGCCCCCACTCTCCCATACCCGCCTTCTTCCTGTCTCTCCCTTTGAATTTCCGGCTTGCCTCTAAGCTACCTTGCCATAGGCCAAACAGCTTTACTTATCAACCAATCAGAGCAACACAGATTTGCAGCGTACAGGAAGACATTCCCTCATCATAACAGCATTCACAGCATCTACACAAGCTCAAGCCACACAAAAATCCCAGCATGGAGAGAGGAGGTGGGCACGACATTAAAACCTCACCTGAGGAGACACTGGCAACTGATAGCTGCTTGGAGAGAGTGAGAGTGAGTTTTCTCTAAGAACATTGCTGCTGGCAGGTCAACCACACTCCACTGGAAGGCTGCACATCCAAAAATATTTGATAGCACGAACTGGTCTTGATGGTAGGTGAAAGGGGACACAAAGGTGGTTGTAGAGAGGAAAAAGGTGAATCTGGAAGGATAAGTTGGGGAAGGGCTAACAAATAGGATAAAAAGAAAACATTGCTAAGGACCACATAATAAAAAGTCTTTGCTAGGGAAATGTTAAAAAGCAATTAAAATATAACTAAATAAAAAAGGTGAAAGCTATTCTAAACTTGTCATGAAAAATCTCTTGACCCTTTACAAAAGACAAATTTGTTCTCATATTACCATGACTCACAGTACAAGATAAACTAAGAAGTGGATGGTTTCTATCCACAATTAGATGTAGACAGTCCTCATATTAATGTGTACCATATTCCATCCATAAGAAATATTTTTTGTTTAAAGCTTCAGCTACCATGAAAAATTGGAACTATTACCAATTGTGACTCAATGAGTAGGGTAGAACATTTTGATGCACAATAACAAGAGAAATGAGGTGGAGTGGACAAGAGAGATTAGGGGTTTTCCCTTCTACAAACACTTCACATCATTTTATTCTACTCTTTGTGTAGGTCACTAATATGAGCAGATCATCTTATCTTCTGTGTCCAAAGTATAAAGGCATACTCTGAAAATACCTTTCCCTTTCACCCAATGCCCTAGGCTTGATGTTCGTAGAAACTCACTCTGCACCATGCATTGGTACATTAGAAGTGCAGGTCTCAGTGTGAAGGAGTCTATCCCTGGCAAGAGATGAAGGAGGCATACAGATCATTTCTTTCCATATTAGTGCAAGTTTGCACACCCCTTGTCTATAGTGGGGTCAAATGAGTGATGGGTTGGGAAAGGGTTTTCATTCATTGCATGTCTCAGTTCTCTTGTCCTTCCCTAGTCTCTGCATAACATTCCCAATAATTTACCTGCACCAGTGATTTTGCTCTGGGGAAATTTCTGAGACATCCCCATCTATGGAGTAAGACAGAGATGAGGATCTCTTGAAAAAGAAAGGAGACATGTTAGGTTTAGAATCTAGCTTTCTCCAAATCATAGAATAGTAGAGATTTAAGAGGCTAAAATCACACCTTATATAATTTTACACCTTTGTTAGTAGGATGAGGAGGTTGTACACAAAAAATAAAAGTGTTCTTCCCTTACTTTTTATTTGTTTCTGTTTTTTGGTAACAAGACTAATTTGAAAACCTCTTTTTACATCTATATGTTGTTTCTTTGAGAAAATGTCCCCATCCCTATTAATGCCTTCCTAAATTTTAGGTTTTGAATGAAAGGTCTTGGAAAAGACAGGGATGCAATGGTAGAATCTTTGCATAAAATTCCTTTGATATTTTTTTCAATAATTTTAAAACTTATCATCCATCAAGAAAAAAAATCTGTTAAAACCAACAATTTTAGAAAAATTAACACTTCAGAATATATAATGATACCTCCTTTTTTAAAGTGACAGCTTAGTTTAAATTTAAATTTTAGAGCAAATTTTCTAAATCTATGTCCATAAAAGCTGATGGGATCTTGAGCGGAGACTTCCTGTGGAAAAGATTTAAATTATCCAATTTGTGGGAGAAAAGAAAAGGCTAAATTCAAAAGAAAAGTGTAGTTAGACTTTCTGATGAAATACTTAATGTCTGTGTATGTTAGTATTGTTTAGGGTTCCTTATTGCTATTCATACACCATTTTATAAATTTATGGCTTACAAACGTATGTACATTTTAATATTTAAAAACATACATATCTAATTAGAAGTATACACGTATTGTGTGGTGTGCCTGAGTGTTCTATCACTATGGATAACTAAAATCAGTTTTTCCCTTGCTAACCACTCTGCATTTTCAGCCTTGCTAGAAAGTAACAGAGATGTAGACCTCAGACTAGGTTACCCATCCCATGGAGAGTAATCTGCTCAGAGCTGAGGGCCTCTAGATCTCTGAGATTGATCTGGATCTGTGAAATTTTCTAATGTCAATCTTAAAATGGAGACTCAGTATTTTGAGCAAGAAAAGTAAGCCCAAGCTGGAGATGAATTCAGACGGTCAGAAACTGGCATTCTTTGACCTTAAACGCATTTCAGCTACCTGATCCATTCCCATTTTCCTCAAATATAAAGAAATACTGTAATGCTCTAGTATAAAATTTTAAACATCAGTTTGGTAAAAGGAAAAAAGAATGTAAGAGTTTTAATTACAATCTATGCTCATTTTTGCCTCGAGTCAAGAGAATTTGCTATGAGCACCTGCTAATTGTCAGTAGGCTATGTATAACTTTTGTGGAGCACGGTGGGTACAGGCATATAACATATTTCACAGAAAGTCTATACTACTTTCCTCTGGGTCAGGGGAAAAGAAACTAATGGCTCAGATTTAATTCTTGTTCCTCAAGAGAAAATAATGTCCAAGAACCAAATTGTTCCTCAAAAACAATCAGTTCTTCATCTGCTCCATTGCATCAGGGGTTTTCCTCTATTTCGAGGCTAAAGAGGCATGACATATGAAACACGCCTTCCGGTAGAGGAACAGGGACATTCGCATGCAGTCTGCAGCATCTGCGAGGGCGTGTGCACAACCATTTTCTACTGCGTTGCTAGAAAGCATTCAGTGCATGAGCAGACTCTGGTGACATTTCCACATTTTGCTACAATCTGCCATTTCCCATACTTCGTCTTACTTTACTCTTTTTCATTTGTAGATCACAAACTTACACAGACTGATAGTTGACGAGACTGATTTTGATCAATAAGATCAAATCATTCAAATTTAAATTAGAACATGATTGACCCTGATGACCTTGTTTGGTGATTTCTCTTATCCTACCAGCCCAGATGTTACCAAATTTCTACTCTGTGGCAGTGGTACGCACTTAGAAGTGCTGTTTTAATTGTCAGTCCCAAGGGAGGCAATCTCTCTCTTGTTATGCAAATGTTAGAGGCACACAACCGCCTTTACTAACAAAATCCAGTTAGGGCTGGATACACTGATTGGTACAGAATTAGATGACATTTTGGAGGGTTTGCTAAGTCACACATGCCTTTATAATGCAAGAAAACAGGAGTACATGGACAAGATAAAAAAATTATAATCATCTCCATTTTCTCTTTTGCCTCATTTGGAATTGGAGCTAGAATAGCCAGCAGATTATTGTGGCATCTGGAGTTACTGAGAAGCAGCTCTCTGTAGGGTACAGAGTGTGACTAAGTCCAACACTTCACAAGAAATCCTGGTAGAGTGTTCAGTTGCAGACTTGTCCAGAGAAAGCGAGGCTGTCTGGAAGCCCCACCTCTCTGTGGTAGTCTGCTTGGCATGGCAGCCAATCAGAATGGCTTTGAGGCCAGACCCATGAGCTTCCTCCCCTGCAGCCTGGCAGTGTGCAGCTCAGCAAATCCTGGTTGCCAGCATCTTAGATCATGAAAATTTAGACTCTGTTTTCAGAAATATCCCTGGAGCAAGCAATGATTAGTCCATAGGAGATCTATGTCGCTTCCTTTTTCTATGTGGCATGTAAAGAAGACATGTTCTCCACCAGGGTTGTTGCTAGTAGAGCATCAGAAGTGGAGAGAGAAAGCATGACAGAAAGCTGCAGTGAAAACATTCAGAGCCCAAGAAGGCTCATAACTGCTCCACTTGGTCGTGCAAACTGCCCAGGTACATTTTTGGTAAAGAGAAATGGTTATAGAGATTGAAGCTGTCACAAGCTTATCCGTCAAACGTGAATATACAGTCGTAAGAAGTTGTGACCTCTAATCAAAGTTCATCCATACTGTCTTTAACTGAAGTGGTAGAAGGCATGCGTAAGTGTCTCTATAAACATCAGAGTAAAAGCAATATTGAAATAGTCAAATAGGACAGAAGACATCAATTGATACTGCAGTCAAGTAAACTTTTGTTACATAGTAGATACTTTCTAACTATATTTTATTGAGGAAAATAATGGCATACTGTGATCAACATATATTCAGGTAAAATTTATTTAGTTAAATTTTTTAAAATTAACTTTTATGTAGAAACAGAAGCGGAAACAAGAATGATTTTTAGAGTTCTCTCATAAATACATAATTGTATATTTACATTCTTGATCACCAGATGTGTATCTATCTGTATGCTTGTGTGTAGGTGTGAGACCTAAATTTCCAAGAACAGACTAGAGTCCTTCTACCCTTTACACACTCTTCCATATTAAGAAAATCCTTACTGGAGCCATTCGACAGAACTCACACTAATGACCTGCAGTTCAGTGTGCTGGAGTTTGGAGATTCTGGGTTTCAGTGTGTTTATTGTTCCGTTCTTCCTACCTTTCTCCTTCCTCAGCCAGTCTAATATTGATTTCTCAACACTATGCTAACTAGGAGGGTCGTTGCTGACAGGACTTGGAATTCCAAAGTCTTGTGTAGGTCTTTGGACTGTTAAACAGGAGAAAGCTTCTGTGCACTGCCCTGGAAGGTGTCAGAGTCACCAGCTAATTTAAGACACATCGTGCAAGTCCTCAGAAATAGACATTATTTAGCAAATTCCACTCAGGTAAAAGGCGTTTAGAAAATTGACCTAGGTGGTTATAGGTACGGTCTACTTGTGTTTGGTTTTCAGCGAGGCCTTTTTCTTGGTGCTGGGTTGCTGTTTCTCTTTTTGTAGTATTTCAGTCACTACCTCATTTTGCTTTTTTTTTTTTTTTTTTAAACCTGTCTCTGTGTTTTGTTGGTTAAGTACCCCTATGATATCCTATGATATTCAAGTTCCTATTGAACCAGTGGGTAAGTTTTGCCAGGATGTCATAATTAACACTTGCAGCTTGTTAAGATTAAACTTAGTGATACAAGAAAGGATTTTCTGAAGAGAACCATTGTACCCCTAAGTTCAATTATATTATATTACCTAGTAATACAGAAGACTCATAAGATTTCAAGCAGTCAGTCTATAATGGGTGACAGTACCCATATGAGATACTACAGAGTAATAAAAAGGCCGATATCAGGAATGGGCTACTTCCTTAAAAGTTGTTGGCCAGTGTGTCCCCAAAGACCCTTAAACATTGCAGAATGTTACAAATGCTCTTTTTTATCCTGCAGATAAACTCTATGTTCAGATCCTATTGCTGTATGAGAGCCTTAAAACATGGCAATATTAAGCAGGTCCTGACTGGGAAATTTCCATCACCCTGGCAAATCTCATAGTGCTAGTAGGTGCTATGCATGCGACCAGAGAAGCAGTGCCTTACACCACCATTTGCTGGTTTCTTATCATATGGGTTGTCTTTGGTTCATGTCTGAAGTGTGAACAGCAGCCCTGATATGTAGAACGTTTTCTCAGCCATCAGCAGCCCCAGCAAACATGACTAAATGTCTTTGTTCCTTTAGGATTGGAGGTGAGGTACTTGCTTCTCAACAGTTGATGAACTTGTGACTGTCCTCTCCAACTGCTCCCCAGAGCAGCTCCATGAGGAAAAGTGCAGCAGTGAAGGGTGCTTTGGGTGGTGTACGACTTATTCCTCCCCATTTTTCAGGACATGCTACTCAAAGCTTCTCAATTTTGTCAAAATTTATTCTCAAACAAAATTCTCCTTGAGATCTTGATAAATCTTAGGGCAAAGTACTCTATGTCACCTCTCAAAGGATGATTTGTGTGTGAACTAGATATTATAGACTGAAATTGTCCACCCCTTTTAAGGAACTCCATGCATCATTGGGTAGGTAAGGGAGAGAGACTAAGAGAGAAACAGAATGTCTACTCAGCATTACTACGCTAACTGCCTTTAAATTCGGTACATTTTCTTTCTGTCTTTTGCTTCCTGTCTACTCTCCAGTGTGCATTAAGTAGCATAGAAACCATCATTTTCGTGATTCTCATTTAATTTTGATTAGTAAAAGAGTGTGCTTTAAGAGACAGATTATTTTCTAAGGGATTCACAGCAAATGAACAAATTTGTATTAGTTCGAGGATAAAATCCTGAACCCATATCCAGTCTCTTTTCTTTGTATATATCTTGATGTGTTTGAATAATTTTTTGTTGATTTTACTCTGTTCTAGGTTCAGATTCAAATAAAAGTATGATAGAAATTAAGTGAGAAAACTTTCATACTTAAAAGTACTCTTAGAGATTCCAAGGGAGAAACAGATCTGTATTAGTGCGTGAACTTTTTTCCTTCTTTTTTTTTTTTTTTTTTAAATTTCTGTTTCTGAAGAGACACTTCATTCATCATCCGGTGACATCCCTTGCATTGAAAGCTGAGGCTCTTGTCTTTGAGTACTCACGGATTCCTCATAATTGCTGTGTGGTGAAGCACGGAACATTTCACGTCACCAAAGCATTTTCCCTATGGACTAACATTTCTTTTCTAGAAATGTCCATCATCGTCTTGGTGACTTGTTTTCACATTTACCAGTGTTTCCACTTTTACTTATTTCTTTCTTACTAATATACTGTCATAAAATTATTTTCTTGAGTAATACAGATATCTGTGGAAATGCATTTGCTAGCATAGAGGACTTATGGGTACATAGAAGAGATCAAAAGAGCCTGATGCTGAAACCTTTCAGTGTTTGACTTTGCTTTTACATTTATTACTTTTTAATAACTTATATGTGTACTTAAAAATGAATGATCATAAACACGTAATGATTAAACTCTTATAATTGAAATTTTATGATATTGCTCCATTAAGTGAAAGGTTAATGTAAAAGACTTGTTGACTTCCATTAGCAAGTAAATCAACTGGTTTGCAAGTGATCTGTCTTCATTTTTTTCTGGAAGTATCAGTGTCCCCTTCCTTCCTTCCTTCCTTCCTTCCTTCCTTCCTTCCTTCCTTCCTTCCTTCCTATGTCAGGTGCTGCTCTTGAGGGAGGGAATTGAAGATGGGCCAAGGAAATGCCCTTTTCTGCTACTGACTAGTTGGAAAGACAAGATTAGTAAAAAGAAAAGGCAAATGAATTCACGATTACTCAAGAAGGAAAGGAAAACAAAAACAAACAGAAATCTTCCCAGAGCAGCTGTAGCAATTGACCTGCTTTTAAATGAGAATTTGGAGACAGAAGTTTCCAGAGAAATCTATTTCTGAGCTAAGATCAGAAAAGTCAGAGAGGATTATCATGAAGCAGTATTAAGAAGAACTTTATAAATAGAAGATAGTGATCGAACACCTGGCCTTTCAAGAAAAAGGAGAATCTAGAACTAGAAAGAAGAATGCCCAGGAAGAGCTCAGGGGGTCTCCAGGGCACCATTGTTGCTGCCAAGACAGGGAGAAGGACTCAGGCAGGCGGATGTTTTAGGTGATGTTGAAGACATTCTCTTTACGTTAAGAACAAAACAAGTTTAATAGCATGGTTATGAGCATGGAAGTAATGTGATTGGTCCAGTTTTCATTTTTAAAATGATCTCCCTTTTGCTCATGGCACAGTTTGGGCTTGGATAAGACATATTCTTCACAAATGTTCAATTTTAAAGTTTCGGTTAAAGAGAAAAATTAGTAACATACTTGACAATGCTATTAAGGTACCTTTTTGCTCTTCTCCCTTTCTCAAATTGTAATTGATTCAAACAAAGCGGGTAAAATTAAACTTAGTAAAAAAAAGTATTTAGGATAAGCATTTCCTAACCTTCTTATACAAGGATGTTTAGAAAATTGAATTCTCATACCCAGTGTGAAGAAAGAGTAATAAATAATAACCAGCAGGTATACATACTTATAAATGAGAAACAAATTTATTCAGGCAATAAATATAAAGTTGTGCTGAGAAGATATGATGCATTTATCTAATTATTTAACAATAAAAACTTAGGCGTCACACATGGGGTAAGAAAACAAATGATCAGAGAAGCAACAGAGAAGCAACCAGTGACCTCCTCTCTATCTCTGTCTCTGTCTCTCTGTCTGTCTCTCTCTCTCCTTCTCTCTTGCCCCCTCCCTCTCTCTATCTCTTGTTCTGTTCCTTCATCCAAAAAAGGTTGAGATCCTTTCTCAGCCCTGCCCTACTATTTCCTGTGTTTACCTGTCCTCAGACCTCCAAAACCTCTATGGTTAATTTTGGTCAGGTAGTACCTAGCTCCACCCTCTGATTCAAAACAAACTACTGACAGTCTCAGGAGCATCAGAATACAATCAAAATATCACACAACAAAGATATTATGTACTTTCTTATTTGTAAAGATATTTTAATCATCTGTTATCTATATATCACCTATCATTTATCTATCGTCTATCTATCGCTATCTAGCTACCTATCATCTGTCTATTCATCATCTATCTATCTATCTATCTATCTATCTATCTATCTATCTATCTATCTATCTATCTACCTATCTATCATCTATCTATCTATCTATCTATCTATCTATCTATCTATCTATCTATCTATCTAACTCTCTATCTATCTATCTATCTATCTATCTATCTATCTATCTACCCGCCTACCGATCTTCTATTGTTACCATTTATGTAAGAGATATGAATTTTATAGAATTATGAGATCAAAAAAAGGTTCCATTTCCATACAACAAAACAACTTGCACAGATTTTGTACTGTTTCTCTGAATGATAAACAGGCACATTTTTATTGATTCATACATTCATTTTTTATAAATTCCTGCTTTATTCCAGGTATTGGTTGTAGAGATATGACAGAACAGGAGAGAGAAGTATTCTATCCCCATCAGTCTTATATTTTCAATTGGTTAGACATATGAGATTCATGGAAATATAACATATGCTATATTAGACCGTTGAAGAAAATGAAAGGGGAACTGCAAGAGTGTGATGGGGTCTTTGTGTGTGAGTGTGTAGGGGTATTTGTTTACATTGTACAGATTTATATATGAAGAATCACTACCAATTAGGTCATTTTTGAGCAGGAAATAATATTAATATCTTAAACCAAAGAAACTTTTCAAATTTCCCTTGCACTTATTGGGAGAAGACATAGAAAGAATTATGTTAATGGTCAGTATTTTTAGCTATCAAACTCAAATGCTGACTTCTTGGTACTTGGTGTTAGAAGGCCGTGCTGGGAGCCCTGATTCTACTGTGTCATCCTTTCTCCTGCATTATCTTTAGTTGCTGGAAGCCGATCTGCTTTTGGCTCTGACTGAAGTGCCTGCGAGTTGATGATTATAGATTCTGTGAATAGCATGGTTGGGAAAAGATCCACTTCATTTGCAGCACAGTTTAATTATAAAAGAACTTTTAAAACTAATGTTTCTTTAATTTCTTTCTCAGATTTGGTCCTTCCCTTTTGCTTAGCAGATGTGTTTTCATTATGTACCCATTTGGTAATTTTGAAACAACTTTACAACGAAGCCTATTTTCTAAACAAATCTGCACATTTATGCAAACTACGAACTTGACTTTCAGCTTCATAGCTGCAACAGTCAGAGGATACTTTTGTCAGAAATTACCACTCTGAGATTGAAGATTAAATCATTTCAGTTATGACACCCATTTTTCAAGGCAATATAACAAACACTATTACCTGTTTTAATAACCAGAAATAAAATAATCTCATATTTATTCATAATATCTGTGGTTTCTAGGCACCAGAAATTGACTTTTTCAGTTCAATAGTATGCTAATTTTCCCAGTCTAATCTAAAATCAATCAAAGACAGTTTTCACATAAACACAGTTGCGTGTCTGTCATTGTCAGAAATATATAGAATTCTTTTTAAGCACATTGAATCAAAGTGCACAGTGGTTGCATTGTACTCTCTCATAGAATGAAGACTTGTGTTTGTCTTGAACACATTATTTGAAGTTCTAAATGCCACCAGATGGTTTTGAAGATGAAACTTTTGGAAGGTACTTATTCTCTCTACTCATGTAGAAAGACGTTAGTGTGAGCACGCAGTGAGATGCTGGATGCCAGAGAAGAAGAACAACATCTATTTTGATAGCACTGTAAAGTCAATTTCTGTTGTTTAGCTTAGTCAGTGCTGTTTTTATATGGCAGCCTGAGTAGACTCAGACACGCCATCCTGATCTGTCAATACATAAGGGTTTCGTTGCAAATGCAGCAATAAGACACAGATACTGAATAGTTTTCTATGATAAGCATTACAATAAGTGAGCAATCACACGATTATCCATGTGACAAGGTAGATGCAAAACTGGCATTCAACCCATTTAAGTCAGAACAAGTAGTTAAGGACACTAATAACACTGTCAATTCTCTTTGCTGAATCTTAAGATTCATAAACTTATGCAAATTCATAGTCCACCTTCAAGTTTGTTTAGTTTTCTTTCAGTACTGTTTGAATTATTAGGCAATGTTTTAAGCGAAATCAATAAAGCTGACATCTCACTATTCCAGTGATATTTATCATATGAATTGAATTCTTATTTTAAAGGGAGTATATGGATGTTTAAAGTAATTTGTTGGACCACTGTATGATTACCCAAGATACAACCTAAGAACCAGTGTAGGATTATTGCTGTAAAAATACATATATACATTTTTTTCTATAAAATTCTAAGTACGATGATATAGAAAGTTGGATTCAAAAAGTTGTAAAAACAGCATGAGTTAGATTCAATGACTAAAACAGCATAACTTTCCCAAAAGATTTAAGGAGATGCTAAAAAAAAAGCCCTCATGCATACAAATTCATCATGTCTTTTAATAACTTAGAAGAGAGCAGAAGGTAAGGTCACACTGCATATGTTATTGCCAGCCAGAGATTAAAGCTGTAGGAAGGAGGGGAGAGTTACCTAGTTCCTGAATTATAGCTAAAATAAGCAGGTGTTTGACTTTTCCAAACCATTTTCCATCCTCATTCATATAGTTCCCAGTAATGTGATAATTTGCCTTTAAATTTGTCCTGGATAGTAATTAATGGGTAATTACTAGACTTCTCTGATTTTTTAAAAATGGTTACCAGTTGAAGATAGTAAACATTACCTGAGCTTTGACCATGCTTTCTTTTTAAAGTGATAACATTAAAATTTGCATCTATCTGAGCTAAAACATATCATGTAATTAACATACGATATATTGGGGGGGGGGCTCAAAATAAAGCATAAAGCATGACCACATAAAGCCCTAAATGTAATTCTGAAAAATATACACCACTAAGAAAGCAGACCGGACATTATCAAAAGTATATTTGTCAACTAATTCATGGATAATCAATCTATGTTCAGTGAATAATAATGCTACCGAATCAAATTCTGCCCTACAGGTATACTGTAACTAACATTAATTACAAACAGGCACTTAACACCCTATATAATAACACCTTTAGCTTCTCTGTTCTTTCATGAACTCTAATTATCAATTTGTATAAGTTATCTCTCACAGCAGACCCCATAGTCTGGAGGCAGAATTCTCTTCCTCTACTTATATTGGCAACCAGAAATCATTCCAATTAAAATGCTGGGATTGGCAAGGGTAAAGTTTGCCTCATAAATACCTTTGCCAAGTTTTGCACATTGAATAGCTTTAATTTAACTAAGCATGACTCATTTCTAATATTCATGACTGGAATTAAGAAGTCACTTCATTAGCCTGTAAGATAATTTCCAGCCTCTAAGTATACTAATTAGTAAACATCTAGTTCTTGACAAAAAGTGAGATAAAGAACACTCTGTGCTCTCTCTAGTGTGGCCTCAGGAAAGCGCCCAAACCTGCTTGCATCAGGAGAGTGGTCTAAACCATGAGTGGGCATGCTCCTATAATCCCAGCACTCAGCAGGCTAAGGCAGGAGGATACCCAGGTTGTCTCTGGCAATGTGTAGCAGTGTCTCTGGAGATGTATAGTAAGACCTTTTCTCAATAACCAACTGAACAACAGCAGAAAAACAAATGGACTGGCTTTATAATATCACACTACACAAAACATCTGAAAAACTCAGTTCATCAATTTCTACATCACCTTGTCTGTTAACTATGGAAACTGAAATCAACCGTAATACAAGACAGAGACATGCTAATTGCAGAGCCTTCTACTGGATTTGTTTTTTCATTTCTTTTGTGCCACTTTTACAGCATGCAAGGCAGTGTGTTGATACGTGCATATTTTTGAGATCAAACTTGGCCACGTACTTCACTAAGCCCCTGAAATGTGAATGGGAGGCTTTGCAGAAGTAGCTTCCATGCTTCTTCTAGGCTCTTTCTCACCACTACACGACTGACAATGTGCAAAGCAGATGATGCAGAACATCTTGAGATGAGAATTAGAGAAAATATTGTGTAATGCCACATTCAGCTTCTATGAGACATATATAACACAAACGAGAAAGGAAAGTATTGTTTCTTGCATGAAGATACTGGGGGTACTTACGGTAAACAATAGATAGCATCACTGAAGATACACTGGTAGGGCCAGTAGATAAAAGCAAGGAGCATCAGGCCTTTGAGTTCAGAGGCTAATGTCTGAGGCCAGTTCTGTGACTGCACAGTATACAGAACTCCATTTAATGGTATAGTGGTGGGCATATTAAAAGCAATAATAATCTTGTCTTTGTGTGACTCTAACCTCTCATTTGTTTATTCTCACCCAGTTAGCAGTCCACTTAAAAAAATTGTATGAAGATAACTGTGAAGGGGAAATAGAGTAGACATTGCCAATGGGTGGGGGGAGGGATCTGGAAAGGGGAATGAGCATAGGAACAGAAGGGATCAGGTTGGGGGAGGATGGAGGGAGAGTATTGGGAGAGACAACTGGAATCTAGGGGCATTTCTGGGAAAAGATCGAAACCTAGAGCAATTGAAACTCCCAGGAATCAATGAAGGTGATCCCAGCTAAGACCCCTGGCAATGAGGGATATTAAAGCCTGAACCGGCCATCTCCTGTAACCAGACAAGACTTCCAGTGGAAATTGGAAACAACCCAGCCACAAACCCTTCGACCTACAATATTTCTTGCCTACAAGACATGCTGGGGCAAAGATGGCACAGAGATTGTGGGAGTGACCAACTGATGACTGGCACAGCTGGAGACCCATACCCTGAGAGGGAGCTCACTCCTGAGGGCCAGAACCCAGAAGCCTGATACCCTAGAGACTAAAAAAAGTCAATGAAATGATTCCCAATGATATTCTGTTATATTCATAGATTGTTGTGTAGCCCAACTATTATCAGAGAGGCTTCATCTAGCAACTAATGGAAATAGACCCACATCCGAACATCCAAATATTAGGTGGAACTTGGGGAGTCCTGCAGAAGAGGGGGAGGAAGGACCATAAGACCCAGTGGTGTCAAGATCACCACAAGAAAACTCACAGGTCCAACTAGCCTGGGCTCAGAGGAGCTCACAGAGACTGAACTGATAACCAGGAAGCCTTCATGGGATCTAGGCCCTCTTCATATATGGTCAATTGTGTAACTTGGTCTTCGTGTTGGACTCCTAGCAGTGAGTCTCTGACTCTGCCGCTGCTTTTGGGACACATTCCTCTTGCCAGATTGCCTCATCAAGCCTTGCTGGAAAAGGGGATGCCTGGTTTCAGGGCAGCTTGATATACCATGGCTGGCTGATATCCATGGGATGCACACCTGTATCTGAACAGAAACGTTGGAGGGGAGGAGGAGGAAGAGGGGAAGTGGTGGGTGCTGGGAAGAGGGGAGGGAAGGGAAGCTTTGGTTAGGATGTAGAAACAAGAAAAAAATCCTTAAAAAGTCTATAACAAAATTTTCAAAATAGATCATCCTTTAAAAAAAAATTCTGACAAGCACAGCTTTATTTCTCTCTCTGGCCCCCACACTCATATTACATATAGCATTAGAAAACAGATAAATCCATGTAAATATGTTTGCCTGCTATTCATGGTTTCATCTTGCTCATTCTCCAACATCAAAATTATGTTTCACAAAAGGTGACATTAATTCTTTCCCTGGTGATTGCCACAATGCTTATATGTGTATCAGCCATGCTTTTTTGTTCTTTTCTTTTTTTTTTTTGCATGGTTTGTATGCAGTTATACAGACCATTGCAAGAATATATTCTCGAGGGTTGAGTCTAGCTAAGATTTATTTAATTCATTGTCTAAGTAAAATAGAAACATGCTTCTTGTTTTTAAACTAGTAATACGTGCAGAAGAATATGATGGCTAATACAGTTTGTTGCTAACACCTTAAGACCCAAGCAGTTCTAGCTAAAACTGCCTTTACTACATCAGTGCAAGTATCAGGGTAATGAAAAACAAATAAAATGATAGCTATAAACATTGGTATAGCATGGGAAAGAGTTTAGCCTCTTGGATATCTTGAAATGGTCTGTATAAGCTACTCGCTGAGAACAATTGTTTTAGACCAAGGGCTTCCATTTTTGGTTTTGCAATAGTCATGTATTCAACAAAAGTTTGCAATGACAATATCCCCTGTCTGTAGAGAGCAGCTAGGATGTGTGGCAATGCACAATATCATACGTAAGTCATGAATATGTGTGCTCTATCCATTCATCAGGAAGAAACTAGTGGTCTTAAAATGTTAGTATTCTAAGTTCACCGAGTTGGTAAGCTGTAGAATTGTGACCCAACCCTCAGACATTTAAATTAAAAAAATCTACTCATTCTTAACCCCAAAGTTATTTGACTTTTTTTTTTTTATAGAAATGCATGTTAGACATAAATTAAGGGCTATTAAGGGACCATAGAAGTCCATTTCTATGAAGAAACGTTATTCTGGAACATAGGACCATAATAAATACACCTAGGAAGACTTTCCCAGGCTGGTTTGTGAAGAAAGGCCTGCCTTTGTCCTGTTCTTTGGTTTCTGTTTCTGTTACTCTCCACCGACAACTTAGACTCTTTCATCGCATGAAAGTTCATTAAAAAAAAAAGAAAGAAAGCTGGCAGAAAGGAACTGATGATCTTCTTTTAAAGTCTAGACCCTTTTCTGAGACAGCTGGGATCTCAGTGGCTCCACATGTTCACTTGAATCCCTCACAGGACTCCAGGTTAATCAGACACAGCTTCCTTTTCCAGAGTCGGCTGTTTTCTTTCTGATGTTAAGCCTGTGGGAACAGGAACTTGTTTCATCTCTAGACTGCATCCTTTGTGACATCACCAGTGCTATTCCAGATAAGCAAGGCATGGTGATAAGAGCGTCCCTGTTACCAACCCTGCCGGGGCTCCGATAACCTCCCAGTCTGTTCATTTCCTATTTGGGTTGATTCTTCCCTTTGAGATAAAGTTCACAGAATCAATGGTAACTCTGCTGAAGGAGTGGGAACAGGTATAGTGAATTGCTGATGCCTAGGTTGAGAGAACACAGCTGTGAGAGTCTGTGCTTTCCTCAGAAGACAGAGTACATGGCTCCTGAGTCTGCCTAGGACATTTCCACTTAACTCTAGACATGAATTTATGACAGAGGAATACATATTGTTCATGAAAACATACTTTCATGTGACAAGTATTTATTTATTGTGGTAAGTCCCTGGACATTTACTGTAGACACAAGGTTAGGAGCTGGAAAACAATGGCAAATAAAACCACAGGGCCCTGCATCCAGAAAGCTTGTTGTTAATGGGAGAGGTCTGTTATTAACTATAAAATTAAACACGTAATCATTGTCTATAAGCAAAGTCATAATATTCTTCTTACCATTGATTATTTATTGGAAATTATCTCTGTGAAAAGGAACATCCTTTGTTTTGATCCTGACCTGTTAAAATAATCCCCGAGTCTCATGGCAGGCCTTGTGTTTCTGGGCGGTGGCCATATCACACACCTTACTGTACCACATTTTTCATTATGTGAAACAACCTGCTCCAACTCTTTCCCACGGAAGTTATTCATTCTTCATATCACAGTTCAACTGATAGTGTTCTGTGTAGCTTTCTTCAACTCCAGTCAAAGAAAATGAATCCTGCCACTGTACTCTCCTAACTCAGATAAGTGCAAAGGTAGATTCTCAGTGTCTGGGTGTGAAAGCTGATATTGCTCTGCCTTGCTACGTGTTGTTGGACTAGCTGCTTCAATTCGTCAATCTTCACTAAATTATGGGAGGCTTACTACTCACAGGTGTGATATTACCAGGAGACCTGATGTAGAGTAGGTACAGAATTTGTTAGATGACAACATGCTAGTGAGCACATTCATTCTTTTGTAATATAATTATTCCTACATTTAATTCATCATGGATATGAGTCAATATCGAAAGCCTGTTAAGCTCTGTATTTATTCCCTTTCTGGTTACTGTGACTAAATACTTGACAAGAACAACTGTCCAAGAAGGCTTTGTCTTTCCTTACAGTTCAAATCACTACTGTCTGTGATGGTGGAGAGGACACAACTTCAGGATTAGAAGTCAGTCTTTCATACTAGATGTAAAACAAAGGATGACTGGACTGCTACTCACAACTCCAGGGAGGCTACCTAGAAAAGAGGACCCTAAGAAAGACATAGGGATTGCCCAACGACAGAGAAATGGATGAGATCTGCATGAGCAAACTGGACATGGGGGGGGGGGGCGGGTAATGCAGGGCAAGGTTCTAGGGAAAGAGAGCTTAGGGGAGTGGGAGATCCGAGCTGGATCAAGAACAGAGAGGGAGAACCAGGAAAAAGAGACCATGATAAATGAAGACCCCATGGGAACAGGAAGAAGCAAAGTGCTAGAGAGGTCCCCAGAATCCCACAAAGATACCCCCACAATAGACTACTGGCAATGGTTGAGAGAAAGCCTGAACTGACCTACTCTGGTGATTGGATGGCCAAACACCCTATCTGTCGTGATAGAACTCTCATCCAATGACTGATGGAAGCAGATGCAGAGATCCACGGCCAGGCCCCAGGTGAAGCTCCGGGAGTCCAATCGGTGAGAAAGAGGAGGGATTGTATGAGCGAGAATTGCTGAGACCGTGATTGGAAAAAGCACAGGGACAAATAGCCAAACTAGTGGAAACACATGAACTATGAGCCAATAGCTGAGGATCTCCCAACTGGATCAGGCCCTCTGGATAAGTGAGACAGTTGATTAGCTTGAACGGTTTGGGAGGCCCCCAGGCAGTGGGACCGGACCTGTCCTTAGTGCAGGAGCGGGCTGTTTGGAACCTAGGGCCTATGCAGGGACACTTTGCTCAGCCTGGGTGAAGGGAGGAGGGGACTGGACTTGCCTCAACTGAATCTACCAGGCTGAGCTGAATCCCCAGGGGAGTCCTTGCTCTGGAGGAGATGGGAATGGGGGATGGGCTGGGGGGAGGGGGTCAGGAGGAGGGAGGACAGGGGAATCCGTGGCTGATATGTAAAATTAAATTATAAAATAAAAGAAAAGAAGTCAGTCTTTCTAATTCCCTCCCTTCCTTACTCTACTCTCCACATAGGCTTCCAGGTTATTCTTTTCTCAGCCATCTGCATTTGAATCTTTTCACTTTCCTAGAATAATCTTTCCTCAGGGAGCTTTCCAGAGTCTCTCTCCATCTCCTTCATTGTCATCAGTGGGGACCCCTCTCTAGTCACCACATCCACCACCCCAATTCCTCATATATTTTCTTACTCATATTTGTTTATAGACCCATTGCTCTGCATTCTAATTACTCTAACTTCCTTTGCTAGAATATACACTCTCTGAAGGAAATGTGGGATTTTCCACTTACCACCTAGTACTTCAGCCCCAGGAAAGTATGTACTGTCTAGTTATTGCTCAGGAGTTACTTATTGTTGAAATGAAAAAGACATAGTCTTTCTCATTTCTGAAGTTTCTTCATTATTTATAGAGCTATTGAATGTATAATATAGCTCAAACAAATGCTATATAAAAGGCAATTTTATTAATGGATAGTTTAATTGGATTTAATCCTTCCAAATGACAAGGAAAAGTGATTTTTCTGTGTTAGTCTAGTTTATGGAGCCAAAGATTCTCAATGCCCATACCATGACCATTTTTGGAAATGCCTCATGCAATTATTTATTATTTAGCGTTCTTCCCTAGCACTCACTCCACAGCAAGAAACTAGAAAATGTTATATATTTGCTCTTCAGTGTGAGCTTTTCTCCTCCTGAATCTGGAAGTGTGAAGGAAGGTAGACTCTACCTATGTATTTATAAAATTTTTATATGAGCTTTCAAATCATAAGAATATTTAATAAAGAGGTATAGATCATCCATGAAAAACTTTTCCTCTAAGAAGCAGTATTATGTTTACAAGGGCTTAGAACAGATAATTCCAGTGCAGTGCTGATTCCAGCCAGCACTCCTAAGAGTTGAATTTCCTATTGTCCCAAACCTATTTACCTTCAAGGATTAAATCCCACCCAGACTGTGGTTCCTTTCTTTCTTATTTGTCCAATATTCTAAATTCTCTGTTGTGTGGTGATATATTTTTAAATGCACTCTATTAACTTCATTCTTTTAGAACATGTCTTTCATGCCCCACCCCATTTCCTTATATGGTTTTTGTCCTAAATATTTTACTGAAAAACTTTTCTTAGAATTAGGGTGACATCATGTATGAATGAACACAACACAAATGCACTGATAGAAAACACAAGTTGTGCAGCTACAGTGGGAGTCGTCTTTGCTGGCAAAGGAAGTGAATAAACAGACTGCTAGTGGTGAGAAGATGATGGTTACTCTGAAAACTGCACATTATGAACCTTCAGTCATTGTGGCCACAGGGACTAGTGCTAAGGGCTTTATGAAAAAAAAAACAGATTAGTTTTCCATTATGTCCTCTTATCTTTATGGTTGTTCTGCATCATAATTGAAAAAGGAAAAGAACTACCCCTTTAACTGATTTAGCATTGTAAAACCAAATGTTTAAAAAAAAAAAAAAGGCTACTAGCCATAAGGGGTATGACTGACATTGGGAAATTGCTAAATTTAAGTGATTTTTCTTCTCAGATCTTCTCAGAGGATAAGGCCCGAATTACATAAACTAGAGTGGTTGGTTTGGGAAATTTGTTTTGTATCTAGTCACAGGTATTTCTTTATTTATAAGAGTTTCTCTCTCTCTCTTTCCCTTCCTTTCTTCTCTCTCTCTCTCCCCCTCTCTCATTAGGAAGCAGAGTTGGGACCCATCATGTGGTGGTGTTCTAGCAACCCGAAGTCTTCTCCCAAGACCCAGGACAACAGTTGGTTGGATCAGCTCACCAGCATGATCAAGACCAAAAGTCCAGTACTATAAAGGTGTAAGTAAGAGTCCTTCAAACATTAAAGGCCATTTCCATTGCTCTTGGCTACCTTCCAGAACATGATGTTAAGTCCCGATTGCTGTAGACAGCACTTTGTTGAGTTGCATGGGGAAATCAAACTGTTACTGATGTGGAAGGTTCATTCACTTCATTATATAGTCATTGGCATGTCCCAGAGAAATTAGTGGCCCCAGAGGACATTCGGTTCTTTTGTCATCTGCCTGAAGGAAGCCAACTATAGGCTCCCTGAATAGCTACAGACATTTTAATCCCAACATCCACAAATGCTGCAGTATCTTTTACTGAGAAACAAATATCATATGGCTTGCTGAGTAATGCATTTTGTTTAATTGATCTGGAACTTGGCCAACCACCAAAAGCAGGTCATGTATATGATGTTCTTGGAGTCATTTATACATAGAACATGTTCATCAGGAACCTGAGAGTCTAAAGTGCCAACTTGGCACTTTGAGTGTGAAAAAGGATTGGAAAGATAATTCCAAACACTGCTATAGAAATCTGTGCTGACGTGAGAAGGTGTACTCCCCTTTGACGCACATTCATTCTGAGGAAAGTAACTCAGAAAGATAAATGCTGCATGTTCTCTGTTGTATGTGCATGGCATCTTTGTTTCTTTGCATATATGGTTAACTTGGAGTTCCCGTAGAAGGCAGGGGATGAGTAAGGGGTTCGGGGAGTATTTCAAGAAAAGGAAGCTAGAACACAGATGGCATAGAGAGAGAAAAGGGAGGAATGGAGCATGAAGAGCTCAGTTGGCTGAGGATGGGTGGTGTCTCGGGTAGATATTTGTCAACTTGACACAAGCTAGAATTTCTGGGAAGAGGAAACTCAATTGAAAAAATTGCTCCCATCAGATAGCCTGTAGACAAGTGGGTAGGGCATTTTCTTGATTAATGGTTGATGTCAGAGAGCCTAGGCCACTGTAGGGAGCATATGGTCCTGGATGGTATAATAAAGCCCACAGAGCCGCCTCAGAGAGCAAGTCAGGAAGCAGTGCTCCTGCATGGTCTCAACTTCGTTCCTGACTCAAGCTTCCTGCTTTTGGTCCTGCACTGGCTTTCCTCAAAGACTGACTGTGGTATGGATGTGTATCAAATACACCGTTTCCTCTCCAAGTTGTTTTTTTTAGCCATGGTCTTCTTTCGGCAACAGAAAATTAACTAAGACAGAAGTTGGTACTTGGAGTGAGGCATTGCTGTGACAGGCAGGTCTGACCGTTTATTTTTTAGGGGAGGACGTGGTGGCATATGAACTTTGCCTGGAGAGACTTTGCATTCTTGGACTCAAAGGCTTCTGTAGGGCATCTTGGGCAATAAGAATGCCAAGAGCAGTGAAGACAATGGAGGTCTGTCTTTGGGAAGTTTCAGAAGGAAACAAAGAGTTTACCAGGGCTGTTTGTGTGGTATTTTGTATTTAAGAATATGTGGTTTGGATCATTTGGGGCTGAAGCATCACCAGTGGCTAATAGGAGACCATCGCCACTGAAGTGAAACCATTGTTTTACTGGGACAGTTGATGCTGGTTAGCTGAAGATGAGAAATCAGCTGTGCTCAAGCAGAGACCTGTGTCACTGGGATGAAAGCTTCTGGGACTTTCTCCTTAGGGTCCGCACACAGAAGCTGTGGTCCAGAGCAGGCCAAGGCCTCATCTCATGCGATAAGCTGAATTGCTATAAGAGCCATCCACGTGGTCCTTACTTGGAAGGCATTAAGGGGTCATGGAGAGCAGCTAAATCTTGGCATTGTGTGACAGGCATGGCATCCCAGGGACAGAGTCCCTGAAGAGTGGCTGGAAAAGGCCATTGCTGAGGGTGCAGACTCAGTTATGATGCAGACTCTTTATTGGAGGTACCAGTGTCATAGGGTGACCATCAAGGAAAGCAGCAGTTGAGTGGAGCCAGCCTGAGCCTATGACACAATCCATGTGTGCCATGGATGTCAGAGCCAGAGAAGTGGAGCTAGCTGCCAAAGGCCTTGGAGACTTTTGTTTTTTTCTCTCCTGAATCTGGAATTGCAAAAGAAGGTAGAACCTATCTATGTGCTTGTGAATTTTTACACAAGATTTTAAATCGTAAGAATATTTCAAGAGGTATAGACCATCCATGACCAGATAGCAAGCACTGAACATTTCACAGTTGAATTTTGTTTTGGCCTTTATTTGATTGTTACTACATCCTGGTTATTCACTCTAGGGGAAAGAAAACATTTAATTTTTTAGCTCACAATTGAGAGACTTTGAACTTTTAAAGGGATTTTGTTTTAAAAAGATGATGGGTTTTTAAAGTGTTGGAATTTTAAGTACTATAGGACTTTTAAAATTATTTGTGTTTTATATTATGATACTGATTTTAATATGTAGTATTGGGGATAAACAAAAGGGAAAGGTTATGATTTAGTAATAATGTATAGATGTGTCAAATTGACAAGGGTTAAATCTTCCTTCATCTCAATACAAGTTATAGTTATCTGTAAAGAGGAACTTCAGTTGAGAAAATGCCTCTATCAGATTGCCTGTAGGCAAGTGTGTAGTGCATTTTCTTGATTAACAATTGACATGGAAGGGCCCAGTCTTCTCTGAGCAGTGCTCCCCCTGAGCAGATGGTCCTGAGTGGTTAAAGAAAGCAGGACGAGCAGCCAAGGACAACAGGCCCCTACGCAGCACTCCTCCACTGTCTCTGCTTCAGTTCCTGACTCAAGGTTCCTGTTTGAGTTTATGCCCTGACTTCCCTCAAGGATGGAGTGCCATGTGAAGTGTAAGTCAAACAAACCCTCCCTTCCCCTAGCTTCGTTTTGTAATGGTCTTTATCACAGTAGGACAGAAGCAACTAAGAGGACAGATTAGAGCAAAGACTATTGGAAAGGATAATATTGAAAGACCTTTGAGAATACAGTATAGAAACACACTGTAGAAGCCTCCTAAAGTATGTACATTTAACACATGAACAATGACTCTTCCACTTGCCGTAGGCTAGCAATGGAAAGTCCAGTGTTAGATAGGCATGGGTTACCTCTTCTTGAGTCATTTCTCAGTGTGGCCCCAGAGGTCCTCTGTTAATCAGGGTTTTGTTTTGTTTTGTTTTGTTTTTTGCTATCTTGGAAGAGGAACACTTAAATTAGGGATTACTTCCACAAGATTTCTTGTAGACAAGTGTGTTAGGGCTATTTTATTGATTTATTAGTGTGTGTGGGAAGGCCCAATCCACTATGGACAGTGCCATCCCTCCACAGGCAGCCTTCAGTGATATAAAAATGCCAGCCAGTGAGTGCAGCCAACTTTCTTGGACTGCCAGCCCCCAAACCATGACACAGAGACTTATAGGTTATGAATGCTCAGACTTAGTTCAGGTTTGCCCCACTAGGTCTTATAACTTATTTTAACCTGTTTCTCTGCATCTACATTTTGTCTTGGGCCTTTTTACCTTTCATTCTGTATGACTTACTTTCCTGCTTCCTCAGTATCTGCCTGGCTGGTGGCTGCCTGGCTGGCTGGCCCTTGGTATCTTCCTCTCTTTCTCCCTTGTTTTCTCTCTCGAGTCTAGATTCCTCCTCCTCCTAGTTCTCTCTGCCTGTAAGTCCTGCCTATCCCTCTTCTGCCTACCTATTGGCCATTCAGCTTTTTATTAAGCCAATCAAATGCCTTAGGCAGGCAAGGTGAAACAGCAATACATCTTTACATAGTTAAACAAATGCAGCATAAACAAAAGCAACATACATTTACACAATTAAACAAAGGAAGCAGGAACAAATGTAACACATCTTTACATAGTATTCTATTCCACAACAAGTAAGCTAAGTGCTGTTCTTCCTCTGCTTCAATTTCTGCCTCCAGGCTCCTTCTTTTAGTTCTTTACCCTGGCTTCCCTTAATGATGGTCTGTGATCAAGACATGTAAGTTAAGTAAGCCCTTACCTTCCAAAGTTGTTTTGGGCTAGTATTTTTTCACAAGAGAAAAGGAAACTAGAACAGTACTTTTGTATATGACAGGCTATGAATATTGCTCTTTCTTGCCTTTCAGAACATGACAGTATGACCTTATTGCTAAGGACACCACATATTTGAGCCATAGGACATGGAATAATGAATCTGTGTGGTATTGATTTAGAAGCTTCATCCCTACTAGCTAGCTTTTGTAATGATAGGAAGTATTATGCATGCCATCAAGGGAGACAAATTGTCAACAGTCTCACCAGCTGTGAGTCTTGGAAGAGTCAGTAGCAACTGGCCTGGCAAGGTATGGCCATTGGTATATTCCTGGCATGAACGTTTGGGAGTAACTAACCACTTTCCATTTGATTTTGAAGCCCACTGAGAGGAAACCCATACCCTAGAGGATGGTCCCCTATTAATGCACACAGAAGCAGCACTAAGAAACTCAGTGGGTTAAATAATAAAACCAAACGAAGGTGGAAGGGGAAAGTGGTAAGGGAATATGGGAGGAATTAGATAGAAGAAGGGTGGATTCGATTAAAATGTATTCTATTTATAAATGAAATTCTCAAACAATAAAAAAACTCTTCAGAAAAACATATTTATTTTGGCTTGTGGATTATAACTTTCGATGCACCATGGGAGAGAAATCATAAATCACAGTAGCAGGAACTTGAAGCAGTTTGTCATATTGTACCCACTGTCAAGAAGCAAAATGGCTTGTCCTTAGCTTACCTTCTCAGTTTTAGACAGTCCAGAATACTATTGAGATAATGGTGTCACTGAAAAGAAGCATGCTTTCCCACCTCAATTAACCTAGTCAAGATCACCCTTTAGAGGCTTGCCCTCAAAGTCCATATCCCAGATGATTCTAGATTTCATAAAATTGACAATTGAGATTATCCATTACAACTCCACCACTTGCCAAATTGACACACAAACACATGGCTTAAAGTAATAACTTTCTGTCCCTTGACCCTAAAGTCTCATGCTCATCTGACAATGTGAAATACATCCAACTTCAAAAATCCTCATAATCCTTAACAATTCCAGCTGTTTAAATATCCAAAGTCCATGCCTCTGAGACATGGGTTTATACACACACACACACACACACACACACACACACACACACACACATACACACACACAGACCCCCACCCCCAACTATAACCTGTCCAGTCTGTATAATGTTACTTGTATATAAGCTTTAGTGTTGACCATTTAGCACTGGACAAACCGATTGGTGTGCTCTTCCCTGGGGAGGACCACTTCTGTTCCCCACTTTCCTCAGTTGCTTACAGCTTTCTGTGTAGGGTTGAGGCCTCATAGGCTTTCCATGTCCACTTGGGCATGTCCATTGGTGTTGTTGTTCAGCTCATGTTTAGGAAGCCATATTGGTGAGACTTTATGGATGTAACCTTTGGTATTATTAGGATACACAATCTCATGGCAAACTCCCAGATACACTGACTCTTGGAATCTTTCTGGCCCCTTTCCCACAACATTCCCATCATCCAGAATGCCATGCCAGGAAAGGATGACAAACCAAAAGAGAAGTTCTTCCCTTTCAATTAACCCAATTAAGATAACTCCTCTTATTATTATTAAGATAATGCTCAAAGTTCTGTTTTCCAGGCGATTCTAGATCTTGTATTGACAACTGATATTAACCATCACAGTCGTGAATAATGAATGATTTTATAAATGTAAAAAAATGAGAATTATGCCTGGGTTATATCATATACTTGATAAGTATGGAAAGTTTTATTGACAGTTTTTTTTCCTGCTCAATGAGGTGGTTGTACACTTCAATGTCACTTGTAGTGGTATCAGCATTACCATAAATTAGGAATGAATAACTTCAGAATTTAGTTCCTACAATACTTATAATGATTATACTAAAATAAGTGGGATTACATTTAATGAGTCAATTTGGGATCTGCAGAATACTTCTTTATCATTGAAAGAACATCTGACATTTAAAAATGATGAGTGGTTATTAGATTTAGTGTGGAATATGGATGGCCACCTGGATGACTTGTCAAAATATTGTTTGTTGAGTTCTGTTTCCAGTTTCTGATTCATTGGTCTAGGGTGGTGAGCAAGCGATTTGCTTTCCTATCCCTTCCCAAGTGATGCTGATTCACTGTACATGCACCATGCTTTGTGGGCAAAATCAATGCTATATTTTCCATGAGACTTGTCATTCTCCCTTTGAATTTCCCCAACATTTGCTATTGTCTTTACTGCTTTGTGTTCAGGATTCATATCGGAAAAGTGAAAGAGAGTAGATCGTAGGAAGCTATGGATAAATGATAAGAATATCAATGACAACAACAATTGAAAAAATTATATTATTTATGCTTTCAATTGCTGCATTGTTAACAGTATATTGAATTTACTTTACATTTTATAGCTGCTATGATAATTCTTCCAGGGGTTCCTTTTGTTTCTATTATGTGGGTCACGTGGCCACCATTGCTGCCTTCTGGAACAGGAGGAATCATTGCTAACAGGAGGGGTCAGAATGAAACTTGCCTTCTGAAAAGGTTAAATAATGCTTTGTTTTATAATTTCCTTTCTTTAGCTTTCCTGGAATGTGATAATCACACACTACTTCAGATTTATAATGTGATGTGATACAGCATGTCTGAGACTCAAGGTGTGAATGGAAATCCTACTTGTAATAAGTGTTTTTAGGCTGCTTTGGCATAAGAACATTACTCACACAAACATCAGCACTTGAGAGCTAACACTACCTTTTTTTTGTTGGAATTTGGGGTTCTCCAGTCTGTTCAAGTACTTCTCAGGCCACACATCATAATCTCCAGATGGCCATAGTGGTCTCTCATATATATATATTTGGAAACTTAGAGAAAATCCAATCCTCTTGCTGAGCTGCTCACTGCTATGGTTTGTAGGCTTTACGGCTGGGTAGAACTATTGATTGCTTTTCTTTTCTCCCTTGGCTGCTTGCATAGCACCTTCCAGTACTGTGAGAGCTAGTCTTCAGGGAGGAGGCTTCCAGGGCAGTTCCAGCTGGAAATAAACCTTGGAACACATGAAATGAGCAATTGATGAGTAAGAAAAAAAAAATTTCCAACTAATATAGGCCATACCCATAGACTGTCTTTACTGGTAAATTGCTATTTTGTGACCTGTTAAACAGGGGCCATTTGTACAGACTACAAGCAGAGCTGTTTTAAGCCTTGGAGTAAATTTATTCATTGAGTAGTATAGGCATTTCAAATAAGGGTGTGTCTAGTTACCATCACACCTGTGACTAAATTTGACCTTGTCTTGGAAAAACGTCTCTTTTTGGGCGTATGCATTTAAAAACACCTATTTTACTTTGAAATGTCTAACTTAGTATATTTAGCCGAACGTTATTAATACATAGTGACTCAGGAGATACTCTCCCAAATACCTCAGTCAGGAGGCCATTTGTAAGACATCCAAAGACAAGTGACCTCAGGCATGAAGCCTGGGCAGAGGATCTTTCAGTAGCAGCCAAAGAAAACTACATCTTGTTAAACAGGCATGCTACTGAGAAACAGTTGCCCTTTTGAGAAGTGTGCTTCTGGAACGTTTCCAACTTTGGGGTGACATTAAGCAAAATAAGAGTTAAATGGAGTCCTTCAACCTTGTTCTCCAATGGTCTCGGAAGTTAGGCACCGGGCCTCTCAGCGGACGGTTAGGACTGGAGCAGGAAAGCAGCTGAGCAGAGACAAGCACTCTGCTAACAGGATATTTCTGTGTGCTTGCTCACAGCTGCATCCTCAAAGAGGATAAATGAGGGCACATTCACTCATTAATCAACCAAGAGGGATCACACACACAGAGAAAAGCTCCAATCAAGTTGCTCGGATGGGTTTGTCCTTAAGCGAAATCGCTAATTGCCTGGAAATGAGCCTACAATTCTTAGAGCTGGCTCTGGGCCTCTGCGCTCTTCTTTCGGAGTAGCAAGAGCCGGTTGCCCAAATCTTGTCGAGAGAGTGAGCTGTGGATTTTGACATATGCAGCTACCTCTTGCTGAACTTGCAGGAGAGGAAACGGAAACAGAGTTGAACTGGAGGAGAAATCTTAATGACTGTAGAGATATACCTTGGAATGGGTGGAAGAGTAGCCCATCTCTTCTAGTAAAGCTTCATTAAAGTTGGTTTGCTTGGGTTATTATTATTTTATATCATGTGTAGCTTTCGTTTCCATAAAAACATATTGGAGACTAAAATTTAACCAGTGCCAGTGAGACATCAGATTTCTGCTCTGAGCTGAGTTTCTTAGGAACCTTAGAGAGAAGAGCTATTTCCAGTTTGGAGTGAGCTTCAAGGCAAAGCTGTGTTGGGGGGTTGAGTCGGCAATTCTTCACAGCATGACTTTGCTATTTAAAGACAGTCTTAGATAGTTTGATTTGCTTTGCTGTAAGGGGCCCCAGACGACATCTCTGATCTCATTCTTTGTTTACCTTTAGAGAAAACTGAAGATGCAGGGGTGCGGGGTGGGGTGGAGGAGTTGGGGGTGGTGGGTATAATTGCACAGGTTATTCAATAGTGAATCAAGAGTAGTTCCCAAGTGTTTTGATCCTCTCTACAGCACTTCGGTTTGAAGTGAATCTCCAAATCATTCATTTTCAAATATAAGAGCCAAAACATGTTCAGAACTAAAAAGACTCTTAACCCTACAGAGAAAACATTGCTTTTGTTCCCTATATTGGATATAGTCTACTCTTAACACATTGCTGCTGTATATGTGTAAAACTGTAAGGGAGATTGAAGCAATGTGTGTTCTCCATGTGGTAGAAGTAATAATACCCCAGAAGGAATTTACAATGTATTGTTTATACTCTGAATTTTGTGCCATGATTTAGTAAGTTATGGGATGGGGAGTTTAATTAGAGAATAAGAAGAGACAACATTTTATATAATGTATTATTAAGAGCCATTACCTATTATGGCTTTGTGTTTGCTCTTAGTATTAAAAAATGATTTATTTATGTCTGTGGGTGTTTTGCCTGAGTGTATGTAAGTACACCACATGCATGCCACGCCCATGGAGGTAAGAAGAGGACATTGGATCTCCTGGAACTAGAATTACATGTAGTGGGTAGCCATTCCAGCTTTGATCTGGAAGTTCCAACCCCCATTGAGGCTTCAGTAACTGTCACGCCTACAAGGCGGGGCCAAGAGAGGACCCGGAAGACCCGAGATCCAGATGCGCCGTCTCTCTTGGTTCCTGGACCCTGGACACTAGAGGTAGACCGAGCAGAGTTCTCCAGAGAACACTGCTGGACTGCGCTATGTCTTCCCCAGCCAGACCCTGCAACCTACCTATCCCTTCATTTCTAAGTTACGCCACTAAATAAACCTCCCTTTTAACTACGTGGAGTGGCCTTAATAATTTCACCAATACTTGCAGACATTTGTTAGCTGTCATGTGGGTTCTGAGACATGAACACTGGTCCTCTGGGAAAGCAGCTAGTGTTCTTAACCACTGTGATACCTCTCCAAGCCTTTGTTTGTTTTTTTTTTTTTTTTTTTTTTTTGTTAGAGATAGGGGTTCAATATATGTTCCAGGCTTGCTCAAACTTGTGATTTCCTCTTTCAGCCTCTTGAGTTCTGGGATTGCTTTCTGGAGCTCGAACTCATGGGCTTCATTCCCATTAGGTAAGCACCATACAGCTGAGCTCCAGCCATTCTCACTGTCTCTTTAAATATTCCTCTCTCTTGCTGTCAGTCATACTCATTCTTTGAGATTTTAGGATGCTGTTGTGGTAGTAAAGATGAGAGCTGACATTTAGTATAGGCAGAAATAGATGGGCTTGGCTAAGAGTGTCTCCAACAGATTTCAGCAAAATGAGCCTTCATTAAATCCAGCATGCAGGTTTCACATCACACCCTGAATTGGGACAGGAAATAGAGTCCTTGTAAATTCTAATTTTTGTCCGTCTCTATGATCAACACCGATCATGATAGTGCCCGTAGTCTCATGGAAGTAATCACTCTTCATGTTTCAGCATTTCTTTCTGCACACTAGTTAGGAGACTAGGTGTTCAAACCCCACCTAGGAGGAGGTAGAGATGGAAGTGCTCAGAGTTCAGGCTGGCAGGGTCTCACTGTTGGTGACAATTTATGACCAATAGCATAGCTGTCTGCTGTTGTTATCATTGTGAACTTGCTACACTGAACAAGTCAGTATGGATCCATGTCCTTTCAGAGGGCATGCTCTCGGCAAACAGACTAAACTGATTTTATATGAGTACTCTGACTATACAGCAAATAAAATTTGTCTTTTGTTACCACTCAATATCCTTAGTATATTTTTTTCTGTTGTACATTCCTACCCCATCATCATTTATCCACTTAAATAATTCCTTGTTTGGTATTATATAGAATGATTTTTTTTGTAAAAATAGAAAAGCTCATTCAATTCCTAGCACTTTAGAGGGAAATTATTGAGTAGAACAGTACAGAGCAACATAGAACACATTTTGTTTTCTTTTTCTGTTTAGTTCTCTCTCTTTTTCCTTCCTTCCTTCCTTCATCCCTCCCTCCTTCTCTCTATCTCTCTATCTCTCTCTTCTTTCTTTCTTTCTTTCTTTCTTTCTTTCTTTCTTTCTTTCTTTCTTTCTTTCTTTCTCTCTTTCTTTCCTTCCTTCCTTCCTTCTTTCCTTCCTTCCTTCCTTCTTTTCTTCCTTCCTTCCTTCTTTCTGTTTCAAATAAGATTGGAATATTATAGTCCAGGATGATCTCAAATTTTTAATGGTTGGTCTTGATTATCAGTCAGGAGACATATCTCTTCGCATGTCTGTGAGGGTATTTCCAGAGACTAACAAAAAAGACCCACCCTCAAAGTGTACAGTGATTTCCAATGGGCATTGAGACAAAGAGGTCTAAAGAAAAATGTGATGTGCTTGCTGGCTTTGCGGCTTCATCCTGAGCAAGTCACTACCTCTCTGCTGCTGCAGCCATCCTCCCTGACGCCAGACTACTAACTCTTTCAGCTCTCTTCATGGCTTTTATCCCAAGGCTCTGCAGCCCAGAGGGTGACTGCTCACACATACAGCTTCATGGATTGAGTAGCTCCTGAGTCTCCCCTCTTTCCAGCATGTAGAAGGCCTTTGTTGGACTGCCCACACCCATCACAGAAGCCTATATAATAAACTACCTTTTTAGCATTCTCTCTGTATCTTTCTCCCTCCCTTTTCTCCCACTCAGCTCTGTTCTTGAAAACCTTGCCAAGTATACTTATAATCCTTTCACCTCATTCTCCTCAGAATTAGGATTATATACATGCCAGGTAAGCTTTTAAAATGTAGAATATTTCATTGCAGAAAATTATATCTATTAAGAATTTCATAAGCAATGTTGGACAGTAGACACTTTCTAGCATGTATGGCAAGATTGGACTCTATCTCTGAACAAAGTAATAAAAAATATACAAAAAAAATCCAGGGCAATTTGATAGATCAATTGTATCTTCTTGTTTTAATTTGTGTCGCTTTGACAGGGGGCTGACTGTGTTGCAGTATGTACTAGCATTATTTCAGTTCTTGGTTCTTATAGTGAGGCTCTTGTTCATCAATTTTCTTGGAATTTTAATGATTTTTGCCCTCTTAGCTGAAGCACAGGTGTACATATTTATGAAACTATTCTGGGCCAAGAACGAATCTAGTAAGTGATTTTTACTCTCCTTACTGTTCTCTGATTCCATCCCCTATTCCCCTGCCCCCTCTTGTAGCAGGCCACTTTCTGTGGCCTCTCCTTTTTCTCTCCTCCCTTCCCAGTGGTCTAAACAGATCCTGGTGGCACTTACAGCTTTCCCTCCTGCTGTGGACCCTGGCAGTGTCCATCCCCTAGCCCATCCCCAACCCATAACAAAATTAACGTCAGATCCCTACATCTAGAAACACAGGCTACTCAGAACCCCCAGTGGCTGACAATCAGTAACATTCCCTACCAGATAACCCATAGCCACCACACTCTCCTAAGAACCAGGGAGGGCAACAGAAATTAAGGAGTGGAACACCAATGCTACACAGACAAGACCACATATCAGCACCAAGAATTATGCTTTTCCCAAACCCAGATGCCTAGACACCAGAGTAATAACACCATTAGTAACCGCCTGTGCAGTATGTCTCTATTAGAGCCCAGTAACCCTACTACAGTAGGCTCTGAGAAATGCAACATAGATGAAGCACAAGACAAGGACCTTAAAATAGCCCGTATGAATGTGATAGAGGTCTTTAAAGAGGAAATAAATAAATCCCTTCAAGAAATCTGTGAAAACAACAGACACTGGGAGGAAATGAGTGAAACAGCTCAAGAGCTGAAGATGAAAATGTCATCAAGAAAGAAAACCCAAACTGAGGGCAATCTGGAAAGGAAAATTTTAAGAACTCAAAACGGGAACCGCAGAAGCAAGCTTCACCGACAGAGTATAAGAGATAGAAGAGAGAATCTTAGGGATCAGACGTATGGTAAAAGAAATGGATACCTTGGTCAAAGAACATGTTAAAATTCGTGTTCGAATTTTGATGGGGATTGAGTCTGTAGATTGCTTTTGGTAGGCTAGCCATTTTTACTATGTTAATCCCACAACTTCAAGACCTTGGAAGAGCTTTCCATCTTCAAATATCTTCTTCAGTTTCTTTCTTCAGTATCTTAAAGTTTTCATTATACAAGTGTTTTGTTTGCTTGGTTAGAGTTACTATACATATGAGGCTCTTTTGAAAGGTACTATTTCCCTGATTTCTTTCTCAGTCCTTCTGTCTTTTGTACATAGGAGGGCTACTGAGTTTATTCTTTGAGAAAATCACAGAGATTGACAAACTCTTTAGCAAATGGACTAAAAGACAGAGGGAGAATATCTACACCAACAAAATTAGAGGTAAAAAGGGGGGCAGAACAGCAGACACCTAAGAAATCCAGAGACTCATTAGGATGTACGCACCTTCATATATACCACCTACCAAAGTTAAATCATGGTCATATTACCAATTTAAACAGATATATAAATCCCAGTAAAATAGAAGCAGTAATTAAAAGTCTCCTAACCAAAATAACAACAACACCAAAATAAAAAAACAAAACAACAACAATAAAAAGCCACCAGCAAAACAAAACAAAAAACACCTAAAAATCCCTGTGCCCCCAAAAAAACAAAAACAAAAATACAAAACACACAAAAAGCCCAGGACCAGATGGCTGTAGCACAGAATTCTACCAGACTTTCAAATAAGAATTAATGCCAACAGTCCTCAAATTATTCCACAAAATAGAAACAGAAGAAACATCATCTAATTCTTTTTTAGGAGGCCAAAGGTACTCTGATATATGGATCCACAGACAATGCAGAGAGTGAGAGACCTTGGAACACTCAGTCCTAAATGATATGTCTCCATCAAACCCTTCCATTCAGGACTCAGGGAACTCTGTGGAAGAAGATGCAGAAAGATTGTAAGAATAGAGGTAATGGAGGTCACCAAGGAAGCAAGGCCTTCTAAACATAAGGTGACTAGATGCGCTCATGAGCTCGCAGAGACTGTGACAGCATGCACAGATGAGGTCCAGATGAAGTCCCAGTACAGAAAGCAGGAATGGACACATGTCCCCAGACCTAACCTAGAAGCAACCTCCAATTGATAACCATTGGCAAACAAAAAGTTTTCTTCAAAGGAGTCTCACTGGGGATACAAACTACTCAGACCCACGCCCAGCAGTTGATGGCCAACAGAAAATGAACTCAGTGGTGTCTTTGGGGGTTCTTTGTCTCATAAAGTGGCAGGACTTTTATTGTTGTTGTTGTTTGTTTTGTTTCACCGTAGTAGAATCTTTGCATATATATTACAGCTTCTAGTTTTGTGTTTTTATGGGATTCCTGTGCATTCAAATGTAGATGTCTCTGCACCTATGTGTTTCTTGTGCTTTTTCCTTGTCAGGATTCCTTCTGTTTGCTTGCTCTGTCCTATTCATATATATATCATATTGTATTGTATATTACCCACTGATGTCTGTTTGTCTTATAAGGGAGACAGAAAAGGGTGGATCCAGGTGAGAGAGGAGTTGGGAAAAAACTGGTAGGAGTTGGGGGGTGTAATTAGAACATATTATATGAAAAAAATTGTTTGGTTTACTATGTATATTAAGAATATTTTAAATATGCTTGTCTTTGACTAAGATTTGTTTCCTGAAGTCGAGTGTTCAGCAAAGCTGTTTAAATTTTACATTGTTAAATCTTATCTTAATATAATTTAAAATTAACAGTGTAATCATGGTCTTTTACACTGTCTTTTACAATTTAGCATTGTTCTTACATATGTAGTTTTATGTCCCAACTAGGAGTCTATCCTATCTTGAAATGTAGACTCGTGAGCCACTTAAATAAGGTACTTTATTGAATTATCAGTCCATCTCCTTCTGTGATGAAACCTTAATATGTGTGTATGTGTGTAGATACAGATACTCCTTTTCTGTTTTATATGCAAATTTTCATACTATCTTGTAAATAATGCTTTTTATCTCTTCTCTCATAATTCTTTTTTTTTTTTTTTTTTTTTTTTTTTTTTTTTTTTGGTTTTTCGAGATAGGGTCTGTGTAGTTTTGGTGCCTGTCCTGGATCTCGTTCTGTAGACCAGGCTGGCCTTGAACTCACAGAGATCCACCTGGCTCTGCCTCCCGAGTGGTGGGATTAAAGGTGTGCGCCACCACTGCCCAGCTTCTCTCACTCATAATTTTAACTCCTCATTTTCACTTCGTTTTTATTTCCTTTACTTCTTTATATTTACTTTTTCAAAATTTCATGAATTCTGTATTTACATCATTCCCCTTTCCTCTCCTCTCTCCTACTCCTCCTGTGTCTACTCCTATTTCTTCTCAAATACAAGACCTCTTCGGCTGTAATTTTTATTGTCACGCAAATATATATGTAAAGATATAACTACAACTCACCAAGTTCATTTAGTGTTGTTTTCATGTATCCATGTTGAGGGTTGACCTCTTGAGACTGGATCACTTGCCAGAGGACGTGTCATTGAAACAGATGGGTTCCCACTCTCAGTAGTCATTAGTGGACTGTAGCTCTTCATCCCGAGGTAAGGTCTTGTGACATTTCTCCTGCCCACTTTGGCATGTCAGTTATCGTTTTTTAAGGTCTTATTTAGGTAGCCATATTGTTATGATGTCATGGGTGTATCTTCCCTGTTTTATCTAAAAGACATAGTCTTGTAGCCAACTTCCTGGCCCTCTGGCTATTATCATCTTTCTGCTGCCACTTCTGTGATGTTTCCTGAGCCTTAGTATAATTTAAAGTCCAAAAGGATTGAGACAGTATATGACAGTGCTTCTGTGTTTTAACCATTGTTCACAAAAACATATTTCTGTATCAAACACAATACATTCCACTAATTGAGAATATTTTTTAAGAATTATTTCTTGATTTTTAAAAAAATCATGTTTCCTTACATGTATACAGAAAAATATTCATAACAGTTCATGATAATGGGATTTATACTAATAAATATATTTATTACATTTTTATAACATTGAATGAATTCCAATTTAATTTTTTATAGTGCTGCTCAGAGACTACATATTTTAATTTTAAAATAAAGTTTTAGTTTTAAGTATTCCATGAGTGCTTCTAAGTATATGGTTTTATTTTGAAGAATTATTGAGATCTTTTTAAATTTAAAAGCTAGAGAGATATATTAGAGATACATTGATCTTGTGGATAAGTACACTTTTTGAGAAAATTTCTTTTTTTCCCATTGTTTACCCCTGCATTGGTTGATATTTTATTATGTGAAGCAGAGAAAGCAACAATTTTGTGTTTGCTTGTTTGTTTTTACAATAGAAAAAGACAGTATAATTTAAAATCCAAATAGATTGAAATTGCTCTCGAGCAACTGGAGGAAGGTCTTAGCCCAGGTGGAAACATCATATATATTTGTGTGAAAAGAACATCTCCAGATTCTTTACATTTATATAGCTCTTAGAAGTAGAAAAATGGAATATCAAAGTGTGTACAGCCAGACTGCTAAACATTGTGACCCAAAGCAGAAGACTTCTGTGGATGTGTAATAATACTTTCGAGAAGCCAAGGTAGGACAGAAACTATTTTTGACTCCAAAACTATTTAAACTGTTCAGCTTAATAACAGGGGGTTTACTACATTTTCTGCAAACAAAACGCTGAGGGCTGCTTAGACATCTGAGAGGTCTGGACATTGTCAGGAAGCTTTGAGAACAGTAAAAGGACACACAATTATGGCAACATTGCACCTTTATTTTATCAGTTCTTCAGTAATGACCGAAATGCAGACTATTGTCTGTCGAGAAATGTGAAGATGAAGAAATGCAGGAAAGTGGTGGGAGCAAGCTTTGGGGAAAACGTGGGTCATACACAAGGGAGACTGAGTATTTACAAATCTCTCACCCTCTTTCAGTCCAGTCCTGTGTGAATTATATCTTGAAAAAAACTTAGCAAAGAATTAATATATTAGTAGCCTAGTAGGCTATCCTTGAACTCATGATTTTCTTTTTTTTCTTAAGAAATTTTCTATTCATTTTACATATCAACCACAGATTCCTCTGTCCTCCCTCCTCCCACCCCCCAGCCTTTCCCCGAAACCCACCCACCATTCCCACCTCCTTCATGGCAAGGTGAGCAGCAAGGGGAGTCAGCACAGCCTGGTACATTCAGTTGAGGCAGGTCCAGGCCCCGCCTCCCTGCACTAAAGCTGCGCAAAGTGTCTCACCACAGGCACTAGGTTCCAAAAAGCTGGCTCATGCGCTAGGGATGGATCCCAATCCTACTGCCTGGGGGCTGCCTAAACAGTTTAAGCTAAACAACTGTCTCACTTATCCAGAGGGCCTAGTCCAGTACCATGGAGACTCCTCAGCTTTTGGTCCACAGTTCATGTGTTTACACTAGTTTAGCTAGTTGTCTCTGTACTTTTTCCAGTCATGGTCTTGATATATCTTGCTCATAGAATCCCTCCCCTCTCTTGTGAATTGGACTCCTGGAGCTCTGCCTGGGACCAGGCCGTGGATCTCTGCATCTGGTTCCATCAGTCACTGGATGAGGGTTCTATGATGACTGTTAGGGTATTCAGCCATCCAATCACCAGAGTAGGTCAGCTCAGGCACCCTCTATGGTGGAGTTATCATTTTGGATTCCTGGGGACCTCCCTAACACTCTGCTTCTTCCTATTCCCATGATGCCTTCATTTATCATGGTATCTCTTTCCTTGTTCTTCCACTCTGTTCCTGATCCAGCTAGGACCTCCCACTCCCCTAAGCTCTCATTCCCCGACTTTTGTTCTCCATTACCCCATCACGCCAGTTTGCTCATGTAGATCTCATCCATTTCTCCATTGCTGGACGATCCCTGTGTCTTTCCTAGGGTCCTCTTTACTAGCTAGCCTCCCTGGAGCTGTGGGTTGCAGTCTGGTTATCCTTTGCTTTACATCTAGTATCCACTTATGAGTGAGTACATACCATGTTTGTCTTTTTGAGTCTGGGTTACCTCACTCAGGATGATATTTTCTAGTTCCATCCATTTGCCTGCAAACCTCATGATGTCATTGTTTTCTCTGCTGAGTAGTACTCCATTGTGTATATATACCACATTTTCTTTATCCATTCTTCAGTTGAGGGTCTCTGCCTGCTTAGAGTCCAGATTTCAATCACTGTACTTAGCTAGCTTTTGATTTTGATGGCTGCCTTTGTAGTTTCCAGACAAGTCTTTCCCTGTTTTTACACTTCTTTGTCTAGACATCCATGATTTGCAATGAGAAAACATTTTTTTTTCATATTGCCATTGTACCTTTTATTCTGTGTCTTATTGATTTAACTTTCCCAAATCCTCAACTGACCATTTAAACATTTCCAGAAATGGTGTTGATAAACAAATGATGTGTGTGTGTGTGTGTGTGTGTGTGTGTGTGTGTGTGTGTGTTCAGATACATGTGCAGTGGTATGCTTATATATATGAATGTTACTTTTAAAGACTTGCAGCTGTTGGAAGGAAGCTCTTGAGTAATTCTATAATTATATAGTATGCTTTATAGCCTTAATGAATTCATGCAGTTTTATTTTTCTTTCTTTTAAAAGAACCCATGTAAGAGTATGAATAAGTGAACTATTATGTCAAATTATTGATTCAGAATTTTCTAAAGTTTATATAGGCTTTACATTCACAGATATGAAAAACAGCTTTAAATAAGTCAGGAAATATAGCTTTTATGATCCCTAAGAGAGCACCCACAGCAGCTGCTAAAGGTGGTAGAGCAGACTAAGACTTATTCTGAGGCTGAGAGTGCAGAATCAGTTTAGGGAATTGTAGTGTGCCTAGGATTTGAAAACTCTTTATTTCACCTGTGTGAAATATTACAGAGCTTTGGTGACTCTTAGTTTTACCCAGTATAATTTTGATTTAGTAAAACTGATTCTACTCAATAATATAGAGTCTCTGGCCTCTGAGGGAGTACTAGCAGGCCTCTAATATTGGCTGCCAATACAGCAAGAAGGTGCAGTTCCTGAAAAACACTGCAACAGTCATATAATTCAATATGATGCTTGAGACTTTGAATTGATAAAAAGAATTGTTACTGAGATAATATAATCATGTAAGATTAATATTTGATTTACTTGAAAAATTAATATTTATGGTTGTGAAGAGTGGAGTCCAGTAAGGGGGGGTATTTTATAATTTGAAACTATTCATGGGTTTATATTTTAATTTTTTTACTGAAAACCTTTTTAATACAATGTAGTCTAATTATCATTTCCTCTTCCTATACTTCTCCAGATTTTTTCTCAACTATCCTCTGATCCACATCCATCCATTTTCTGGCTCTCCCTAGAAAACAATCAGGCATCTAAGGTATAATAAGATATATAGTAAGATTAAAATAAACAAACAAGCAAAAATCCATACACACACACACACACACACACACGCACGCACGCACAGACACACTCAGAACAGGACAAAGCAAACAAACAGAAGGATAAGGGCCAAGGGAAAAAAACAAGAGACACACAGGACCAGCACACACATGAACTCACAGAGACCGAGGCAGCATGTTTAGGACCTTCATGTGTCTGCAACAGACAGGGTCTGAGAGCTGAAAGGAGAGTAACTCAGATGTTATTGTCAATTGCTAATCACTTGCAAATGGAAATTTAGTGTCCCCCAAGGAGACTCATTTCATTTGGAAACAAACTGCTCTTAAGGGTAGGCCACATGCCCAGCAGTAGATGGCCAACAGAAAATGAACCCAGTAGCATCTTTGGAGGTTCTTTGTCTCATAATGTCAATCAGATCTCTCTCTCTCTCTCTCTCTCTCTCTCTCTCTCTCTCTCTCTCTCTCTCTCTCTCTCTCTCTCTCTCTCTCTCTCTCAGCATGATCCAACTACACATGAGCTCACAGAGACTGAGGCAGGCCTACATATGTCTGTACCCCGTCCTTAACTTACATATCATGGTTTCCAATTTAGTGCTTTCATGGGACTCCTGAGTGTGCAAATGAGTGGGTCTCTGTTTTTTGTGCCTTCCCTTGGGCTCTTTTCCTTCTGTTTGATTTGTCCAATTCTGAAGTATTATTTTTTGATTTATTATATCACATTATATTATTGTATCATATTATTATCCCTTAGAAGCCTGTGTTTTGCTAATGCAAGGCAGAAAGGGAGTGGATCCAGATGAAAAGGGAGGTGGGGAGTAATTGGGAGGAGCAGAGGGAGAGAAATCCATGATCATGACATATAATATGAGAAAAAAAATCTATTTTCAATAAAAGGGAAAAACTTCTTCATAAAGACTACAAAGAATGAAGTTACAGATATATTCATATTTTGGTAAAAATAAAAGTCAGGTACTATTCTGGTGGACTTGCTTTTATGTGTAACTTATTCTTTCTTTCTTGCCAGTCTCAATACCCCTTTTTCGTTTGCACATTTAACGTTCTGATTATTGTATGACGTGGGAGTTCCGTTCTGGTCCTGTCTATTTGGTGTTATGCACACTTCCTGCTTTAATTATCCTCTCTTTCCTTAGATTAGGGGAAATTTCTTGTATGATTTTGTGAAAAATATTTTCTGTGCTTTTGAGTTTCTTCTCCTTTTTTAAAGAGAGTATCATCATTCTTAAGATTTGTTTGTTTATTTAGTTATTTATTTTTTAGTGTCTCAGATTTTGTATTTCTATTTTCTTCAGAGATCTTCTATGTTTCAGTTTCATGTTCAAATCCTGTTTTTTCTTTAGCTTTAACTATTTGCTTTTGACTGGGTGATCCATTTTTCTCTTCTGCTATGGGATGTCTTTCTGTACACTGTGAATGTGTGTTGCTCTCATTGGTTGATAAATAAAGCTGTTTGGCCAATGTTGAGGCAGAATAAGGTTAGGCAGTACAGTCAAACTGAAGACAGAGATGAAAGGTAGAGTCAGAGCAGATGCCAACCTGTGCCCAAGAAGCAACAGGCCAGAAGACCCATATGCTATGGCCACGTGGCAATACATAGATTACTAGAAATGGGTTCATTTAAAATTAAAGAGCTAGCTAGCTAGCAAGAAGCCTGGGCTATAGGCCATACAATTTGTAATTAATATAAGCCTCTGTATGTTTACTTGGGACCTAGTGGCTGAAGGACTGGGCAGGACACAGGAAACCTTCCCACTACACTATTCCTTATCTTAGAGACCTGATTTTCTCTCTTCTACTAAACTCAGCCTGTTCAGTGATACTTTGAGCTCTTTGACTTCTTGAGTTTTTCATTTTAAGTTATCTTTCATTTTCTATTTTCTTCAGAGATCTTCTATGTTTCAGTTTCATGTCTTGCATTATTTTCATTATTTCAATCAACTGGTTGCCTTGCTTTTGTGGTGCTCACTTAGGCATTTGAGTTCCTTGAACATATTTATAATTGCTGTTTTGAAATAACTGTTCCATGCTTGTTGGTCAATATGCTTTTTTCAGATAACAATACAATGCGGTTGTTGATTTCTGCAGGAGACATAGTGTTTTGGTTATCCATGTTGTTTGTGTTTTTGTCATTGGACCTAGGCACCTGCAGTTAGGTCTTTAGCAGTGTTTCTTCTGCATGTCTGTTTCCCTTTGTTGACTGAATCCTTGTTCGTTATTATCCCAACTTGTCAGTTTGTGGACTACCTGACTTACACTTTATATTCAGCCTTGGGGACACTCTTTATTGATTTGTGGATGGGATGTCAGATGTAGTCTCAGTTCAGCTAGGAATAGGTGCACCTCCTGGGCCTAGAAGTAAACCTTCTGTAGTGTACTGGCTAGTTTTATGTCTACTTGACATAGACTGGAGTCATCAGATGGGAGTGAGCCACAATTGAGTAAATGCCTCTACAAGATCAGACTGTAGGCAAGCTGGTAGAACATTTTCATAATTAGTGATTGATGTGGGAGTGCCCAGCTCATTGTGGGTGTTATCACCACTGGGCTGATAGTCCTGGGTTCTTTAACAAAGCAGGCTAAGCAAGCCATGTGAAGTAAGCCAATAAACAGCACTCCTCCATGGCTTCTGCTTCAGTTCCTGTCTCCAGGTTCCTGCCCTGTTTTGAGTTTCTATATTGACTTCCTTTGATGATGAACAATGACATGGAAGCAGAGGCCAAATAAACCCTTTCCTCACTCACTTGGTTTGGTCATGGTGTTTTATCACAGCAAAAGTAACCCTAACTAGGACATGTAGACTTTGAAGATTACTTCTGCTGATCTTTAGAAGTTAGTAGAGTGCTTGCCAGGTTGTGCAGGTGGTCTTTGAGTTCAAGATTGGACTCTTCATGGTGCAGGTGCTTTGCAGGGCAGTGGATGGTGTAACTGACTGGCGGGCAAAAGTGTGAATGGATCTGGATAACCTATTGGTAATTCTTGTTGAACTCCAAATCCCTGATTCTTGCATCAGGTGTAGAGTTCATAAGCTATTTCTTTTGTGAAATTTGTTATTGTTGACTTGTTTTGTTTTTAGCAAATGCAAATAAACATTGTAAATTGCTATGGAACCCATACCTACAATATCCACTTCCACAATGACTACTACAGTTTTGTTCTCACTAATTGTGTGTCTTTCCCAATTGTACTGTAAGCTCCCTGAAGCCCAGAGAGATGCTGATCCTCTTTGCATTTTCAGTGCCTTAGAATACTAATTTACAGATGCTCAAATATTCTAGATGTACAAAGAAACAAATCCAAGAATTCTAATATGCAGTACTGCTTACAGCTCTAAAACAGATTAAAATTAAAATCTGAAAGCAGGATGGATAAATAATTGCCTTTATCGAACCAAAAAATTAATAAAATTAAGTGCTATGATCCCTCTTGGAGTTGAAATTTCTGGAATGTTAGAAAATTAAAGATACAGTTATTTTTTTTCAAAGATTCCTGAGCAATTGACATTTCTTCTTATAAACAAAGAATTCTTCTCATTTACTAAGAATTTGAATTGTGACCAAGTATCTTTGTACACAGTCCACTCAAAGGAAGTATGTAGATTATTGTGGACTCTTTGAAGAAAGATTACATGCAAAAAAATGTTTTTAACATGACAATATTTTCTTGTTTCTTATCATTGATGGGGCATTAAAAGCAAAGAATAACTTGGGCAGCTCAGTGAGAAAGGCAGAAAAAACAACTCCAAGGTACGTTAGAGCAGCATATTACAATGGTACCGCAAGTGCATCATTTGATATTATTGACTGGCTAAATTAAGAATTTATAGTGCACATATGATCTTTCACTGCCATCTGTGATCCACCTGCAAAGCTGCAAATTATTTATACAAGGTTGCACTGATCACTCCTATCAGCAGGGCACCTACCAAAGCTTGTCTCTGATTTCACAGAAACATTCTTCAGGGTCCAGTAAAGGACTAATGAAAATGAGTTTATTGTGCACTGAATGGGTATTTGCGATTAAGTGTTCATGAACGTATGCTGCTTGAATAAGATAATGTGATAGCTGATGCATGACCTAATCGATCTTACTCTCATATAAGCTCATACTCTTCATTATTTGTCTGTCTTTGGTTATACATTAATTTTTACTTTTCCAATTGCTAATAATTTTAATGGCATATTTTAGACCCTGTCTTTGTCTTGAAAGAATATCTTTATAGTTTCCAAAGAGAATTACATTAGAAATTTTCCATTATTTTGCTAAGGCACATTTATATGCCTGAAGTGGCATGGTATATGCTGAGAAATTGAGCTCCTCACTTCCCCTGTGTAGACAAGTGACAGCTTCAGAACGGAACCTCTGGCAACAAGCAGCCTTGTACATTCATCTACTTTGATTGTTCAAATATGATCTTTTGATGGACATTATTGTGGTAGTTTGAACGTGATTGGCCCACATAAACTCATAGAGAGTGGCCCTATTAGGAGGCATGGCTTTGTTGGAGTAGATATGGCGTTGTTGGAGGAAGTGTGTCACTGCAGAGGCAAGCTTTGAGGTCTCATATTTGCTCAAGCCATGTCCATTGTCTCAGTTCACTTCCTGTTGCCTTTGGATCAAGATGTAGAATTCTTAGCTCCTTCTCCATCACCATGTCCAACCATGATGGTAACTGTAAGCCAGCCCCAATGAAATGATTTCCTTTATAAGAGTTGCCATGGTCATGGTGTCTCTTTATAGCAATAGAAACCTTATCAAAGAGAACTATCATGTGACAAAATTTTGGAAGTCTCTTGTAGTGTATCTTTACAGAACTCCAGGAGGTATTTGCTAAAAGAACTGTAGAGACAGCCACAGGGTCATAGACTAGTGGCCAGAAGCCTGGATTCGATGACATGACTGAATTTGTATTCTGTTCTGTTTTACCAGTTGAAAAACATTACATAAATGACTCAGTTTCTTTATGTTTTATCTTTCTTTTCTGAAGATAATAGTAGAACATAGCTTGGAACACTGAGAAAACCAAGTAAAACAATAGTCAAAATGCACAGAACATATTTGACACACATGAAGTCCATGAGACTGTTGACTATTATGATTCATTTGCTTGATGTAGAATAAGTTCTATTACATACAATGCAATTGTTAAGGACATTTCCTGACAGCACCAACTTTCCTCTCTGTAAGATGAGTTCATCTTTTTTCTCACCTGACCATTTACTTATGTTAACCAGTAATTTTCTAGGACTTAATTTTGATAGCATAGAACAAAGTAAATGCCCAAAGTCCATCTGAAAATACAACTGAATTGACTCAAACTATCAAGTTTGATACCTGAAAGTCAGCAAAAATATGGTTACAAAGGCTGATCTTTGAAATACAGATGGTGTTTACCGAATCATTTGATTTGTAGCTAAAGCTGAGAAGGATGTAATATTTCAAGATCTTTACGGGTGATTCCTAAGGAATGGTGGCATAAGCTGGTACGATTTGTCACCCTTTCAGCTTGTGCTATTGTGCTTGAAAGATACCCAGATTGTTTCTGTGGCTCTGTACTGTCAGTACATCAGTCCATTTCAATCCAACAGGCCTCTGATAAGTGTTCCCTCCCCAGAAATTAAGTGAACACATTAAACAACACGGAGATCAAGCCATAAATTAATCATGCAATTTATTCCCCTCCCTGCTGCAGTCATTCCCCAGTAACAACTTGGATGACGAAGTCGACTACGGGAATGCACAAAATGGTATCTTAATGACCTCCAAGAGCTAATGCAGATCTGTAAGTGCCTCGCTAAATATCAGAGTGGCGCGGACGCTGGGGAGAGCTTGGCTCATTATTTCCCTCTGCTGAGCTAAATCACTCGGTTCTCTTTATTTGCTGTTGGCCTTTATCTTTCCCTTTCTCTACTCATGCATAAAGGATATTGATTTAAATAAAAGATACTGTAAACACACAGTTTGTTAGGAAAATCTGACTATGCAAGTATAATTTCAAAGGTCAGAGTTCTTGCAATGGTTGATTTACAATAATTTGTTCCTGAGGAAAATGTCCTACTTGACTAAATAAATGTTTTCTTAAAACCAAATCACATGTCACTCCTGGTCCTCAGTCATGTTCTCCAGAAGCCAGTCAAAGGGCACAATCATCTTTACCAGAAAGCCTCATGCTCCCTCTCAGCCCAGTGTAGTACAATAGATTAAACCTCTGGGAAAAACTAGTGAACTGAATTTAAATCTCAAAGAATTTGGATTTCCTTCTGCAAATTGTCCTAAAACTTTTTACAACTGTGAAATAAATAATTTCACATTTAGGGAATATTTTACAAACTTTTCTTGGAGAATTCACTTCAAATGAAAGCTACAGTTAAATGTGAAAGGCTGCATTTACTGGTGTGTAAAACTGGATAGAAGTTTTAAATGATCTGTATATAGAACACCTAAAAGAGTAAATAATTTCAGTCATTTTTTTTTTTACATCAATAGGTAATCTGTCATTAGGAGTACTTACTTTGCCATATAAATTTACTCTTTAGTGCTCATTTACTTATGATATTAATATGCACTTTCTGGAAGTACTAACCTCTGTGTAGAGTTTTATTTACCATTTCAATACTCTAATTACTCTGTAGGATCAAAAAGTGAACATGAATTAAGATCTTGAAAGTTAATGACCAAATTCCATTGGCAGTCTTGTGACAAGCAAAAATAATTTTGTAGTGTCATGTTGTGGTGGTTTGAAAGAAAATGGCCCCCAAAGGGAGTGGCACTATTAGGAGGTGTGGCCTCTTGGAGGAAGTGTGCCATTGTGGAGGAGGGCTTTGAGGTCTTATATATGCTCAAGCCATACCCAGTAAAATAGAGCACTTCCTGTTGCCTTCAAGTCAAGATGTAGGACTCTCAGCTACATCTCCAGCACCATGTCTGCCAGCACACCACAGTGTTGCATCATGATAATAATAGACTAAACTTCTGAAAATGGAAGTCACCCCTTTTAAATGTTTTCTTTATAAGAGTTGCCATGATCATGATGTTTCTTCACAGCCATAGAAACCCTAACTGAAACAGAAGTTGGTACCAGGGACTGGGGTTTTGCTGTGATAGACTGGACCATGTTTTTGTTTTTTTGTTTTTTTTTTGGGAGGAATTTGGTCTTTGGTACTTTGAGTTAGGAAAGCAGTGGAATACTTTAAGTACTGCTTAATGGACCATATCAGTAGGAGCATGGAAGACAGTGGTGCTAAGAGTGATTAGAACTGTGAGGAGATTGGTTTAAAAGGTTTTAGAGGAGAATTTTAGTATGTTGCCTAGAAACCATTCTTGTGATATTTTGGTGAAGAATGTGGCTACTTTTTGCCCTTGTCTGAAAAGTTTGTCTGAGGTTAAAGTGAAGAGTTTTGATTAATTCTCTTGACAGAGGAAATCTTAAAACAGCCTAGTATAGACTGTCGGGTGGTTACTGGTATTAAATCTAGTGAAGATATATAATAAAATGAACAAACTAAGCAAGGGAAAACATTTGAGGAGAACAGCAGCACCAGAAAGTGGAATGGAACTAAGTCCTGTGTTCAAGGAGATAAGTAGATTAAGAAATGGAATAAAGTGAGTGATGACCTCAGAGCAAGATCCCACCCTACTAAGATTCCAACTTGTGAAATAGAACTAAAGAAAAGCTTAGAGTTATGGTGATACATGCCTTTAATCCCAGCACCCCAGAGGCAGAGGCTGGTGGATCTCTGAGCTTGAGGTCAGCCTGGTCTACAGAACAAGTTTCACAACAGCCAAGCTTAGGCAATGAAGGTAACTATTGAAAACAGAAAGCTGGTGAAGATGTATTTGAAAGATCTCTGAGTTCAAGGCCAGCCTAGTCTACAGATCCAGTTTTATAACAACCAATCTAAGGCAGTGAAAGAAACTTTTGAAAATAGAAAGTCGGTGAAGATGTAATTGAATGAGGGGGCCATGTTCCAGCTCCAGGAAGCAGTAGAACTTGACAGCTTCGTGGTTCCTGCTTTCGAGTCAAGGATAGAAGAAACAGGTTGTGGAATCTTCCTTCACAACTAAGGAAAGTCACTGAGGCTAGGCATGTGTCAGGGGTGTCCCTGAATGGAGGCCCAGAGAGGCTATTATGTGAAGCTGTGAAGGAGAAGCCTGGGTTGCCTTGAAGACCCCAAAATGTCAGAAGTGCCAGAGTCTTGGGATACCTGCTGAGGAAAGATGCTAACGAGGAGTGGAACTAGCCCAAGGGAAAGAAGTGTGTTGTAGTCAATAAAGCTGAAAGGAGTTGGAAATCTGAAGAGTGCTTTGACATCAGACACGGAAATGCAGAGCTTGGAGTTTTCCCAGCTGGTTTTTGATCTTGCTTTGGTTCAGTATTTCCTCACTATGCTCCCTTTCCTACATTTTGGAATAGTAATGAATACCCTGTGCCATTGTGTGTTGGAAGTATGTGATTTTCCTTTTGATTTTGATTTTACAGGATATTGCATTTAAGAGAATGCATGAACCTGAGAAGAGACTTTGAACTTTAGACTTTCAAATAAATTTGAGACTGTTAAAGACTGTGGGGACATTTGAAGTTGGGCTGAATACATTTTGCTTTGTGAGAGGGCTACAAGCTTTTGGGGACCAGGGAGTGGAATGTGGTGATTTGAAAGAAATTGCCCCCAAAGGGAGTGGTAGTATTAGGAGTTGTGGCCTTGTTGGAGTAGGTGTGGCCTTGTTGGAGGAAGTGTGTCATTATGGGGGAGGGTTTTGAGGTCTTGCTTCAGGCCGCAGGAATATATTGTAAGAACTCAGCTGGTTATGGCAAAGCCACTACCTGGAGGAATCAGGGAATTCCTCCAGAGGAAGCCAAATCCCAAGGAGTTTTTGGTGTTACTTGGCTTGTTACATATCAGCTGTATTCTGTTATGTAAGTCATGTGTGCCTTCATAGTTTTTCCCAATTGACTTTTCCCTAAGAAGAGCTAACAGTGTGGACTGATCACTCTCTGGACATACACATTCCAGGTATTTGGAGAACAGCCTCAGGAAAGGCTTTCTCTGGAATCAGATATCTCCCTTGGCCACTTTCAAGAACTAGCAGTAATAACAGTCCACATGCAAGTCTCCTGATTTAAGGTAAATTCCACAAGGAGATACCACCTAGGTCAGGTGGACGTTAAGTAATAGCTTTACACAATTCAGCTCAGACCCTCCTTTCTTACAGCCTTACTAACTTTATAGACCACTAACTCCTTACCTAACCACTTCTAGGAATATTTAGATAACCTTCTGCGTCGACAGCTATGCTCAGCCAGAACCCCAGTTCAAGCCTCCCTGTAATTATCATTATTGGCAGCATCCGGCCAGGTCCATCACCGGATGGAGGAAAGTACCTTATCAGAGATACCTCTGTACTCTCTAAGAACAGACCATCCAGGCTACCTGTTTGAGAAGGCCTGGCGGATGTGCCAATTAAGCCTTACTTCCTCCTTTCCCAAACCTTACCTCCAGTTCCAGATCTCCCTTTAACTATCACCAGAGGCATCCAGCTGTACACAGGTTGCCTAGCGACTGAGCACACATTCCCCCACCCTGCAGAAAAACGGCAGATAGCTTGGACAGATTGGAGCCACGGGAAAAAAGAAGACAGTTTTATTTTCTCCCATTGACCTAGCAACTTATAGATTCTTAACATTTTCTACCAATCACATTTAAGATTATAGTTGAGCACATAAGAGCCCTCTTCTTAGATATTACCTGAATTCAGCCTTTAGTTAATTCATTTCCCCATTGGTCACTTCCTTTGGGGTTGCAAATGATAATTAATGGTTATTGCCTCTCAATGTGATTCTTATCACCTCTCCATTTGAGCCTGGAAGCTTGGCTTTATATACCAGGACTTCCAGGGCATGGAGGGTCAGAGAAGAGAAAAGAGAATGGAAGAACTAGATGGGTAAGAACTTGAGAGGAACAAACTGAGATGGGGAAGAACTAGATTGAAGGGCTAGAAGAGAGTACTAGAGGAACATGATGGAAGATGAGGAAGAGTCAGATGGGGAAGAACAAGTTGAGGAAGAACGAGATGAGGAGAAAGAAGGAGATGGGAGAGGAGCTGATATGGGAAGGAACAAGATGGATGAGAACCTAGAAGGGGCAGAACTAGATGAAGGAATTAAGATAGAACCTAGAGGGGACCGCAGACACGTGTAGAGAGCAATCAGGCTAGAAATGAGCTAAATACGAGAGCAGAATATAAGCTTGTAACTGACTCAGAAGAATAAAGTGTATGGACTAAGGAGTTTCGTGTACATAGATTCATTTCTTCTCATCAAAGATTAATTATCAGCTGGTTGTAGATTCTTCCCGGACCTTGGGAGGGGACTATCGAGGGGCTGGACCCCCATAGTCCCCAATAAGGTCTCATATACGCTTAAGCCATGCCCAGTGAGTCAGATCATTTCCTGTTTCCTTCCAGTCAAATTGTAGGACTCTCAGCTACTTCTCCAGCACAATGTCAACCTGCACACCACCATGTTGCACCATGAAGATAATGGACTAAACCTCTGAAAATGTAAGCCACCCCAATTAAATGTTCTTTCTTTATAAGAGTTGGCATGGTCATAGTGTCTCTTCACAGAAATAGAAACCCTTACTAAGACACATGTGTCTTATAAACCTTGTTCGTATTAATTTATTTTGCCAGACATAATTTTGTTTCATGTCTAACTCTACTTTAGACACATTTGTGAAATGTGGTTAAAAATCACAACTTTAAAAATTGCTGGAAAAATTGACAGTAATAATTGTGATCATGCTTTTGTCCTCACATTCCCAGCAATCTGTTAAGTGCTATAATGTTCTGTTTCATTTTTATGAGAACCCTTTAAAGGAGAGTTCAAAATTGCTATAGTTATAGCTGAAAACTGCAGTTAGGAGAAGTTATACAATAATCAAGATCACATAGCAATCAAATTGTAGAACCAGGATAAGAATGTTGTCGTTATGACACTTCAGTGAAAAGTTTTCATTGTTGAATTGGCTTGTATCTGACAATCACAATATTTTAGACAACATAGAAAATTACTTGATAAGAGTTCAATTATTGGTGGTTATTAGTAAATTTCATCATTGCTTTGTTGTTCAAAAAGGTCATTCTAGAAACACAGAACTCAAATATGAAAATTACTGAGTTTGTATTTGTCTTGGTAGTTGGTATTCTAGACTTACTTCTGGGTTAGGTTATTGCTGTATATTTTTAAGGGTATACATTTTTTTTCATGCTCAAATTTTGAGTTTGAGCTTGAAGTTTCTCTGTGAAATCTTCTAAAATTATAAACTGTTCAACAGATGTATATTCTCAATAGTCAGATGCTGGCGTGGAAAACAGAATCAGTTGCACACACAAGCCATTTGTTTGCTATTCCATGCTGATAAGAACTCTGCCGGTACCCAGTACCTACCTAGTTAATAAACCTCACTTCTGTTCACTTGGATTATTCCCCATTCTCCTATTTACATTACACCAACTTGCTGCTTCTTTTGGTTGGCTCCAAATTCATTTTCCCCATAAAACTCTTACAATACAGAACATGCATATAATTTTATGTCAGGGTGCAGATTATTGTTTGCTTCTGCCTCCACATGTTTCTAAAATCCTCAGTAACATTTCCCAGGAGGAAAATTCTAGAACCCAGATGGCTCATAAGGTGGCTCATATAAATTGTTTTTCTGTATATTCTACATTATTTATAGTAACTTTCAATGAAGGTGAGAACAGCCGTTTCTTGTTTCCTGGCAGGGGTCATTAGATTTTCTCTATAAATACTCTGAGCACAGACCACAGATACAGAATTATAAGTTTAGTATATTTGGTGTGCTTGATATTTTCAAGAAAAGCATTCCATTATAAGGTTAAATTCCAGGTCATGAAGGGTGAATAAATGCAATGAAACATTGTTGGTTCTGGCCTTTCTTAAATTGTTGTATCTTGAAATAGGGGACACTGAGGAGAGATGCATGACTTGGATAAATTATCAAAAGGCTATTAAATCTTACCCAAAAAGGTTTATTTTTTAAATTTGTACTCTGTGCATATATATTTGTGTGAGAACAGGTATGCAGAGATCAGAAGAGCTGGAATTGCAGGATTTTGTGAGCTGCCCGACCTAGGTGCAGGGATCAAAATCTGGTCTTATGGAAGAACAGGAACTACTAACTGCTGAGTCTTCTATCTAACTACCAGACTATTAAGTCTTTATTACGACATTATTTTACCAATACCTACTATACAGCAAAAGGCTAGACACATATATGTCCAAAAAAGCACAACTAATTTATTTAGAGATATGTGTGTGTGCATTTATGTGACTATATATATATATACACACATATATATTTATTTAGCATATATATGCACTGATATTTTTATATATAAAATGGGTTATATATAATGTATATGCATATATCACATAAATTAAGGACAAATTTATATTTAAATGTAGACAAAATATGTCACTATATATTATATAATACAAGATATTACATATAATTCAGTCTAATAATTCCATTCAAGTACAGAAAGTAGATAAGTTTCTTGCCTTATCTCCTACTGTATTACTAACATTTTCATTTTCTATTTAACTGTGCAGTTGACATTTTCAAAAATGAGATCTAATTAGAGAGAGTTTTGTGTTATACCATCTTCAACTATTTTAATTGGAGATATATGTAATGCTTTTAAGCAACTTGTTCAGTTTAAAAGATGGAAACTGAAAAAATGTATTCTTCTCCTCAACATACCAAGAGTTTCTTAGTTTTTTTTTTTCCCCGTAGTGTTGAGGGATACACACATGAGGCAAATCTTCCCTTTTATTTACTTACCCCAAGAATTTAAATTGAATTTTGCCTCTTGTTATTTAGATGCAGTAGATGCTAGCTAGGTCACAAACTGTAGAGATAAATGAATTCCTATAGGCCATTAAGTCTATATTGTTTATTTTATCTAATATGTTTGTTTTTATAAACAAATAATTACAACTATTTGGCAATAAGTTGATGGAAGTTTTAAAAGATTTAGTTTTTATTTTTTGCACTCAGAATTTTCCATGACATTTTAATGAGTGAAAAATTATTTGTTACTTGGAATTTGGTCCGTCTTTAAATTTTTATAACAATGTCTCTTAACACAGCCTGAGGTAACCTCTATGGGATAATGGTTTATAAATACATTTGAGTTAGTTTAGTGGTAATTAGTGACACATGAATGAAGAACCGTATTTTAAGCTCATGGTTATTGAGCTTAGTGAATGATGTTTGGCTTTATAAGTGTCTGTTGGGGGCTGTTATGAATAATAACGAGGCAAGAACATATATTTTCATCTAGAGTGAATGTCCCGAGGCAGTGTGGCTTTGGGAATCCTAGCTCTTCTGGTTCCACTGCCTGAGTGACCTCCCAGGCCAACCTCCCCAGTGAACGCAGCTGCAGTCAGCATTCTGCTGCAAGGATCGTTACCTTTTTGACACATCTTCACTGCTTCTGGTGCTTTGAATTTCTTTTAGAGTGAATTTTATTCATTCTATAACTATAATGCATCTGCTTTTTTGACAACTTTTATCAGTAATTACAAAAGAACCAATAGTGTGAAATTTGGAACAATCTGAATATTGTCTCACTGAACTGTGGCTCTTGCTTTTATAGAATTTCAGAAACAACATGATCTGCAAAGTTCCCTGCCTTGTTTCATTAGGGCCAAGGGAAGACGATCTTTAAAAATGCCTTTGTTAGAGGCAACCTTTGCATGCTCTTCCTAAACCAGCATCATCTCGTCTTTGTTTACATGCCTGTTCCACTGTTTGTTCTTTCAAGCATGTAATACCCCCGACACTGTGATATTTAATTATTCATTGCTTTTTGTCTCCTCAGTGGGATGCAAGTGGGATGAGAATAAGACTTTATTTGGTTACCATTGTACTTTTAGGGGTAGAATTCTAGGTGAATGATTGGATTGTGAATTATGAGAATCTTGAGTTCACTTTCACATACGCATGTATTAACTTTATATTTATCTTATGCATGCATCCATGTTATATATTTAGTTTATATACAATTATATATATATATATATATATATATATATATATATATATTCTGTCACTAATTCCACTATAGAAAGCTATAGCATTAATTTCTTGATAATTCAATTCTAATTGCATCAGATATTAGATATGTGAAGATGAAATAGAATAAATATAGAATCTCTGCTCAGATAGATTTTAAATTATAGAACATTTGTGTTAATCTAATTTGAAGCTAAAATTTTAGACAGAATACCTCTTACCTACAGAAAGTGTAAGAATCACGAAAGACCTCTGTTGCAAAACATAGATTTATGTTAGTCCTAAGATTTAAGGTTAAATTTAAAAATATTAGTGAAGAATGAAAATTTATTAAGTAAAAGTACTTATATTAGCTTTTTATTAAAAGTTTTGATTGAATATCCTATGTACCGTATCTTAGTTTATAACCGCAAAGTTCCTATAAGGAACAAAGGAAAGATCAGAACTTCAAAAGATTTGTGTGAAAACCTACAATATAGATTTTTTTTCAGGTGCTGCATTATTATCAAAGAAGTTCCAAGGTAAGCAATGAAGAAATAAGAGACCAGAACACTCGTATGCATGCATTATGGAAAAGAGTAAGTTACACAGAAGGGCAAGTTTTCCAAAGAAAATGACATAGGACTTTTCACATAACATTAAAATGTTTTCAGATATTAGCACACACACACACACACACACACACACACACACTCACACTATTTTAGTGACAGAGAATATGAAAACTAATGAATTATTGGCTATGATCATCTATTATTGAACACCTGGCAATAATTTTTTTTCTGATCATTCAATATACTTTTTCTTTTTTTTTTTTTGTTACTGATCTCTACATTTTTGTTTTGGGATCTCCTCTTTTATCTCTTTTTGTTTTTCAAGTTCTTGTGGCCTAGTACACACATACACAGACTCCACCGAGGAAGATAAGGCCACACATAATCCAAATAGAACAAGCCATTTCTCTGGACATGATGATGCTTTCAGAGTGATGCAGATTGTATGACCCATATGAAATACTGCCACTCTTTGTCTTTCAATGAGAGAACAGGAATAAATGCCAGTGATTTCAACTTTGGCTCCTACTTAAAAGGAAAAGATGCCAAAGTTGCTTCACCCAATGTACTGTGTACCAGTAAGAGCCTATTGGTAACTGAAACCAAGGCTGGAAAGCTGGCATGGAGCAGCGGAAGGAGCAGGACATAGTTTCCTGGATTTCTAGATTACTGGATCCGTGGAGAGCTCACTTTTATTGTTTATGCATGCTTAGAATGGAGGATGAGTTTATTTTTTATATGACATATAATCATTCTACCTGATACATTTGTGGATTCTCAGCTTCAGTTCTTATGCTATGAAGAGGGAAAGTCATATAGGTAACTGTACTGGTTGGGTATAGTCTCATTTTCATTTCAATGACAAGGCCATCAAAACAGCATGAGCATCATAGGGGTATGAGCCCAGGTTTGGGCAGATGCTCTCAAGTTCAAGTCTCCTTTGTCATCCTGAGAATTTCAGTAATTTCCTTAAGGTTTCACTCTCCCTCTGTCCTTCCCACGCTCCCTCCCTCTCTCCCTTCCTCTTCTCTTTTTCAAATTTTAGATACAAACCATATTATAATTTTATAATTATCTTGAATAATTGTGAGAATTGAAGTCATGTGTCTGCAGCAGTGCATAGAACCCAGAAACTGTTAATGTTCAAATGAGTGTATGGCCATTAACACTGTGTCAGGTTATCCTTTAGTACATAGATGGGTGTGGTATCATCAGAAGCAGTAAATGGCTGGCTGACAATAGAGTGTTTCATGATATGCTGCTTGGTCTGATTTGATGGTTCCATAATACAATGGTATGCTGCAACAGCCTACTGTATCCCACATGTGTATCTATAATTATATATATGTATATATAATTATTGCTCATCAATTTTATATAATCTTATAAAATATTTAAAAGTTAATAATAGATGTTTTAATATACAAATGAAAGAATTTGGCCCTCTTCTCCCCTTCTGTGGTGATATATTGTGTACCCTAATAAAATTTGCCTGAAGATCAGAGGACAAAACAAGCCACTAGATTAAACATAGAGGCCAGGCAGTGGTGGCACACACCTTTAATCCCAGAACCTGGGAATCACATGCCTTTAATCCCAGCACTTGAGATCTCATGCATTTGCTTGGGAAGCACACATGCCTTTAATCCCAGCACTAGAGAGGTTGAGACAGGAAGTGATATGGTGGTCGGAGAAAAGTATATAAAGCATGAGGAGACAGGAACTAAAGCTTTTCAGCTGAGGAGGCTTTTTCAGGCTGAGGAGTCCTAGAGAAGTGGCTGTGGCTTGTTCCTTTGTCTCTCTGATCTTTCAGCATTTACCCTAATATCTCCTCTGGGTTTTTTTTTTTTCATATACGATCATTTAAGATTTTGAACAACACCCTTCAATGATTTTTCTTCTAAAATTTTCCCCACCCTCTTCTATTTTTGTAAGTCAATTTAGAGCAGTGGTTCTCAGCCTTCCTAATGCTTAACAGTTCCTTGTTTTGTGGTGACCCCTAATAACATTATTTTTGTTGCTACTCCATAACTATAATTTTGCTACTGTTTTGAATTGTAAATATCTGTTTTCTGATTGTCTTAGGAGACCCTTGGTAAAAGGGTCAGTTGACCTCCCAAAGGCACTGGAGCCCACAGGTTGAGAATTACTGATTTAGTGACTGGTGTTTCGAGCTCTTAGTTCTTTATGTTGTGTACGAAGACCCCCTTGGGATTTCTACTCCATTAATGATTTCCTTCTATGTGGTTTGGCTAAATAATGAACAGCATGACTGCTAATAAAACATGCTTACAGAAAACGCCTGGTGCATTTATCCAAAGGCCAGACCAGCTGGGTTCTGGTGGCAGCAGCGGAGAAACGGTCACAGTGGCAGCAACAGGGTAGATGAACTTGTTGACGGGATGATAACTCCCCAGGGAGATGAACTCCCCAAAGCAAGCAAACAAAAGCAAAACGTGGATTTTTGACATGAGCACAGCCATGTAAGGGACATCAATACCCCAGGGCCATGGGAAGAGTAAGGCCTTTCCTAGGTGAGGCTCAAGGGAATGACAATACCATCTTTCTGGTGGTCCCCATATGGATGTTAACAGCACGTCCTGAGAGGCCACAGCTTCCTCGCCTGGATGACTACAGCTTAGGACTGCTCCCCTACAGTGACCTCCTACTGAGGGGAGCTAGCCCACCTCCTCACTCAGCTGTGTATGATAACCCCCCCTTCTTTATTCAGCTGTATAGAATACGTATGATGAGTTTCTGGACCCTGCAGCATCTCCATCAGAGCACACAGCCCACCCAACCCCAGCTTTTCTGCATGTGTGTCTATTACTTCTTTGTTCTCTGTCACTCCAGTCAGCTCAATCCCAAAGCCATAAAGAAAACAGCAGCTAACCCTGTAGACCTCCTGATATCTGTGCTGACACTGGCAGGTGTTGCCCACGTTTAGAATGTGTCTTCCTACCTCATCTAAGCTAATCAGGAAAATCTCTCACGAATGTTCCTAAAGGCTTGCCTTTTAGTTGGTTTCATATTTGGTCAAGGTGACAAGATTAACCATCATACTGGGTTAGCATGTATCAGAAGCACAGGTATTAGTGCTAATGGATACTTGCTGAGGAGGACAGGATACCCTTGCCGATAAGAACTAAATAAGGGGGCTGGAGAGATGGCTCAGAGGTTAAGAGCACTGACTGCTCTTCCAGAGGTCCTGAGTTCAATTCCCAGCAACCACATGGTGGCTCACAACCATCTGTAATGAGATCTGGTGCCCTCTTCTGGCCTGCAGTCATACATGCTGTATACATAATAATAAATAAACAAATCTTAAAAAAAAAAAAGAACTAAATATAGTAACCTGGAAATGTTCTTATAGTCTCTTTACTTGATTGATATAATTCTCTACACTTGATATAATTCTAGGCCAGATTTTCTAATTACTTTTGTTTTATACGAAGTTTTCTGACTGATACATTTTTACTCCATGTAAACTTCAATAGCATAGAACCATCTTGAAGAAAATTATTTTGTGGTTCCTGGACCCCAAAAGACATCCTACAAATAACCTAGAATACAAGAATACTTTTAGAGTCTGAGTAAACCAATATTCTTGGCAGCACTTACCACAAACAGGGTCCTGGGGTAAGACTCCATTGATATTTATGTCAATACTACATAAAATAGAATTTAGGAGGACAGGACGTTTGTAGGATTGTGCAATGTGACCCATAGCTGGAATAACAGATTTTCAAAATGAATTTACTGCAGTTAGTTTGAGAGTTAAGTAGAGTTTTACAGATGTGTTTGCCTGGAATTTCTTATAGTCATGAATACAGTGGCCGAGAAAAGAAAGCATGCTTAAACTAAGTAGTTCCTGTCCACAGCATTGACTTGTTTTCCTTTCTTCTGTGTCCCACTACAACTAAAAATAGGTGCCTATTATGTTTTTATAAATGTTCTTATCAATTCCAGAGTAGATGGTTTAAATTTGAGAAGTTATTCATGACTCTGTTAAGAAGGTTTGTGTTTTATTTGTTGTACTGTTTGAGCCTTCATGAGTTTATGTCCAACACATGCATTCAGGAGTTCATGGAGGCCAGAAGACAGCTCTTGATCACTTGGAATGGAAGTTAAAAGTGATGACAAGCAGCAACATGGCTTCCGGGAAGCAGCATTGGATTTCTGCAAGAGCAGTGTAAGTACTCTTAACTATATGGCTGTCTCTGTTGCCCCTGTTCATGACTTACAATAGTTGGCAGATAATGAAATGGAAAGTTTTGGGAGTGTTTTCCCAAGCTCCCCAGGTGAACTTCATTGCAGACGGCACAGAGGACTCTTCTGTGAACTGGTAGCACCGAGAAACCATTGCCAATTCTGTCAACCTCAGACTCTACAATTCCTGACTCTGTCTGCACCCTTAAAGTATATATCATGCTCTGTCCCTCATCTTTATGTAATTTAGTTTGGATCAGTGGTTCTTAACCTTCTTAGTGCTATGGCCCCTTACTACAGTTCATCATGTTGTGGTGACCCCCCAAAAATAAAATTATTTTTGTTGCAACTTCATAACTGTAATTTTGCTACCGTTATAAATGGTAATGTAAATATCTGTTATGCAGGATATGTGATATGTGACCCTTGTGAAAAGGTCATTCAGCCTTCACAGGGGTGGAAACCCATAGGTTGAGAAGCACTGCTTTAGACCAACAATCTCATGGAAGGAAGTATGTAAATAGGCAGATTCAGGGGTCTGGACTCCTTCACACAAACAGCTCTGAAAAAAATCCATGCCTTAGTCTTCAGGCCACTGCAGGCAGAAATTCTTCAAGATGCAATGATGTGGTATCTATTATGTATGTTTCAGAAGTGCATGTGTTTTAGTAACTAAAATTCTAGTTTGCGATATCTGTAGGAAAAGAGATTCAGATCAAGGTTTTTAAATCTTTGGGTTATAAATAGCTGAAACTTATGCAGGGATGACAGAAGGAAAGTTGGACCTTGGGAGGAACAGGGGGAGACTACAGCAAAGTGGAAGGAAACCCTGCTAGTGAAACTCGATTTAATTATCTAGTCCCTTTTTACACCCTCCCTTTGCCCTGTGGTGTTCCCCCCCCCCCCAAGGTTTCTCTGTGTAGCTTTGTGCCTTTCCTGGAACTTACTTTGTAGACCACGCTGGCCTCGAACTCACTGAGATCCACCTGCCTCTGCCTCCCCAGTGCTGGAATTAAAGGTGTGTGCCACCACTGCCCGGCGGCCCTGTGATCTTAATGGACAGTCACTTTCTGGTAGAGGATAGAAGCGTTTATGTCCCTGGATAAGACAAAAATATCATATTTGCCAGTGAGAGATCAACTTTTTCTCTGGGTCTCTTTCATTTTCCCTGTGTCTAACATGAAATGCACGGCTAAATATCTGGTATCTTCCCCGCTCCCCTCACCATCACCACAACTGAAGGATAGGGCTAAGCTTGTTCTTTCCAGAGACATGACTTCATAGATTGAGCTCCTTTGACAGAGTTTGATCACTGCCAGGCGTCTACATCTGAGAAATTCTCAGGTGGGTGGGGCTTGGTACTAGTACAAGCGCAGGGACGGGAATCTGTTGCGTTAGCGGTGTCTTGTAGAGCGATATCAAAGTCCCAGTCCCCAGTCCCTGCTGAATTAGCTGCTGTGTTCGTCTACCTGGTAACAGCATCTGGGCAGAGACTTTAAGCAGAGGAGCATCTGTTCTCATCCTTGAGTTTTCAGCATCTTCCTAGGACTCACACTGGAAATCTAGTTCTCAGCGGAGTGAGTGAGCTTTGCATTTGTGTGGCATGCCCCAGGGGAGGTACCCCATCTCTAGGTTCTGTGGCCTCTCTCCTTGTCAACAGGAGCAGGAGGTCAGCTGCCTGTGGCACACCGTACCTCTTGGTAGGAGGTTTGTCTTTGAAAAATGACCATGTTCTTTTAAAACTTCCATGTGATGTACGTTTGATCCTAATTTATTTAAGTTCAAAGAACTGAGGAAGGATGCCATGAACAGGATTAAACGTGCCAGCCCCATTTCCCTATCAGTGTGTGCCATTATGATGAAAACCAGCATTTTAGACTTCCTCCAAGTATTTGGGATCAGTATTTTCAATGAAATAACTAATGGCCTCTATTAAACAACAAACTTGTGTTTTTTATTTCTCTTTTCATAAAAACTAGGAAATCAATGTGCGTTGTTATTTCAAAACTTCTAAATTTCTTGGAGCATAATTTATAAGATGTCAGGTATTATCAAAGGTCCAAAAAATAGCCTGTTTGTTCACTTACATGGATGCCTTATTCCTTAAAAATGATTCAACACGGTTGGCTGCGTGAGTCAGTCCTACTAATGTCTGCTCTTTGATAGAAAGTAAACGGTCATTAGAATCTAGTAAAAGACAACAGTACTCTTCACATAGAGACTGACAGTACTAGATGCTAGATGTAAGTTCTGTAGGAGGGAACTGTGTGTCAACTGGATAAACGCTTTTCCAAGTGAGAATAAAAATTCAGATGATAAAAACATTTTTGTATTAAAACTTAGAGTTCTCAAGTTTAAATTTAAATTCAATAAATATACTACCATATGCATGCAATATTAACCTCATTATCTATCACTTAGGGTACACTGTTAGTTACCATTAGCTCTCATGGTATTTATAGCAGATATGCATTAATTAAAATGTTTTGCAATATTATCTTTTGTCTACTAGGGTAGAATAAGATCTCTTTTGAAATGGCCTTTGCAGAGCAGAGTGGCTTGTATTATTTAGTATTGTGTGTTTTCCCTGCAGCAGAACACCTATAGAAATTTCAATATTGAGTCTTTCTTGCTTGTTATTTGAATGGATCGGGGAAAATATACTACGTTTATTTTTCTCCTGGGTAATATGAGAATAAATTTTTTGAAATTTGAAATTTGTTGGAAGGTTACATGAAGTCACTGATTTAATCTATAACAATGGGTACCTACTATGTACCAGCTACCATGCTACCATTCTGAAATAAGATCTGTGCCAGCTCCCACATACTGTATCATCTAATGTTGAGGCCTGGGCTGATCCAAGATTCCCCCAAGGAACACGGCTTCTTCTCCAAAACTAGAAATATGCTTGGCAGAGGCAGTAAAGTCCTGGAGCCATGGCCTTGGGTTTGTGTGTGCAGGTTCTGATTCTGAGAACCCAACTGTTCTACCACTATAGGGCTGTGGTATTAGTCCCAAGGCAACTGTGTGCTCAATGTGTAATGTTATTGAAATAGCCTGTGTTCCCCTTGTGAAACATTGCTCGATTCGCTTCCCACTGACTTTGTCTCGTTGTCTGATAGTTTCTGCTGACTTCTTCCCACTTCTTCCCTATAAATAGTACATAAGGTGATGTACTTTTTAATAAGCTTGCTTGGCATAAGGCATAGCTTTGTGCAAGACCTCCTGATCCCAAGCATATCTATTTCCTTATCTTCTGATCTCCTGGTCCACTCTCCCAGGATACTATCACTGAAGAGCGACCTGCTGGTCCAGCTCATCTGCAGAATCATTAGATGTTGTAGGAACATGAATAGTGGTACGTGTACATTGGTACTTTAAATGTAAGGCATTTATTTTAAGAAGTAAACTCTTTAATGTGATGGTCTGAATCTTAGCAGCACTTTAACGAAGTTTTAAATTATTAAATCAATTCATTTTCTCATAGGAATTTGTGTACTTTAGAGACTACCCACAACTCTCTGTGGTAGTATTTTCTAGTCAAATCTCTTAAATAATGCAGAAAAGCCTTTATTATCTCACCAGTAACTAACTTCCAACAATGAAAAAACATGGTTTTCTAGTTAGAGCTATCCTCAGGTTACACTCCCTGAAATGGCTCTATATTTTTAGTGTCTTCATTCAGAGACTAATCCAATGTCCAAAAGACAAAATTAGTTTCTAATGGGATACAGCTTTAAAATAAACAATTAATTATACTTATGTAAAAACCTATCAGAGTTGGGCGGTGGTGGCACATGCCTTTAATCCCAGCACTCGGGAGGCAGAGCCAGGCGGATCTCTGTGAGTTTGAAGCCAGCCTGGGCTACAGAGTGAGTTCCAGGAAAGGCTCCAAAGCCACACAGAGAAACCCTGTCTCGAAAAACCAGAAAGAAAAAAAAAAAAAACTATCAGAAACTACTAACAATGGGATGTTCAAAATTGGGTTAACTTCCGAGAAGCTGCTGTTTTCCCTCTGCTGGTGGGTCCCACTCTATGACCTCCATTTCTTCAGGCAATCATTTTGAAAAGTCACTTTCTTTAGAGACAATGGAGTTCAGCCTCTTGTGAAGTACATATAGTTACCTGAGGTATTGCTTCATTGTTTGTGATTTAAATATGTTTCAATCTCATAGCTCTTTACTGATAATATCACATATATTTTCAAGATTTCTGTCAAGTCTGAGAACACTTCTATTAAGTATTTTTCATATGTGAATTACACAATTTGAAAGAATTTCATCTGTTCCAATCAACTTCAAGCCTTTGCTTTCTGTCGTAGGCCTTAGAAGCTCAGACATTGGTCAGGCTTTTGTCTCAAGACATGGCATTAAACTGGATTAAAAAACTTCATTGGTATACCAAGATGGCTACCAATGACTCAACCATACATGGTAATGACTGAACTATGAAATATAGTTTATTAAATCCCAGCAAACCATGCCCCTAATTAATTAGCATATCTGAATTGATCCCTCAAATTCTCCTGCCTTCTCCAATGGTAATCCTCCTTCAGGGTGCAGGAAAGGAACAGTTCAGTGATTTTTGAAAAATATGTTCTCTATACAAGTACAAAAACTACTTTTGTCTATGTGAACACAGCTAGGAGTCCTTACTTCCAGCCCTACCCGAGGACCATGAAGAGCCTAAGCAGATAAACAGGCCAATATGGGTCTCTACTATCTTCTGATAGACTCTCCTCTGTGTTTATCATAGGCCTTTTTAAAAAATATAACAGAATGCTTATTAAATGTTGTTGATAAATATTCATTATTTATTGGACATTATTCTTGTAACAATAATGTGAAAGGTTAGTGTTTTAATGTGACAGTCAGTTTCATTTTCCTGACTAATATCTTTATTTCCAATATTGTCTGTGTTAGCTTCATTAAACCATTGCTTCCTAATGTATCCATGCAGTTACCCAACAAATGTTACTTCAGAAAGACAACTGCCCTCTAAGATTTAGAGGTGATCACAGATGTTGAAGACATGCTCTGACCTCCCCCCGTCCCCCAAAAAATTTGTGGCTGTATTTTTAACACATAGGACAGGGTTACTAAATTAATGTTCTTTTTCTAATGTTTTTAGATGTTATTTATTTATTTATTTATTTATTTATTTATTTATTTATTTAATGAATGTGTATGACTGTTTTGCCTCCCTACATGTATGCACATGCATTATGTGTGTACAGTGCCTGCTGTGGACAGAAATGGATGATGGATCTGCTGGGACTGGAGTTACTGATGATTGTCAGCCACCCTGGGCAGGCATGGAATCAGACCTGGGTCCTCTGCGAGAACAGCTGAACCAACTCTCCAGCCCCTAAGCCAATATTCTTCCTCTTTGGAATTCCTATCATTTACCTGGTGTTTTACTCACAGGTACAGAAAAAAAATCTGCTTTTTCAAATGCCTTAAATTTTATTTTCTAAAAACGACAATAAGCCACTTCTAATATCCTTTAACATTCTTTATTTTTCAAGTGGCTATGCCACATCTCCATAATAGCATGTATTATGGAGCATTCCAGAGGCTGTCTCTCTTTCTGCTCCATGTAGCTTTATAATTAAATGTTTATAGCTATGTCCCCTGGCAGAGACTGATGCAGGACAAAAAATATTTGAACATCGCCAACGGTCCTGAAATGCTGTCTCATTACTAGATACATGAGGCCATCAAAGCATCTCATTTCCTTGTATTGTTTTTTTCTAGCTTTCTCTGCATGTTGAAGACAATTCCCTTTCATATCCATTTAGACACAGTGGTAATCAGTCCATGCCTTTTACCTTATCGGTTGGCGAAACAGGCTCTTACTGGTAAAGCACTCCAATTCCCAACAAGCATCATTGTGACATTGATGGAGCATCCATCATTCAGAAAACCCATTCCTGTCAGAGACTATTTTCAAAAGTGATTTGTATAGAATAGTATCAGTTTGTGTATATGGCGCGCACGCGCGCGCGCGCACACACACACACACACACACACACACACATATTATTCCAAAGAAGAGTTTTTCAGTTACAGGCTAGGATGGTCCCCTCTGAAACTAATGATTCAGGAACAAAAGGCATCCCTCTGAATGCAGAGAAGCAGAGGCCTTGCATAAACCTGGAAAGAGCCAAAGACTTTATTAGCCACTGGTTAATCAGGATGGAATAAAACAGGAGTCCTACATTAAAGAAAGCCTTTGGGGATTTCAGCTAGTTACTGTGGAGGGTTGAGGAAGCCCTGAATGGATGACCTCCTGAGTGGATGTGTGCTGTTGAGGTGGGCATGACCATGTCAAGGACTCCAATGCCTTGAGAGGGGCAAAACCTTCCCCTTGTGAGACTCATAGGGATGGTAAAGCCTTCTTCAGGAGTCTGAATAGAAATTTTGGTGTGTTTTCGGGAAACATGCACAGTAGCCAGCCCCCACCTACCCCCAGCCCCGATATTTATAGCCTGAAGACTAACGGAAGCTGCTGGTACTATGTGTCCATGTGTTTGTTGTTCCTCGATTCTCCCACTGCCCCGTCAGGTCAGTTGCTGAAACCCTCCTGAGCTCGACCAGTTCCCTATTCTACTTCTTAACAATAATACTTCCTCTCAGGCAGTCGTTTCATGTATGATAAAATGACCCTCAAAGTGAGTTTTCAAAAGCTAACTTGAAACAGGACATTTGTAAAGGTTTCCCCACGAATAATGTAATCTCCTTGAAATTTGCAGTCTTAAAGACTTGAGTAGGAAACAGAAACAGCTAAAACCCCCTTCCTACACAGTATTCCTAAATAGTACTCTGGAAACCAACAAATTTGTAAACACTCATTAAGGACCTCTAAGATCGAGGACCAGCCTCTTGTTTCTTAGATGTGTCTTTTTTCCTCCTCCAGATTTCTCTGCTATGCTTTGATAAAACGTTCTGTGGGCACTTATCCATTCAACAGAACGTTTCATTGTTCTGAAAACCATCACGACAATGCACTGAGAATTCAGAGGAAAGTAAAGCGCTGCAGCCTCTGACTTCGACTGTCTAGAAGAGGCTAAGGATGAGAATGTGTGTGAGGACAGGTACACTGGGATTGTGTTTTCATATAGCAAAGCACACTGAACGTTATCATTAGAGAAAGAAATGCATCTTCAGCCAATCCTCCCCAGTGACATTTTAAAGTAGCCCTTTATGTTAGCAAATACAGTACATACTTCACAGGGAAACAAGTTCTGTGAGATTATATCTTGGCCAGATAGAATCACAGAAAATGAACACTTGAAGAAGAGAGTTCACGAAATAGACTCCTTTCAGACAAACAAGATTTTCAGAGCCAGGTTCCCACTTTAACTCATTGATTTACAAGAATAAATCCTTGGCTGTGGTATAATGTATAACTGACCTTTAATTCCATTATGAACGCTTTAGAAATCCTTACATGTGTGTCTGAGTACTCTGCTACCCAAGAAGGAACAATAAGTGACTTCAAAGGTTAAATTTGAAACCTATTAAAAATTGTAGTTAGGGCCAGGTGGTGGTGGCACATGCCTTTAATCCCAGCACACGGGAGGCAGAGCCAGGAGGATCTCTGTGAGTTCAAGGCCAGCCTGGTCTACAGAGCAAGAGCCAGGACAGGCACCAAAACTACACAGAGTAACCCTGTCTCGAAAAACCAAACCAACCAACCAACCAACCAACCAACCAACCAACCAAACAAACAAACAAACTGTAGTTAGTTACTACACGGTTAGGGGTGGTAGAAGTTTAAATAATGTTTTGAGGCATTTAGAATGAGGCTAGATGAAACTTAAAAGTAGCCTATACGTAAAATAGTGATTTTCATTCTGTTTATATCACAGACCCTTTGAGAATTTGATGAAATATATTCTCTTGGGAAAATGCATACATATATTTGAGGCATCTGAGGTAAGAACAATAATGGCTTCTAAGTTGGTTGCACATACCCACCTCTTGGTGTTTGTGCCTTCACGTAATTTTGATTGTTACAGTGTCGTTTGACATCTCTGATTAGTTTATTGTTGTTTGATGAATATACACCCAAACATAATGTAGTGGTTTCTTTGAATCTGTAAGTGGAGCTTCACATTTTTTGACCCTTTCCTTGTATTGAACATGCTTGTTAGTCCATCTTTCATTCAGAATCCACGTGCCACATGAGGACACTTTTAGTTCATGGTGAATACTGACATCATCTGAGGTGAAAGCACTAATGGCTTCTGACTTGACCCTACAGCTCTTCTCAGTCCATGCTGTTGGAGTCAAGAGCTAAACTGGTAGCTGACTTATGGAGAAGACCACATAGTCAATAACTCAGAGTAAAGTCCAACAACAAACAGCCAGGAAAGGAGGATCCCTTGCTAGCAACTGTAAGCTAGATGAATGATCTGGAAAGTAGAGTCTTCTTTATTGGAGCTTTCATGGAAATCATAGCTTCCACCTTGATTCTCCCATGTGGAACTCTAAGCTAGAGGAACAACTTAAACTCCTAGATTACTGAATCATAGAAACTGTGGGTAATAAGTACTATTTTAAGCAATAAATTTCAAAGTAATTCATTATATACTACTATGTAGCCAATATATATAATATTGAGGTTATGGAAAAATGAAATTGGGAAGGCAGTTTAGAACTGCATCATAGAGAGCCTTGAATATCAGCTGAAGGAATAGTAGGAATACTGATGACTTTCCCCCCAAGGTGTCCATTTTGTAGTTCCTGAAACCAATGAACATGATAGTCTATAAGGAAAGGAGGAATAAAGACTGTACCTAGAATTTATGTTGCTAACGCACCAACTTTAAATTATCATGTTTGCCTTGGATACCTAGGTAGGGTGGAGTAGCAAAATAGTTAAAGAAAAACACAGGGGAATTAGATCAGAGAATGAGTAAATGCTAATACTGCTAGCATAGTGTAGAGGGGTGTGACGGACAGCTTTGAAGACGGACAGGAACTGTAAGTCATGCCACGTGAACAGTCATAAGACATGTCAAAAAGCAAGAGATCTGTCTCTCCCACAGAATTTTAAGAAAGAATGAAAGAACATATCTTATTTGAGCTCAGTAAGACTCATTTGGACCTTTCACCTTCAGAATTATAAGATTGTAAATTGGTCTCATATTAAGATTTAAAAAAATCCTTGTTATTTTTTTTAAACCATATTATGCTTGCTTTTATTTCTTGGGTCACCCACTCCACCTTCATATGGAATTCCTGAGTAGAAACTTTCCATTCTTCAATACCATAGCCAATGCAATAGGTTACAAGTTGGATAAATCGAAGAGTTCAAGCTCTTTCTTTTAGAATGTTAAAAAAATCCACATCTTACATTCAATAATTTATGCATTAAAATGGCTACCAACATTTTAATTGCTCCTTAGTTAAGACATTAAACCATCAATATACTAGTAATATTTTCAAATTATCCAAAAGCTAATGTTAAAATGAGTCCCTAGAAAGAGTGGTACAGATCTAATAATATGGATAGCAAAGTAGAAATGGAAAAAGGAGGAAAGACTAGACAGATAAAACAAAAACCCAGAGAGATTAGTATCTTTGTGTAGCAAATTGGCAAATACTTCCAAATATTCCATGAAGGTTGGCCTTATTATCCCAAGGGCAGTTCCAAGTGTAGAAAGTTGGCAACTGGAAGTGGTACATTGTTTCAAAAATAGGAGTCTGACCTACTGGAGCAAAAAGATAACCATTGAAAGATTTTGACATTGTACCTGTCTGGTTACTGAGTTACACAGTCCTTATTACCATAATGTTAAAAGTCTGTTCTTAAAAAAAAAAATAAAGTCTGTCCTTTGTGTTTCATGATTTTTATTTTATTTACTTACCACAGACTTTTTTTTCATAAAATGTAACAGTTATCTTAAAAATTCCACTTATGAAAAAGGTCATTCTTGACATCATTAAATAAATACCTTTGCAATGTTATAATTACAGGATACATGACATTTTATTCTGTAGGTCGTTATACCTGTACTTTGACCTTAGAATTGCTATTTTAAGGATAGCAATGCTCTAAAATAATTGAGTACAAAAGAGAAAACAATGTAGAAGAAAGGTTATGTTGACTCCGGAATAAAGCACTCCTTTCTGTTCCCATCCTACTATAGTTTCTCATATGCTAATGATTCAATTCATCAAATACCTAAATATATTACTAAATATAAAATATAATTAATTCTAAATTTTTTTATTATATATGTAGTTTTCACTTTAGAAGTAATGTAAGCAAGGACAAATAGAATGCAATCATCCAGTAAACTGGAGGAAGCAAGGGTGTAAGATGTGTGGAGGTTCTGCCTACCACAAGGTAACTTTTAGATTAGACCACCAATGGAGGTATTTGAGATTTCTTCAAATACATGCTTGTTTAAATGGTGAGTCGATATGTATCTGCAGATTTTTATGTAAGAATATGCAGAGACATGAATGTATTTGTGTGAAATATGTAATTTTATACATCTAAATAGTACTGCATTAGTGTTCTTTAGATGAAAAGAATCAACAGATGGATATATATTAAAAGAGGGTTCATTAGATTGGCTTCTGTGAGGCAGTCTTGGTTGTCCAGTTAGTGGCTGTTTTTACATTGGAGAGGCACAGAACTTGAGTCCATGAGGCTAAATGGTTCTGCAATCCCAACCTTAAAGCCTTAGTCAATGTTGGAAGCTTACAAGAGGTGAGTTCTGGCTTTATTGGAGGATAGCAGCAGCATCGTTAGTGAACTCAGGACCAGAACGGATGGACTCACCAGCATAATGGGAAATCGAGAAGGAAAAGATCAGCAGCTCTCCCCTAGAATCTCTTTTACACCTGGGTTTGTCAGTGGAAGGTTCCACACACATCCACGGTGAATCTTTCCCACTTCAGTTAGTATAGTTTAAAAATATAGACAAGTCCAGAGAGTAATCTAGAGGTTTGTCTCATTTGTGACTCTAGATCCCATTAAGACGACAGCCAAGGCTAACCTTCACAAGTGCTAATATGTAATATATAAAATGGTTTTTCATATATAATATATAACATCAAATTCCATCTTAGCTTAGTTTTATTGTGGATACTTTGCCTACAGTATATTTGTGTGTACCTGTTTGCATGGATGTGTCTCCAGGGACATAAATACGTGCAAAGTCTTTACTCCATGAGTGCTGATGCCAACATTTGAAGTTTCGAAAATCTTGCCTTTGTGACTTTGGATAATGTACTTCAACCTCACTTACTGATTTACCAGCTCCAAGTAATCCTGATCAGCCCGTTGTTATGAGATGTGGACAGAACAGGACATTAAATGTCTCATTTTTTCTCCTACTTTAATTCCCTTTTCAATTTTGTTTTTGTTTTTTGTTTTTTTGTTTTTGTTTTTTGTTTTTTGTTTTTTGTTTTTTCGAGACAGGGTTTCTCTGTGTAGCTTTGTGCCTTTCCTGGAACTCGCTTTGTAGACCAGGCTGGCCTTGAACTCACAGAGATCCGCCTGCCTCTGCCTACCAAGTGCTGAGATTAAAGGTGTGCACCACCACCGCTCAGTTGTTTTTTCTTAATGGTTTGAATTATTTCTAAATTCTCAAATTCCTCTGTTGCTAAGCTTTGATATACTCTTGCAAGAAACACTCCAAATTAAAAGTTATTTCATATGAATTATTCTCTTAGGACCTTAAATACTAATTCTGGAGAGGGAGGAAAAAATCTATTAACTGCACGTGTAAACAAATTTATGAAACAGAGCACAATGAAGAAAACAATTCCATATTAACAATTCTTCAGTATGCTCTCAGCCTTGCAGAAAGTTGTGTTGTTAAAGAACTCTGGAAACATCAGTGCTCCTGACCTACACAAAATTTGTTTGCTATGTGAATGGCAGCAAGTCCTTCTTCCTCTGAGGGCAGGTTGTCAGCTGATATCTCTTTGAATCAATACCGTTTTGAAGAGGTCACCAAGTTAATTTATCCTTTCAGTGTGTTGTGTGTGTGGACTGACAGCTAGGCACATAGTATGAGTGTAAATTTGTGTTTCTTAAGATGAAACGGTTTATGGGGAATTGTAGATCACTCTACTTACTATCACTCGAAGTTAAATATAATGGCAGGTTGCCTTTTGATTCACAGACTAATAGTATAAAGAGATTTGAAATAAGAAACCTTCAATCCTCTAGTCACAAAGGGTTGAATTAGCAGTCATATGGATAAGAGCAGGAGCAAGCCCTTAGTAAAACTGTTGGAAATAAAATATCGGAATTTCCATCCTCCCCCAATTATGATAGGTATGATGATTAATCACAAATCCTGTCTGAAGCTTGTTGGGATTTAGGGACAGGTAAAATCAGAATAATAGCTTTGATACAAACATGTTCGCTAATGGATCCAAATGAAATGATTCCTTTTTCCAGAATTCACTCTTCTTACACAGGAGGAGAGCTCCATCCTGATCCCCTGGAGCCCTGATTTGTGGGAGCATCTGCTTCCATTGGCTCTGACAGGAGTGCTGTCCTCAGGGAGCCCCAGTCTCCCTACTTCCCTTCTAATTATTCAGATGCTTTCCTCCCCTCAGCTGCTAGCACAGGAGCAAAACTGTGCTCAGTGATTTCTCCTGAGATCAGACTCTACCAGCAACTTTACCACAGACAACACATATGTGACAGTTTGAAACTACAAACAAGAAATAGAAATACCTACACAGACTAAAGACAGACGCTGACTATGGAAATAGAGTCTTTATTGCTTTAAAGATCTAGGAAATGGACCTTTATTATTTCACACATAGTACGGCCTTCAAATGCACTTATGGGGAGTATTCATGGTTATTGTAGTTGTTCCTCTTCACAAGAAAATACAGTGTAATCAATCATAATTCATCAGCTGCTGGATTGGGCAGTCTGACAAATTTGCTACCATGTTAATCCTGGAATAATCTGGGGAGGTTTAAAATATTGATGCCTGTTTCCCATCACCAGGCAGACTAATTGACTCTGGCAAGTGTGTGGGCTGGGACTTGAGAGTTCTAAAATATCCCAAGAGATGTGTAAATGCAACCAAGGTTGAAAATCACTGCCTAGATTATAATACCTGGCATATACTACATGTTCATTTTGTGCCAGCCATGTGCAAAGTACATTATACATGACATCTTGTTTGCTCAGCCAAACAGCCCTATAGAGTGGCAAACATTATCTCCATTTTTGCAGATGAATGCTGTAAACTGAGGCAGTGAATTCTTTGGCCTTTGATTGGTGGGTGTAGGGAAGGGGCTTTTTTAAAAAAACTTTTCATTTGTTATTTGTGTGCATGTGTGTATGTGCATGTATATGTGTGTGGGGAATGTGTATGTTATTATATTCACGTGGAAGTCATAGGGAAACTTGCACAGAGTTCTCTGCTTCTACCATGGAATCCATGGATTACATTCAGGGTAACATGCTTATAGGGTGAGTGCCTAACCAACTGAGCCGTCTCAGTGGCCCAAGAGGAAGGATTTGAACCAGGTCTGTCCCTGGTTCGATGCTACTGAGTACATTCTGAGCAAAGTTCTTGAAATTTTGAAGGAAAAAAATAGCTGATGATAAGCAAAGTATACTATAAGAACTCATACCAGGCAAATCACCTGGCTCAGAGTTTTCAGGATTCTTAGTGATGAGAACTTTCTGGATCATCCAGTCTGTTTTCTGTCAGATAATTAAGCATTTCTGATAGCCAATAAATTTGATCCTATTGTTATTTGTATGTACTTCACTTGATCTTTTTTTTTTTTTTTCAGGACAGAGTTTTTCTGAGTAGCTTCGGAGCCTGCCTTGGAACTCACTCTGTAGACCAGGCTAGCCTTGAACTCACAGAGATCCACCTGCCTCTGCCACTGAGTACTGGGATTAAAAGTGTGCACCACCACCACCTGGTGTATTTCAATTGATTCTTATCTTTGAAAACCCTGGGGGAAATTCTGGACTAGTTAGGGTCCAGGAATTCTGTGATGAATTTTCTAAATTCTCCTCCAGAGGCAACTCCAGAAGAGGTATAGTTTTGAATCCCAGTGACAACACTAACAAGAATAATCTTTGTAATATTTATTTCTCAGCCACAGGCCCTGTATATTATTTTACTCTATGTTTGGAAAAATCTCGTAGTACATTCACCCTGGCAGCATCGACATTAATGCCTTTTACATATGGTTGGTCCTGCTTCTTCAACTGAGCCCTTTCCTGGGTTCTCATGAGCTGAATTTACTCATCTTGGCCCAACTCTCTCTCCAACTAGTGACTTAGAGTTTGACAAGTTTTATTTTAAAATATATTTAGTTGTACAAACTCATTGCTCATATACAATAAAGGCTTTTCTTATACCTCTTAGGGCAAGTTCATATACCATGGAAATCACCAAATCAGTATTCTTCTCTCGGCTTCCTACCCTCAAACACCAGCACATCTTTTGTTTGTATGTGATTATGTTGGGCATGTATGTGGTGTGTGTGTGTGTGTGTGTGTGTGTGTGTGTGTGTGTGTGTGTGTATGTGTGTTGTATGTACAGTGGCTGAATGCTGACATCAGGAGTCGTCATAAATTCATCTCTACTTTTTGTGTGGAGACAGAGCTAGCAAATTTGACTAGTATTGCTAGCCAGGTTGTTCCAGGAATCCTCCAGTCTTCCCCTCAATGGAATTACAGTTGAGTATCCACCTGGCATTTTGTGGATGCTGAGGATCTGAATTCCTGTCCTCATGCTTGAGCAGCATGAGACATTACTCACTGTCTTAGTTAGGGTTTCTATTGCTATGAAGAACCACCATGACCACAGCAACTCTTATAAAGGAAAACATTGAATTGAGGTGGTGGCAGCTTACAGTTCATAGTTATAGTCCATTATGATCATGGCAGGGAGCATGGCAGTGTGTAGGCAGACATGGTGCTGGCTACATCTTGATCAGAAGGCAACAGGGAGTGAGAGAACTGTGATATTGAGGGGTATCTTGAGCATAGGAAACCTCAAAGCCTGCCCTCATGGTGACACACTTCCTCCAATGAGGCCGCACCTCCTCCAACAAAGCCACACCTCCTAATAGTGCCACTCTCTTTGATTTTATGGGATTATGGGAACCAATTATGCTCAAACTACCATGCCTACTGAGTTGTATCCCTACCACAGCACTGAACACTACTTACTAGAATATTAACATTATTGTTTGGAAAATCAAAAGCTTCACTGATGAGTATTTTACAAATTTTGAAAGACTTGGTTTCCATGAAATTCTCAGAAAATACATAACTTAAGGATATATATGCCGAAAGTCTGTAAGATAGGATGTAAGGCTATTTCGTCTTGACAAATTTTAAGTGATAGTGAACATATTGGAAAAGATCAAATGATGTCTAGTTTTTCACATCTCACATATCTAAAGAAAGGGACTGCTAAATTTGAACTAAAATTTTGTATGATATGTCCTCACTGAACCTGGGTTTATAGGTTTAATGTGTTTATGAAACATTTATATATTTCCAACTTTTATTTTAGTCTATGAAATAACTTTTGCTTCATACTTATTTCATTATAGATTAACATTTCTAAATTTTTACTTTGGTAAGTTTAGAATTAATTCATATATCTTATGTGTTTCAGAAAATATTTCTATTTGGGAATCACAATTCCTTGCCAATTAAAAGCACCATGCTACATGTCAATTCAGTGTGAAATAACTAAACGTAATTTTAGTAAAATCTGGGGAGGGGCGAGGGGAGGGGAGTCATTCCAGAAAGTGTTTTGTGCTCACTTCAGCTAAAAATGATGTTTCTCTTTTGACATGTGTCTTAGTTAGAGTTTCTATTGCTGTGAAGGGACACCATGGCCACAGCAACTCTTATAAAGGAAAACATTTTATTGGGGTGGCAGCTTACAGTTTCAGAGGTTTAGTCCATTATTATTAAGGCAGGGTAATAGCAACTGGGAGTATGGCCGGATGCAGGCAGACGTGGTACTGAAGAGCTCTACGTCTTGATCCAAAGATAACAGGAAGTGAACTGAGACACTGGATGTGACTTGAGCCTACATGAAACCTTAAAGCCCACCCACACAGTGACACATTTCCTCTAACAAGGTCACACCCACTCCAACAAAGCCATGCCTCCTAATAGTGCCACTCCCTTGGGGGTCATTTTCTTTCATACAACCACGTTGTGTCTGCTTTCCCTGCTAAAGTGAACAGAACACAGGGGACCAACATTTGTGTAGCTGCTCTTCATAATTCTTAGGAGAAATCAATTTCACTTCCTTTTAAATTATGCTTTGACATTCATTTTAATCTTTAATTTCTCCATGTTTAATAGTAAGAAGATGTTTTTCAGGTCTTCCTTCTAGAGCTATCCCATGCTCTGATATCTTCTCACAGGCACTCCTTTTGTTTCTGTAGTAGTTTTGAACAATGACAAGAAAGCCAAACTGTGGCCCAAGACCCTGTCTGTGTCCAGAACCATGTACTTCATCTCCATTGGTCCTGAAGTTCTTAATAGGTTTCAAAACACTTGCCCCTGAAATATCATTTGACACAGGGTCTAAAAATTATGCAGTCATTTCTGCAGCCAGCTGTTGAATTCTTAATGGCATCAGTAAATTTCACTTTATGAAATCTACACTGCTTAGCATGTAATTATTGCTTGCTAAATATTTCCTGATTGTATGGGAAAGACTCTTTGCTGACCCTAGCCAGGAAGATCAATAGCTTAGGTCTGGTAAAATCTCTTTGTATATAAATCATTTCACAGTGGAGATGGGTTTATTATGTAATTAGATAGTGGACATTAATCAAAGAAAATGAAAAACAGGAAACTTTTCAAGTAAATAGACATATTACACCATTTTATAAGTTCACTAACACCAAAGATCATTTGTCTAACACTAATAATTAGTGTTTTAATTTCATGCATAGTGTCCATAGCAATCATTTAAAATAAAAATATGATACTTCATGGAATTGATGTTTCTTGTCTCTTTCTTACATAAACCCCAGGGATATAAGAATCCAGCTGGAAAATGTAGGTTTTTATAAAGCCAGATAGCAAATTCAAAAACATTCCCTTAATGTTTCAAGAAAGCTGAGAGAGAAAAAAAACTTTTACCTTAGACTCAAACTGAGCTTGCTTGCTCTGTGGGAAACCTTAATCAGTTCATTATAGTATTAGGTTATTTCCTCTCATTAAGTAAATGAATTACATTGAAAAATGAAAAGTAATGAGAAAGAAGGGGGTCTTAAGGTTGTAACTTGAATCTTAACCAGCTTTTTACAAGCCATCAAGCGCATCAAATTGGAGTATTGTCACCATAATTAATAATTGTATCAGTGGTTGTGGGTATGTATGATGTGGAAGGAAAATAATGACATGATTTGGAAAGAACATATTTAGGGTACATATTATTTAACCAGTTTTATGGGTTCCATATAGATATTATTAAACTGATATGTTTTATAAATGAGAGTTGCATGAATGAAGAATGCAAGTACTTAATTATGCAGTAAGATTATTCTATTAGTGTGTTGGCTTTTTAATATAGATTGTGGTTTTTTATGGTCAGAGAATAAACAAACTACAAAATCTTTGACATATAGAGTTATAATTTAGCTTTTGCTGATATCACATAATTGAGAGAAATACCACTGCATTATATTTTAAAGACTAGGGCCATCTATGCCAGCAGAACATGTTGCAGGGGCAAATGAGGAAGAACACTAACAATTACTGCCCTTTATGACTGAGCAGACCGGTTCTAGTCTCACTATCCGAAGACTGAATCCCTGTGTCTTATTAATCTATCAAGTGCTTTGCTGAGAAATAATCCAGCATCAGTTTTCTACAGTAAACATCATGATTTTCTTCAATTAAAAAACAAAACAGGACTGTCATCTAAATTTTTAAGTTAAGACAAATTATTAACATTTTTTTAATGTGAGCATGAAAATTTATATGAAAGAATATTAAATGGATTGCAGAAAATAAATTCCAAAAATAAGTTATAACTTCCAAGAAAAATAATAGCATTTTGCTTAAATTATTATAATTCATACTATAGTACTACAAATAATATATAAATGTATATGAAGATTAGAGTTTTATATATATAAGGATATAGCTCTAATTATAATATATCATACATAGTATATATATATATATATATATATATATATATATATATATACACACATACATGAAGTTTTGGTAGTGATCATTCCTACTGAAGAGTGTATATATTTTATATACATTTGATAAAATATAATTGTTAAGTTATTGAAGATGAGAATTAACTATCAACTAAGAGAAAAATCAACACATAGGAAAATTGTTTCTTTGTTCTTCTATGGACAAGTTATTTTTTTTTAAATTTTCTTTATTAAGAAATTTTTTATTCATTTTACACACCAACCACAGACCTCCCTCTCATCCCTCCTCCAGCTCCCTTCTGCAGCCTTCTCCCCCAACCTCCCCACATCTCCTCCTCCAAAAAGACAAGGCCTCCCATGGGGAGTCAACAAAGCCTAGTACATTCAGTTGAGGCAGGTCCAAGCCCCTCTCTGCTGCATGAAGGCTGTGCAAAGTGTCCCACCACAGGTAATGGGCTCCAAAAAGCCAGCTCACACACCAAGCATAGAGCATGCTCCCACTGCCAGGGGCCCCTTAAACAGATCAAGCTACACAACTGTGTCACTTATGCAGAGGGCCTAGTCCAGCACTATGTGGGCTCCATAGCTGTTGGTCTAAAGTTTGTAAGTTCCCACTATCTTGGTTTGGTTGTCTCTTTAGATTTCCCCATCATGATCTTGATGCCCCGTGCTCATAGAATCCCTCTTTGACTGGACTCCTGAAGCTCAGCCATGGCTGTGGATCTCTGCATCTGCTTCCATCAGTCACTGGTTGAAGGTTTTATAATGACAGGGTATTCACCAATCTGATTACCAGGGTAGGCCAGCTCAGGCACCCTCTCCATTGTTGTTAGTAGTCTAAGCTGGGGTCATCTTCGTGGATTCCTGGGAACTTTCCTAGCACCAGGTTTCTCCCTATCCCCAAGAGGTCTCCCTCTATCATAATATCACTTTCATTGCTCTCCCTCTCCATCGCTGTTCCAACTCGACCATCCCGTTCCCTTATGTTCTCATCCCCCATCCCCTACCCTCTATTGCTCCACTTGCCCCAGTTTACTTAGGTAGATCTCATCTGTTTCCCCTTCCCAGGGTGACCCATGTATCCCTCTTTGAGTCCACCTTGTTAGTTAGCTTCTCTGGAGCTGTGGGTTGTAGTCTGTTTATCTTTTGTTTTACATCTACTTATGATATATATACTTATGAGTGAGTACATACCATGTGTGTCTTTCTGAGTCTGGGTTACCTCACTCAAGATGGTATTTTCTAGTTCCATCCATTTGCCTGCAAATTTCATGATGTCATTGTCTTTTACTGCTGAGTAGTACTCCATTGTGTATATGTCCCACATTTTCTTTATCCATGCTTCAGTTGAGGGGCATCTAGGTTGTTTCCAGGTTCTGGCTATTACAAATAATGCTGCTATGAACATAGTTGAGCCTGTGTCCTTGTGGTATGATTGAGCATTCCTTGGGTATATGCCCAAGAGTGGTATCATTGTGTCTTGAGGAAGATTGAGTCCCAATTTTCTGAGAAACCATCATACTGATCTCCAAAGTGGCTGTTCAATTTTGTACTCCTATGAATGGTGGAGGAGTGTTCCCTTTGCTCCACATCCTCTCCAGCATAGGCTGTCATCAGTGTTTTTGATGTTAGCCATTCTGAAAGGTGTAAAATGATATCTCAGAGTTGTTTTGACTTGTATTTCCCTGATGACTAAGGATGTTGAGCATTCCTTAAATGTCTTTCAGCCATTTGAGATTCTTCTGTTGTGAATTCTCTGTTTAGCTCTGTAGCCCATTTTTTTAATTGGATTGTTAGGTATTTTGATGTCTAGTTTCTTATATACTTTGGAGATCAGCCCTCTGTCAGATGTGGGGTTGGTGAAGATCTTTTTCCATTTTGTAGGCTGTCATTTTGTCTTATTTACCGTGTCCTTTGCCTTACAGAAGCTTCTCAGTTTCAGGAGGTCCCATTTATTAATTGTTGCTCTCAGTGTCTGTGCTACTGGTGTTATATTTAAGAAGTGGTCTCCTGTGCCAATGCATTCAAAACTACTTCCTACTTTCTCTTCTATCAAGTTCAGTGTAACTGGATTTATGTTGAGAGCTTTAATCCACTTGGACTTGAGTTTTGTGCATGGTGATAGGTATGGATCTATTTGTAATCTTCTACATGTTGACATCCAATTATGCCAGCACCGCTTGTTGAAAATGCTTTCTTTTTTTTTCATTGTACAGTTTTGGCTTCTTTGTCAAAAATCAGATGTTCATAGGTGTGTGGGTTAATGTCAGGATCTTCAATTTGATTCCATTGGTCCACATGTCGGTTTTTATGGTATGGACAAATTAGAATAGGATATGAAACATAAAATACAAGCCTTGTTCATTTCAACAAGAAGCTGTTATTTATTTGTTTGTTTATTTATTTATTTTTAAGAATTTTCAGACAGATTGCCTCATGCAAGAAAGCTATGAGAGAAAACATCATAGTAAGTCAAGGTTGCAGAACGTACTTAAAACTGTAGGTGAAGCCTGTTTCCCAGCATCATACGTGTGCAATGTGCATCCCGATTTCTTTGAAAGCCCATAGAATGCTTCATTTAGCACCATCACACCTTTCATATCTACATCTAATTTCCAGAGAGAACACAAGATCTGGCTCTAACTTAGTAAGTTGCCTGCCTGCGTGTAAGACTCTTGCTCCTTCTCAAGGACAAGCAGAAGATGGGAAGCCAGAACTGGCGGCTAGAGATCTGAGCCTAGCAAGGCAGGATGTGGCAGAGCTTGATTTCTAGAAGGCTTAGAACACACTATTTCACCCTGTTGAGAGAGAAAGAACAAGGCCTGAAGGCCATGTTTTTGGAAATGGTATATGAAAATTGAAAGCAGACTTCCCATGACATGTAACATTTTCTCATTAAACTAATGCCTGAAGAGCAGCTGTTGATGTTCGTTCAGTGAGCTTTGGGGCTTCTCTAACTGCGTTTTTCATAACGCACAAGTGTTCATGTGAAAATAAACTATTGGACTCACAGTTTAGGTGATCCGCTTTCAATTCCGTTCCAGCAGGGAGGGCTGCCTGGTCTGCATCAGGCTTCCCTCTGCTTTGCGTCGTGAAATGAGCAGAAAGAAGCATCTTTTAGCTGTTGGTGATTTTGGGTTTAATGGCACCAGTGAAAGGGAAAGGGACATGCCAGGTTACTAGGTGGTTTCTTGCCCTCTTCTTCCAATTTGTGTTCTATGTCTGGACACTCCACATACACATAAATACTCATACATCTTTGAAGCGGAGCGGAAAATATTTGTGGCCAACACTCTAGGCAAAATGCAGTAGTATTCCAGAACATCTGAAGTGTCTCTGTGTAAGTCTTCACGCAAGTTGTTTTTCCAGTCACAAGATATTTATTTCATTTTGGATTTTTTACTCCCTACTCTGTATTTATAGGTATATACTGCACACACCCTTTGGTCCAACCTCAGTTTACAGATTATTTTTACTCACATCAGAGGGTCCATTAATTTGCTTAGGTTCATAAAAGTCTCTGGTTTGTAGGAAATATGGAGAGAATGTGACCTTTAGAACTAAATTTACTTAGAGTAAAAGCTAGTATGTCAATAGACCTTTCCCCAGAGGCTACACAGTGCTTTTCTTTTTATGAAAAATTAGATTATTTAGTGAAAATGACCTAATGGTTTGATATTTCACACATCAATTTTAAATTGAATCCATTTCTTTTTCATAGTATGTGAAACTGAATGTTTATTATTTTTGTTTTACTTTAAATTTTGAAACTTGTTGCATTAAAACTCTTACGGGAAGTTGGAGACACTCCTTAGGATTCAAGCTTTCTACAGAGGCTAAAAACAAAGGACCGTTAAGCTCCCTAGTTACTGAATTTGAAGTCATGTTTCTATTTCAAAGTGCATGACGTTTTATTTTGTTTATGATATTTTTCCTCTTATAATTTAACTAATACTGTTACTCTTACATTTTATTCCAGAAATAAATTTCAAGTCACTTTAACAGACAAGGAAACATATGCTATAAGTGGCAAAGAGAATATAGAATGGTAGTATTAGATAGTAATGGATTCTGTCTATGAATATATACATACTATCTATGAATATGAATACTATTAATTATAGATATGATTTTAATTATCAACTATTTCTCTTATGGTACCCTAAAGAAATGTGTGTCCATAGTAGATTTTATGTTGTGTAAAGTGCATATACATAAAAATATTGTTCACTTTTTGTTATATTATTTAAATCATGTGTGACTTACAGGATATGAAAGAGCGGGTAACCATCATGCAAGGAATTTGTGTCACCTTTGAGGAAATACCCTATACATATCCTCTTGCAGGCAGGTAGTTGGACATGCTGGGCACAAAGAGAGCCCTACTGTTGTCTCTGTGCAGATTAAGTATGGCTTAGAGAAATGTGCTCAGCTGCAGAGCTGACAAATGGTCGATTTGTGACAGTTGATTTTTATGTGTCTACTTGGCTAGTTCATGGTTCTCAGATATTTGCTTGAATATTATTACTCCAGATGCTTCTGTGAAGACATTTTAGATGGCATTAGCACTTTAATTAGTAGGATCATAAACACTGATAATGTGTATAAGAATTGTCTAATAATTTGAAAGCTGTAATAGAAAACAATGAATTCCCTAGAAGAAAGAGTTCCATCAAAACACTTGGATTTGAAGTACAATTTCAGGTCTCTGCTTTTTATCTACATACAAATATCTGCAGATTAAAACAAAAAAAGCATGGCTTATCACCCCCCAAATTGTGTTAACCAATGTAACTAAGGCTTTTACCCTCCTCCTGTGTCCCCCACAACACACGTTGCTGACCCTGTTCTTTTTATTTTTATTTTTTGAATAAGATTGCCCAATAGAGTTTCAGAGACAGTTTTACAATTGTTATTAACTTGCATAAATAATATAATGGGGTTTCATATGGTTTAACAAAGCCCACACACATGTTGGGTACCTAGAGAAACTAGAAGCTGCTTAGTCAAAAATGTTGGGAGTCTAAGAACATAGGGAGGCAATGATTCCATTCTGGACTGTGCTTAGAATCTCGCTGGCAGATCACTATATATCCACACTGAAAGGATGAGGACCTCTGTCTGATGATTGAGTGATTGAATAAGTATCAGACATATTCACTCAGAAAGACTTGCATCTCAAACATGCTGTATATCTTTTTCTTCCCCTATATATTTCCCCTATCTGCCCCGTCAGCCTATTAGAAGTGATGCCCACATTCTGGAAAAGTCTCTCTTCCTCGATCATTGTGGTGATCATTCCTGCATGATCACCATGACACATGCCCTTAATGACACACCCAGACATCTACATGTGTCTCAACTCAAGTTGACAATCAAAATTAACCATTGTAATTTATTACCAATTAATAGGTATCCTTTGAGTTAATGAATAAAAAGCTTGTGGAAAAGAGGAATCATTTGATAAATTAAAATGGGGATAAAACTTACGACAGAATTAATGAAATGTACTAAAAAAGTGTAAGCTGGGTTTGCTATTCATTTGATCATTGGTAATATTAGAGGAGTAGCGAAGGCAGGGGCCAGTTTAACCAACTTAACAGTCATTGAGACATAGGGGAATGGATTAACTACTTTCTTGTTTCAAGTACTTGATAAACAAGTAGAGGAAGAAGGGTTTACTTTAGTCCGTGGCTTCAGAGGATCACGGTCCATAATGATAGGGAAGGTAAAGTGGAATGACTTGGTCCATAGTCGCAGGAATATGTAACGGTGGCTTGTTCACAAGGTGAAGGACCAGGAACCTAGAACGGGTATAACCTTCATGGTTTCCTAGTGAGATCTTGGGACAGCCAGACCAGACCTCATAATGCCAATACAACTTTCAAATAGTGTCACCAGCTATAGAACAAGTGTTCAAAACATTAGTTTATAGAAAACAGTTCAGATATAAGCAATAGCAAGGAATAGTTGTAAATATTTTTAATGTTTAAAAATAAATGCTATCACTTGCTGTTCCTTAGTCAGATTGCTCACCTACCAAGTAAGTGATGAGTGGCCACTCTTGCAAATCAATGGGTATGGGGTACCTTTGTACCTTACAATAGTAATTTGAAATCAGAAATTATATGCATTTGCTAATGTCCAAAATAGGCAATGAACAATTTTATACCATTTATTGCACATTATCCTCATACAAAGCATATAATGCAAATAGTATAATTATATTCTTATTTATTGTAATGGCTGATCAAGCTAAAAATATAACAGATATAACAAATCATAAGTCATCATTTTTAGATGTCAAAAGTGAATAAATACAGAGTTTTCAGTGAAATCCATGCATTGGTATTTGCATTGGTATTTGTTTAAGAGTAATGAGTGAGGGACTGTGAAGAGTGTGGGTCTGAAGAACTGTGAAGAGTGTAGTCCAGGGCTTCTGCTGAATTTGAACAGTGGTAGAGAGGTTGGTTTTGTCCAAGAGAGCTACTGCTTCTTGACAGAAGGGAAGGGAGGATCTTTGAGAGCCTCAGATGGAACATGTTGTGGGTAAGAGGGTGCTGTATTCACCCCAATTCACTGTGCTCTGCATATGGGTTCTTCATATTGCAAAAGGACTTAAGAAATCAGGAGGACTTAAAGCAAGCACACTGTTATGGAGCATCATGTGGGTTGAAGATGGACTAGGATGCATCAAGATAACTGAGCAACACTGGCTGAAGAGTCTGTAATGAAATAGACATGCAGTTGTCACGACAGCAATATGCCCAGCCCTGTGGCTTTCTCCTGTGGGAATACCAGTCCAGATACATGCCATAGGACTGGTTTAAGAGTGGAAACATTCAGCATTGTTGTTCTGGAAACATAAGCTAAAATTGAAGGTTACACGCTCAGTTGTATCATGAGTTTTATTCTTATCTGTTGTGTGCTAGGAGGATTCTTGAGTGCTGCTAAGGTAGGTCTTAGAATAATATTAATCTATTTTGCCTAGAGAAGGAATTTCTGGATGAGAGCAAAGAGCATTCATATGAGAGCAAGGGAGTGGAGATGCTTCTAAACAGGAAGTCATGGCTAGACAATGGGACGCTAATGTCTGAAATATCTAAGGAGTCATGCATCTTGATGGTGACTAGGTTTTTAAAATGAAATATCTCTCAGAACTGTGGAATATGGTAGAAAGGAGGGATTTGAAAACATGGGAGTTTACATATGATATTTCCAATCTATCTGGTTAAGTTTGACTGACTCAAATACAAGATGACATTTAGTGCAGACCTCTAATGATCATAGACTGCTTCCGGAGGAGAATAGAAAATGAGAAGGGATACTATAATCATAGAGGTAGCTTTCACAAAGGATCAGAAATAGAAAAGTACTGTGCGACAATTTAGCCCATTTGTTGAATAAAAATAGTGATAATAGGAATAGTTTATCCAAAACACCTGAAATTAAGCCTTACTCTGGATAGAAATTCTGAATGACACCTTCTCAACATACTTAGGAGATATTTGGAGGAGATCATTCTTCCTTTCTACTTATGTAATCAATCAGTTAATTTTAAGTTCATGTATGTTGATTAAAATAACACATACCAACTCTATTTTTATAAAGGCACATGAATGTATTAAACAGCCTTAATATTGCTGTGTTCTATAGTCTTATTTTCAAGTCTGCCTAGTGGGTGAAAGAATTCTTGATTTGTGGCCAAATACCATTAGCACTGAAACATGAATGTATGTGCTTAATTTAGATCTTGGGAATCAGCAGACAGCTGGGCAAAGGCTGTGCTTTTTCCTCTGTACACTAAAGAACGTGAACGAATGACTTTAGGAGTGCGTAATTCACAATGTATTATATCAGTCAGTCTGAAAAATAAAAATGTTGCTAACAGTTCGGCTAGATTATTCTGCAGAGTGAAGTGCCTCAGGGGCAACGGAGCATGAAGAGCCCACTGCTAATGACCGCGTCTTTTCCACACACTCATCAAGCAAGCCTGAGCCCTGTGTACTGCCTTGGGCTCATGGGGGCACTGTGATGCTGAGCAAAGGGACAGCAGCTGGGTTCGCAGTGACCAGAAGAGAGCATGAGTTAATGTTGGATCACAAAAGAGGATTGCCTGAAGTGGCGCTCAGGCTGCTGCTCAGTGGAGCAATTTAATAACGTCGGCAGAAAGCCATGCTGTGGGCGATCGCTGCCTCAATGCTGGATACGCCAGCTTCTGGGATTTTCTGATGGATGGCTTACAGCAAAGACTTCCTAGTTCACGATTTCTGAAGTCCCTGCCTAAATTTGGCTTCCTGACCCACATCCAGTCTGCTTAATACTCTCCTAATTGATCTCCTTCTCCTCTCTTCATTTTTGAAAGGATTATTTCAACATTCTGTTAAACTAATTGCATTATTTTGGAAGAGAAGCATTGCCATCTGTTTTTTAATATCTGCTCTTCCTTCCTTTGATGTAGCATACTGTAGCTGAACAATGCATCTCCCTACTTCCCTTGATTCTCAGTGGAATGGTGGGAATAGATTTTGCTAAGAAGATATGCAAATACCTGAGGGTCACAGGTTCTGGTTCAGCGGCCATGTTCTCTATCCTTTCTTTCCTGCAGACTGGAGTACAAATGGTGGGAGCTGTATCCATAATTTGAGGCTAATAAGCAAGCCGAGCAGCCAGACAGAAAATGCCTGAGACTCCAACAACATGCTGCAGCCCCATAAGCACAGGACTGCTTTTTAATTTCAGTTGTTATATGAAATGGCACTAAACTGTGACATTGTTTAAGCACTGTTACTTCGACCTTCATTGGGATAACAGATCCAATATTCTAGCGCTCAGTTTAAAGGTCTTCACCGGATCCTCATACCTAAGCCCTGCCTCTGAGGACGGCATTTCAATTTCTTCTAAGTCCAGATGCAGTCCCTATTGTTAGCTCACTTTTCTGTCACGTGATTGTGGATATCCTATTCCAACCCTCGAATCCTCCCACTTTACCTAACACTTTCAATTGGTGCTTTCAAATATACTGCACCCCTTTCTTAGAATAAATGCTTCTTTATCTCCCTTTGCCCTTTCTCAGAATTCTTTCCACTAATTCTTTAACAGGGAACTCCAAGGTTACTATCTCACTGCTGGGATTCTGGACTTCTTGCAACATTTTCCCTGGTAGACTTAACTTCTGTAGTGCTCCCAGAGTCCTCTGGATGCAAGTGTGGGAGGCTCTTATCCGTATCTCCTTGCACCATAGCCTCATTAGGGCACGTCATCTCACGTCATGCCATTGCCCAGAAGTAGACTACACAGCAGCCCTCTGCCCTTAGCTGTAACGCAGGCAATATGAATGGTTAGTAACCTGGATGAAGATATTGTTCCAGATATTGTCTTCATTCAGGAGTGAGTGAAGCGCTGAATGAGATGGAAGTTGTGTCATCAAAGATGGGAAGGGAAGGTTCTGAGGTGCTTCGTATTCTTTTTCTATTTGCATGCCTATGCCAGTGCGGTGGGGAGCAAGAGAAGGGGAGACCAAGGAACCAAACAGCCTGAGGAAAATGTCTTTGCTTAATGGATTGAAGCAGAAAAAATAGTCACCGGGAGGCTACACTCACTACTGTATATATCTAGAACACTGAAAAATAAAGTGTGCAGACAAGCCAGCCCCACGAGATGCAGGAGGAAATGGGGCACTGTAATCCTTGCAAACAGACATTGTCTGTTTCAGTAGAAGTAGATATGTCCCACGTTTATCTCCTTTTCAGAGCTTCTTTGACCTTGTTTCCTGACACCATCGACTCCATAGGCCTGTTTGGTGACTATTCACAGTTTTGTTTAATCTGCTTTATCATGTGTCTCCTGCTTTATCTTGAATACAAAGATGTTAAAATCTTCTGTGGTCACCATTTGCAAGGAATCTAATTTCCATGTAAGAGCATTCTTCTGAGTCAAACTCCTTGAGAAAGACACGATGGGATGGAGTTTATAAATTCTAGTTATGTGAAAGGAGACAATGAGGAAAAATACACTGTGTAGAGCTAAAGGTACAAACTGATTTCAATGCTAAAACTTCTTCCTGGAAAAGATGCTATATTTGTATTTTTGTTTTCTTCCAGTTTCTGAATAAGTAGTCCAGTACAGAAGGCAGACAATTTAATGAATGTATTGATAGTTGTCACTTAGTATAATGCTTTAAAACATGAAATCCAGCTCAAGTGATGCAAGTTCATGGCCTGGGTCTGTTCCATCATGGCAGGATACTTAAACTTGTTTGCATTAACTACCGCAGGTATAGCATGGAAATAACATTACTATCGACCTCATAAGCCTCCTCAAAGAATTAAATGAGATTAATATATGAACTTTTTCTTTAGTGTTGGCGCATCATAAGTACAATAAATATTAGGGCTATCCATTCTCATTTCACACAATATTTATTTGTCAATTAATTTCTTTTCCTCGACCTCTTCCATAGCCTGAGACAATGGACTGTTTCAAAGTTTATATCATAGAGATTGGTGACCTTATTAAAAGAGAATATCAAGAATCCAATATCATATTTTGTGGAAAGAGAAGCTGTGACTTGGGCGAGTATAAGCTCATGTCTAAGTAATGACTTTCATTTTGGTTTACATTTTTTTTTTCTGAAGGTGTGGATAGGACTATCATATTGTGAGATTTTTATAGAAGAAGCAAATAAATAAAAAAATGAGGTAGGGAAAGGGGTCATAAAATTAACCAACATGGCATTTTGGCACACATCTTTATGTTGGCCACCCCTGAGACAGCACCAGGGTTTGAAATGGATTCATGCCCAAATTCTTCATGGTATAATTTTAAAGGTTTTAAGAAAAATATGTGGCCACAATGAACACACATTCTGCACTTTATGAATGGCCTGTTTATTGCAGTGGTTCTGTACACCTCTAGCAGACAGTTCTAAACCAAATTCATGCATAGTTAGGAGGCGATATTTTCCATCTAATCCTTACTTTTGAATCTCCTTTCAACTGAACTCATGTATAGATACTGTCTGCGTACTGCACTGTGTAACTTTAGAAGACCCCCGTGCGTGTCGCTAGTGTGGGGGTGAAGGAATCTGATTGCTATGCTGAATTCCAGCCTGTTTCTGACTGCAGAAAAGAGCGGCTCAATCTTTGAAGCGCAGACTTTTCCTCTACGCTCAGAGTAAACAGCCCCAGAAAGCATCCCCACTGCAAGGAAGACTGGATAAATCTCTGATAGGCAGCACCGGGCTGTCTGTTGTGCCTGTCAGAACGGCACCTGAAGGGAGACGGCTGGCTCCTGCTGACTGATAAGGTGAAGGTTACCGAGGCAGAGATAAAAAGCTCGCCAGGTCAAAATATATTACTAACTGAAAGAGCCCACCAGGAGTCTTTAGCAATGCAACTGCAAGCCTTTCTCTGAACAAAATGACATTCTGTTCTGATTTTTGAGGGGATATAAAAAGCATACTCCATAAGTGGAACAAGGGTACAGGACACACACACACACACACACACACACACACACACACACGCACACGCACAAGCGCACACGCACACGCGCGCACACACACACACACACACACACACACACACACACAGCATCTCTATCTTTTACTGTTGTGTATCTGGCTGACTTCTCCAGTGGCATGCTTGGAGAAGAGAAGAAATCACTGTAGAAGAGATGGACAGAACGGTAGTTTGTTGCCTGAAGCAGAAGCTTTCATTGCTCTGAATACAGGTGTCGGTGCTGGTAATGTGGAGGTGCTACCAGTTCTGATGCTCTACGACTAAACCACATAGATGGATAGAGCCACGGAAAAGTCTTACTGGCTCATGTCTGCTGTTGCCATCACTTACATGTTTTATGTTCTTACCTGCCTTATACAAGCAGACCCACCCTACCCCAATGGTGTATTCTCAGTGAAGATCTTATGGGACATTATTTTCTATGGTTTTCATCCCTCTGAAAAATACTTTTACCAATCAGCAAGATATGAAATTATATTAAATTAAATGAGTTAAAATTAAAGGTGTGATTCGACTTTATTGTAGAGTACTTTGTATAAGCATGTAATCGAATCACACTCTCTTCACATCCATATGTTTTCTCACCTTCTGATCTCCACGCTTACTTTTAAAAAAAAAATTAGCCTTGCATAACATTAATCAGAAGAACTAGACATAAGTAGCATGATAAGTCTAGAGGGAGATGATCGTTACTCCGTATTTCAAAACGGAAACTTCTATCTTGCTAGCCTCATTGAGAAGCCATTTTTATACTTATTTCTACACATCCTAATCACTATTCCTGTCAACGATTTGAACTTAATGTTAAGTTTTAGTGCTGGTCAGTCTTAGTGAGCCAGGCCAACAGAGGGAGCTCCTTGAATGAGTATCTCTGTGTGTCAGGAGAGGAGCTGAGCAAAGCATATGAGTGGTGGTGGGGCATGTGCGAGTGTGTGTGTGTGTGTGTGTGTGTGTGTGTGTGTGTGTCGGGGGGGGGGGTTGGGCAGGCCCTGGGAAACACAGGTGCTCATTGAATGAGAGGACAATAAAGACAGGTTTTCTCACTGTGCAGTTTTCTGGGTAGAAAAGGAACTACCCCCATAGAAATAAGGACATGGTCAACATTTCTACGGAGACAGGGTAAACACAGCATGGTGGTACAAACTTTCAATCCCAGAAGTCAGGAGGAAAAGACACAATGATTGTGGGTTCAACACCAACCTGGATTACACAGTGAGACCCTGTCTCAAACAAAACAAACAACAGCAATAACACAAACAAACAAACAAACAAACAAAAAACCCCAAATCCCAAACCAACCAACTAAACCAAAACAAAAGCAGCACAGAGGAGTGGCCCCACACTATGTGATTAATGGGGAGACAGGCATTCCGCTTATCTCTAGTTACAGATGTCGGGAATCCAGCTGGAAACATAGAACAGAGAGACACCGGCATGAGAGAGCGGCTTCACGGGTGAGGTCATTGGCAGGAAGTGGTCAGCTGATATGTAACAGCGTTAAAAAATAAACAGAAGACACTTTGCTTGGCTCCAGTCCAGGTTATCTGACAGCTGATTCTAGAAGCACTCACAACGATACTGAAGTTTACGTTGGAAAAGATTTCAGTGTGATGGCAGAATTGATGAACGCCAGGAAAGAAGGAGAAGAAAATGGATGAACTTCTCGTAGATCTTACTTAAAGTCAGAAAGGTGGGACTCGAACAGACGAGTTTTCCAGGAGTCTGTTCAGAGTGGGTCTGACTACTTGGCTACTGTGTTGCCATGTTAGAGTCTCAATCCATCCTCCAAGAGAGTCTGGAAAAGAGCGCCAAGTGTATTGTTTGCGAACACATCAAGGACTCTGCGTTTTCTATCCCAAAGACAAGGAAATTAGACCTTCAAATACAACCTTCCTAGTCCCAAAATATCCAGACCACAATTATTCTACAATAAACCACTCCTTCCTTGTTAAAACAAGGATGAATGCAGAGCTAAGAAGAAAGTGCAAGGCCCAACCCCTTTCTTCCTCAGCTGGGAGAGAATCCACTCCAGATGCCTCATTCATCTGTATCTCCACTGGAGTGGCTGTGCACTAGAGCCTCTCACAGTTTCTAGAGATCTGTCCCATTAGACAAACTAACATCCCTTTGGCCAAGTGACCGGCAGACATTTAAATGGTGACTCACACTGACATGTTATGGTTGGCACATCTCTAATGCTGGGGACGATAAAAAGATGTCACCGCGATGAATGATGTCACCAGGATGAATGTTCCTGGAGCATTATGAATAGTTCCTTGAAAGTTCTGGCCTCCTGGGACCACCTGGGCTTCTATGTATAGTAGGTTTCTCCAGACCCTCTGCTGTGCCCAGTAGGTTGTTATTCTAGACCCTCTGCTGTGTATAGTAGGTTGTTATTCTAGACCCTCTGCTGTGCACAGTAGGCGGTTTCTCCAGGCCCCCTGCTGTGCACAGTAGGCGGTTTCTCCGGACCCCCTGCTGTGCACAGTAGGTTGTTATTCTAGACCCACTGCTGTGTTCCCCTTGCTTTCCTATCTCCTCTCTTCATCCTTTTCCTCCCCTCTTCTTCCTTCCCTCCCACTTCCTCACCCGCTCCTGTTCACCTGTCCCTTCTCTTCTCCTCTTCTGCATCCCCTTCTCAGCCATCTGTCTTTTTCTTTAAATCCTGTGTATTTTTGGTTTGTACTTTGATAGAATGAGAGGAACAATAGAAGGGATAAGACGTGTTAGTCTTCCTTCCAAGCCATGATTGTTAAATTAAAAACACAGTAAATGCAGACTTATGCTTTTAGATTAGTTTTAATATATGGTGTATGTGAATATAGGTGTGTACACATGTCGGTACATAGCTGCATAAATGCAGTGTATTTATATATGCATATGCACATACACATATGTATATAAAATTACATGCATACATATATTTTTCTAGAGGAAATAGAATAAGGAGCTGTGAGAAGATTTGGGCACAGGAAGGCTGTTTGATTCCCAGGTTTGAGATTCTCGTTTTGGAGCAAAACAATAAAACAAACCTGATTTGATTACTTGATGATCGCTATCTACTGATCTTTCCACAACTGGCCACCTTGGGCGTACCATAACAACAATGCATATCCACAAAATGGGAGGAGGTTTTCATTGCCAATGGATGTTGGAGGATCTTGTAGGATGTGTGGTGTACTCTTTCAGGACAGAGGGAAGAGAGTTAGATTAGTACATTTTATATAAGATTCAAAGCATCAAACAGAATAAATGATTTAAAGTTTATGTACCTTTGGTGTTTGAATAATGTCATAATGTTTGAACTTTTCAATAAGTCTTTCACAACAAAATAGATAGCAAGAACAGAGTTCCCAAATGGATCATTGCTTTTTATTAAACGTTAACTCATAGCACTGAAACCACTTCATTGGACTGCATCTCTTCTAAATAAACATTCCTGACACTAAGGTAAATTTCAGCTCAGTCACAGTTATTATTTCAGGGCTCGAATTATGATAGAGGCCAATTTCATTTTTATTTAGACAGTGTTACATAAATTTTAAAATGTCAAGGGATATTCCAGAGATAAGAAATATGATTTGAGTAAGACAATTGTTGCCTTCCTCTGACGTGATTAAAGGGTAAGGTATATTCAGACTAGTATGTTACACAAGTGATGCTTCTTTTTATTATTTTAATATTAATCTCTTTGGTATGGCAGTCCACTTTTCTCTTCTCTCAGTGATGTGTCCTGGAGAAAGCTGCAGTAGAAACTCCTATCAGGTTTTCTAAAATATGGCACCACATTTCTATCCATTTCTTTGTCATAATGTGCAATATAAACCACAGACTGCAACTCAAAGGTACATATATTTAATTTGGATTTATAGATGATTCTTTATTACAGTCCCCAATTAATCTTCTTTGGAGGGAAATAATCATATTCTACAAGTGGCATTAAAAAGTCATTTTTGTAATCCATTTAAATTTTATTGCATTTACTTATTTATATTATATATGTATGTGTATGTACCACAGTGTGCCTGTGAAGGTCAGAGAATAACTTGGGACAGTCAGTCCCATCCCTCCACCATGGAGATCCCAGGAACTCAGAACATCAGTGGTGGGGGCAAGTGTCAAGTGTCTTGACCTGCTTGGCCACCTTGTCAACCCCAGTCTTGGCTAGTTCAACATTTCAATATAAAAATACTTTTACAGAAGGGAAATAAACAAAGGATACAAAGTTGGGGGGGGTGAAGGGAAGTGGAGTTGGGAAGAATTGCAGGAGAGGGATGAACATGATCAAAATATATTGTACAAAGTTTTTAAAGAGCTACCACAATTTTAAAAATAGAAATTCCATATTTAAACATTTTCATCCTGGAGTTGATTGTTCCTCAGCCACATTTCTCTAAGATTCTTTCAGGTTATTCTGGTTCACTGACAAGTAATGGACAGAATTGGCTATTTAGTGCAAGTATGGCAATTTAATTTACTGATTACATGGGATTGTACAGGGTTATTTGTAACTGATTAAGCTTTAATGCTACTAATTGAAAAGTCACCAAGGAACAAAAAAGACAGTTCATGATCTATTTATTGTTAAAAACTGGATCTTTTCTTGTGACAACAGTTACTTTGTGTGTATATGTGTGTGTATGTGGTGGGTGTACATATGCACACGTGCATTTGTGCGAGAGTATACATGCATGCATATGGAAGCAAGATGTCAATTCCAGTTCTGTTCCTCAGCCACTGTTCACTTTATGTTTTGAGATAGGGTCTTGAGTTGGCTTGGAGCTTGTCAACTAGACTGTAGTTGTTGATTTTTTAAGCTCTTTATTCTTTGAGAGCCCACTACCCAGCTCCCAAATAAATATACTTGGAGACTTATTATTACTCATAAATGTCTGCCTTAGCTTGGCTTATTTCAAGCCAGCTTTTCTTAACTTTAATTTTCCCATCTATCTTTGCCTCTAGGCTTTTACTTTTTTCTATTTCTGTATATCTTTTCTTTCCTTCTTGTTCTGTGTTGGGCTGTGTTCCTGGGTGGCTGGCCCCTCTCTTCTCCTTTTCTTACTCCTCCCCTTCTCTCTATCTCTTATTTATTCTTTCTGCCTGCCAGCCCCACCTATCCTTTCTCCTGCCTTGCTATTGGCTGTTCAGACCTTTATTAGACTAATTAGGTGTTTTAGGCAGGCAAAATAACATAGCCTTATGGAGTTAAACAAATGCAACATGAAAGAATGCAACACATCTTTGCATCATTAAACAAATATTCCATAGCATAAATGAATGTAACACATCTTCAACTAATATTCCACAACACTAGACTGTGCTGACTAGTGAGCCGTATGAATCTGCTTGTCTAAACCTTTCTGAAAGATCAGAAGCCACTTTCCTTGGGTTTTGGGGTGTGGAACTCAGGTCTTTACACTTTGACAAACACTTTACTGAATGAACTAACTCTCCAAACCCTTGTTTACGGTTTTGTTTTTATTTTTTTAGATTAATATAAATGTATCATTTTCCCTTTCCTTTTCCTCCCTTCTAACCTTCCCATATACCCTTCCCTGCTTTCATTCAAATTCATGTCCTCTTTTATCATTATTGCTGCATGCATACATACATATACATATATATACATATATATGTATATATATATGTATATATATAACCAATTAAGTATGTATAATGTTACTTGTATGTGTGTTTTAGGGGTGACCACTTGGTATTGGATAATCAGCATGTCACAATAATCCTAATGATGCAGTAGTAGTGCAAATACCATAGTGGTAGCCAACAACTCTCTCATCAGATTTCAGACCTTCTCAACAAGAGGGAAATCATGCCTGGTACTGGAAATCTAGCCAACTACCCTGATGTAGTAAAGTCATGGATCTTGGAGAACTTATAACAACCAATTTATTAAACCACCATAATCTCTAACTACATTCTAAACATTTATCCTTATACCCATAGAGGATTATACTTCTCATCCCTCATCAAGGAAACTCCTTGATGCAACAGATAGAGGCCATTACAGAAAATCACAACCAAAAAAATGCAGAGTTGTGGGGTCCAGTCTCAATGGATACATCCGCAAGACACCTAAAACTCAGGGGACATTGTGGAGGAGGGGATAAAAAGAGTGTAAGAACCCAGAGGATTGGGGAGTTTTCTGTGAGATTGTGTCTCCCAATAATGTTAGAAGCTACACACACAATGTCTCACCAACATGACTGCCTAAACATGAGCTGAACATGGACAACAAGAGACATGGCAAAAATAGATGGAGGAAAACCCACAAGTTCTCAACAAAGAACCAGAGGCTGCTAGGAAATATTGAGTGGCAGAAACAGTCTTCTGAGAAGTGAGCATCAGATTTATTTTTTAACATGTTATTTACTTCGCAGCTTTTCTTCTACTCAATATTATATTAACAGAAATTGTGGGAGGTAGAAGTGATGATAGAGTAGCTTTGAATTTTGTTTGTATTCCAACTGATCCACAGAACACTATTTTTAGTGATTTTTTTTCTTTTTCTTTCTTTCTTTTTGTTTTTTAGATGAGTCTCTGTGCATAGCTCTGGCTGTCCTCAAACTCACTATGAAGACTATTCTGGTCTTGAACTCACAGAGATTTGCATGCCTTTTCCTCCTGAGTGCTAGGGTTATAGGCATGTTCGACCATGCCCAATTTTCAGTGTTTGACTTGAACACATGCAAACATACATATTCCTTAACCTAGGACGTGTGTGACAAAAAGCCTATTGCAAATTGAAAACATCACGGTAAAATTGTGCTTAACGCACTTAATCCACTCAGCATCAGAGCTTAGCCTGGCCTACCTTCAAAGTGCTCAGAGCATTATGTCAGCCTACAGTGAGGTAGTGCCACCTACAAATTCCCGGTTTTATGATAAAGTGTAACTACCTCATGTAATTTGTTGAATGTCTGTATTCAGAGATCACTGGAAGTTACTGGACACTGGGGAGGATGAGTTGTTGACCCTCCTGGCTGTATGGCTGGCACTGAAGCTCATCCTTTCTACCCTCAATACAAGAAAGGTTCGTAGCATGTCAGTATTCAGGGAAAGATCAAATTAAAAATCTAAAATACAATTTTGTTGAATGCTTTTGGCTCCCAGAAATTGAAACACTGGAAATTTAACTACACTGAACTTTAGATTGTTGTTGTCAACATTTTTTACTGGGGAACTCAGGATTTCATTCTTTCCACATAGAGATCATTAAGTCATCATGCTTTTAATTGTTGCTTTGATGTATTCAGTTTGTTACTTACCATTTTAAAAAAATGCTATCAAATATATCTCAATAGTTTGTCTATTGGTCAGTCATTTTTATATTAAGGTATAATTATGTAGTGATCAATTTTCAGCCATTGGCTTCTTATTTCAAATACATTACTAGGTATTGAAGGTATATTAAATTATATAGGCCCATATAAGACATTATACAATAAACAATTCATAACTGCTTAGCTGGAGGTATGTCACTACAATTATGTCTGTTCTAGTATGCATTGGAGCACATTTTCAATGCACATTGAGTTAAAACAAGAACAGACATATTGAACTGTCACAGGGTGGCCTTAAGATCTAGGTAGAAATCAAATTCTACAACTTGGTCAAAATTTAGGCTCTTTGAATTCCATTTATTCTCTTATAAAGAAGACATATTAATCTACTGTTATTAGACTTGGCATGAGTCAAACATGGATTACATGTCGCTAATCATTAAGTTTGATTTTCCAACTGATCTCCTTCAGTGTGCTTTCTCTTCTTCGTTACATTGAGTAAAACGTATTTCTATGCTCTTTCTTTTTTGGGAATCTTTGTTATTGTTATAGAAGTTATCATATTTGTTTCTTTTCTCTTCTCTCTCTAGCTCCATCCTAAAAACTGAGAATCTATAATCAAATTTTTTCATCTCTGTATTTTCAAAGCATCATACACTGACGGGTACAAGAAAAGTGCTTTCACTTTTCTGAATTAATAATTAACAACAACACCAATAAAACATCAGTTGAATCCCTTTCATCGTTTCCTGAAGATCAATCCAACTCTCTAAGAACTCTCTTATTTACAAAATATATTAGCTCTTCTTTATAAATCCAGAGAAACTCTAAATAAGTTTTAATCTCACAGGACCTGAACTATAGCATAAAGCAATAATTCAGAGGTATAAGCATGTGATATTAAACTTGAGAAGCAGCACACATATTTAATAGATTGAGTTTCTAGAATACATGGAAACTTAGGATGAAGGTGTGAGAGGCGATCATACTAAAATTTTTAAACTGGAGGTAACTGTAGAAACTCCATTTAACAATTCTTTAAACTCTATTAAGGCAAGCAGTCAAACCACCCTCTGTATTATGTTTCAACCCAGGTGGAAGGCTACCTCTATTAGACTTGACCTATGCTACGAAAAACCTACCTCCAGGTCACAGTTGACACTCAGATGTTTGCTCCCCAGCAAAATCCAGAAGGAAATGGATTGAGGAAGAAGTCCATATCCCAACAGAGTGCTTTATAGAGAAGAAGAGAAAAAAGCTTGCCCTCCAGACAGAAGAAATCTCCACAAATCTCTGTTTCTTATGGTTTATTTTCCTCTTAGAAATCCTCTCAGGCTTCTAGCGCCAAACTTTTCTCCAGCCCAAGCCACTAGCAACTTCCTATTGACAGGATCCATCTAATTCAGCTGGAAACTCACGCTGGCTACTCAGCATTCAGAAACCCTGTGGCCAGCAGACACCGACTGTGTACAATGCAGCTCAGTGATAACGTAGAAATGGTTTTGAATGTTTATGGTTGTGTCCCAGAGTTAGAAAAATAAGCTGTATTGTGATCTATTGTGTCAAGAACATATACACAGTCAAGACTATAACTGATAAAAATATAGTTATAAATAGTCCTCTCTCTTCCTACCACTCCATTTCTTTTGTGTTCTGGAAAACACACACACACACACACACACACACACACACACACACACACACACACAAAGTTTCAGCTCACTCAATTGTTTGCATTAACAGTTTGAATTATTATTTTACTATGATTTAAGTATGTACTTGGAGGACCCATATCCCAAACATCATGCTATTTAATAGGTTTCTTTAGGAGATGTTATTGATGTTATAATAATAAAAAAACAAACAAACAACGTTACTTAACATATCTAATTTAAAAAGCCTTCAAAGCCCAGCAAGCAAAGCACATGTATTGTTGCCTCTCTGATTTGCTACCTTTAATCCTTTCATTTAATTTTATAGCTTCTCTCCTCAGGCCCAGGCAGAACATACTTTGGCTTCTAAAAGCAAAGTAGCAATCCAATTGGTCAGATGAACTGCTCTGTAGACTTTTTTTTTGCTGAAAGGAGATGTTTTTAAATTTTATTTGGTTGGTCCTTTATACCTTTCCTATATCACAAAGAATGGAAAACTGTGACTTGTGTAATTCTAGGTAGATTCTGTCAGTTGGTGTGATTTTCACTTAAACCATTGCTGTTCCTTTTTATCAGATGCACACAGTCTACTGCGGTTATCTTCCTGTTGATTCTCAACCACTGTGCTTACATGATGGTTCTCCTTTCCTCCCTGGCCACAGGAACACATTGTTTGAATGTACCACTGGTCTCCCTGCTGCTGCTCCCACGCAGATGGCAGTGGGTTGAGTTTACCTTGCAGTTCATCTTTTGCATCTCAAAAGCAATATTTTCACAAATAAACTGATGTGTAGGCAGATGAAGGGTGTGATGGAGTTTAATATAAATACGGAAGAATATGACTCATATCTTTAAGAACATTAAAGTAAAATTGTATCAGAGGCAGTCACCACATGCCATGCTTAATGGTGACATGCGCTGACCATTTGCTGATGTGACTATACCATCTTTCCATAGAAACAGTATTTTGAAATGACTCAGTCAACTTCTGTAAGTTATGAAAAAAAATAAATGAGGTACCCTTTCCAAAAGGGTTCTCTCCTTACTGCTACCAAATTCAGCTAATAGAAATAGCTCGTTGAGTAAGTGCGACTTGCTTACTGTGGAAAACACTTTCCTTGGCAGCAATGGTGAAATGCCTAGTATGAATTATAGGTGGCTACTAAAAGAGAATCAAAAACATCTTATTTTCTCCTTCAAAATCAATAGAGAAATTGCTACTTACTTTAGGCATTCCTGACTCTGTAAAGATAAATGTGGCAGCGCGTTTTGTTTCATAGTTGAGACATTTTCCACTGGCAAAATGCTTTAATCCTTCTCCTTACCCCAAGTAAAATGGTTCTTTTGCATCTCAAAAGCAATATTTTCACAAATAAACAATAAATTGCCTTAGTCATTAATTTTATAAAAAACTAATATTGGTAAAAGAGATAAAAAGCATTGCATTCTGGATAGTAACTTTTTTTACTTTCTTACTAGAATTAAAAAAAAACCCTTTATTTAGAGTCATACATTCAAAATTCAAAACTGAAATTGTAGATAACATTTTTTTTAGGTTGTACCAATTCATGCTAGTATTGCTCACATTCTCTGAGAAGTATCCTCCTCACCAGGGTTTTCTCCTGGAATTCTAAGTGTTCCTTTTACTTTTGTGTCTTGAATCAGCTGTTCTCTAAAAGCCTCCTAGTTGGAGATTTTCCTCTCCATAAACTGCTATCATAATAAAAATTTACCCCATATAGTGGTTTTTATAATTCACTATCAAGCTTATTGAGAATATTTTCATAATTGTTTTTACTTAATAAAAGTACATTTATGTGTGTTTGTGTGTGCAAACCTTAGGCAAAAATGGAACCCCACTGAACCATTCATATTAAAATGCAATTAAATAGGAGCATGTAGGAACACAGAACCATGAAACTTGATCTAGCAGAGATTCACAGATGTTGGAAGAAAACAGCTTTTAATATCTTGAGTTTTACTCTAATTTTTGAATCCTAATAAAGTATTAAAGTGTAGGAATTACACATGATTATTTTACTGGTGACTTCTACAGAGCCAGAAAGAGTTTATAAAAAAGTCCCGTGTTCAGACTTCTACTAAGTAATAACTGGAGTTAGAGGTAAATATACATTAATGTCATGTTATTACTTACTATCAATGGGCTTCCCTCATTATACTCCTGAGCATTATTAATAACTGGAGTTAGAGGTAAATATACATTATTGATGTCACGTTATTGCTTACTATCAATGGGCTTCCCTCAATGTACTCCTGAGCGTTATTAACTGAAGAATAATAGAAGCAGTAAAAAATAACATATGAATAACAATAGATTTATTAGTCTTGTACTACACTGCTCTAAGTATACATGAAGAGAAAATGATTGGATTATTAATAGTTTGCAAATTTTCTGCAAATTAAAAAAGTATAGACAGATTTATACATTTTAATAATCTTAGGTAAAATGTTTTTGCAGTCTTATACTTGAAAACAATTATAATTTTTATCTTTTGATTTTCCTATTTCACTGATATTAAATAAAAATTAAGCTAAGTATACGGTTAAGGTTAGTGTGAATCCACAGACAATTTATGTGTTCTTAGAAACATGTTTAATTATAACCACTTCGAAAGTAACACAGATTTTCAAAAGTTTATTTTAAGTTTGAAGACTAGACAGAGTCATACTGATTTTACAACATCCTACATGATTTAAGTATATCTACAAAGAAAAAAACAACATTGGGATATCACACAGCTTGAAAGTTTACAAAAGTTATGTGTATCTTAGTTATTTCTGTCCTTACAGACACACCAGATGCCAGCATTCAATGTTATATCTCATAATTTGTTGTCTAGCAAAGATACAGTCATTAATACCTGGTCTTCAAAATTCATACCTATCTTTATGAAGACATTCACAAAGAGAAAGTCAACCCTAAAGTCAGAATTAGTGCCTGTGACAGATGGTTACACTGGAATATACATGAAATGGATATGTTGATAGCTAAGTCATTTGTAATTTCCTAAATCATACAATTAGCTTGTGATAATTATGTAATATAGCGAAGACTGGGTAATTTTTCTGTATTTCTGTATTTGCAAAATTTTGCTTGTAAACAAAATTCAGTTAAAATATAACGTTTCAGCTTGAAGCCGTGGATACAACTGACACAGACGCTGGACTTCCCAGTATTGTCGTTATTTTCTGTGTAAGCATCCTTTGCTGACAAACGCATGTGCACTGGGCATGCTATGTTGTGAGTAGCACAGTGAGCAGAGAGGTATGCAAGCAAGAGCAAAGCGTCCACTGACTTTCTAAACAGGAACAAATCCCATTAGTACCAACTCCTTGGGCAAACAAATTTTAAACAGGTATCAATAGATCAAAATTCAAAGTATCACATGAAGCCAAGAACAGTTTTGAAAAAGTATTTCAACACAAAATATTATTTATAATTTCTAGAATTTAGTATTAAAGATAAAGAATCTGCAAAGAAAAACACCTACAGATTTAGTAGTACCATCAGTAAGTGTTGCCCTTTTAGGACCTAAGTAATTCTATGTACTGCTATTTTAATTTAAAATACTATTTTAAACATTCTATGTTGATAATTTTAAACATTATTTAGGACAACAGTATTCAGGACATAGCACTTTTGTTTTTGGAAAATGTTGGTAAGTGTTCAGCATTTTATATACTGAAAATCAACAGGATTATTAACAAACCTGGTATAGTAAGCATGTGGGCATGGGGCAAACATTGGGCCTGACAGCCCCCACAGAGCAATGTATTTGCTGTCATTTAAAATGGCAATCTGATTGACTTTCTCTTTCAGTTCTTCACTGTGATTGAAGACCACTCCATAATTACATCATTGAGAGGTGCTGTGATCACATGGACAGACAGAACACGACAAAAGTGGCTTTCCTTGGGCAGCACACACAGTAAAGGGAAAAGGAAATAAGACACAGCAGTGTTTGCAGGACTTTAGCATTTCGTTTACATACCATCCTTTCTTTTCCTGAACGCTCCATTTAAAACTCCGATAATTCTATGTCTGGGCCTTATGTAATAAATACTTGTAAAGCTTATAAATTAGATGTGGAGGACATTTATGGAGGCAGCCTGAGCTTTAATTTGAGACATATGTTGATGATGCTGCCATTATCAATAACAAATTATTATGAGAATTGTTTATTTTTTTTCTAGGACGTTTGAAGCAAAAGAAATAGAAATCAATTTTCATCTTGAAAATGGTTTATGACTTTGTCATTAGTAAATGCATTGCTTCTCACCAATAATTATGCAATGTGCTTTCTCGAGAAGCTACCACTGATTTCAAACAGCACAGAAATTTTGTTTTCACAGGAAACGTGGAAATCTGCAAAGAAATGTTGAGAACACTTGGCCAAGCTGGGCAGCACGAGGCTCATGTACAATATCTTCAATATATAGAGAATGATTCTATTCTTTCAAAGAAATGAAGATTTAAATTCCAGGGTCATGATAGTTTTGTTCTTTTTCACTAAATGATAAGGGAGTCTCAGAAAAGGAAGCCTTAGGGAATGAGATAAGGCTTCCTTCAAACATGAAAATTCAGGTTAAATGTACTCATATTAAATATAGACCCATTTACTGATAACCAATCATGTTCAATGTATATTAATAGATGCTCCATGTACGTGAATAAACACAACACTTCCAGTTAAATACAGGGGGAAAATTCAATGAGAAAAATAATAGCCTATTTATGTCACATATAAATAATATAAACTTGAACATAAAGAACTTCCTTTTTTATTAGAAGTAAAGAAAATAAAAATAGAATTGTTATATTGATTGGTACTGCATATCATATAGTCTTCTCCAAATCTCTGTAATAAACACTAACAGTGTTAGGCACAGGGAAACCATCCAGATAATCCAATTCGTTACAGGAAAAAATCCTTATTGCTAAAATTGAATGTTTTATAAGTGTTGGTTGAACAGTAACCATGAAATCTCTCCTAACTCTTTCATCTGATAACTATGAGTTTCTTTAACTTTGCTGTAAAAGGAGGCCTTGCTTTGCCTACTATACTTCAGCCAATGTACATAATTCAGAGAACAAGGACAGTAATTCACAGAGAGGGTGATGTGACTTAAGAGAGTTGTGCAATAAAACAAAATTAAGTTATTGAAAAGGCAGGCTTAGACCCCCTTAAAAGACAGTTAGTAGCCTACCATAAATTTGAACACTTTTTCACGAGAAAAAGAGAACCCATTCAGTTTCCATCAGACTTTGCACAGTTCATTTCATGGAGATACTTGTCGGGAAATAAAGAAAAGCATGATGGGATGTGGAGTCCCTTCATTCTTCCTCTGTGCAGCCCAGCAGCTCTGACCGCAGAGTGATCCTTCCATACCAGGACCAAGGAAGGATCCTTATGTGTCGAGCGTAAATGGGAGGGTCGATGACGTTTTTCCTGTGAGTGTCGTTGTCAAAATTGCCTTGAAAAACCTAATAAAGAAGAACAAAGATGATTATTGAGTCCTTTCCCTCTGTAAGATTGTTCATTTTCTTATTTATAGTGCACATTGTACTTAAAATTAGTAACTTTTTTTAAATTTTTTTTTTTTTTTTTTTTTTTTTTTTTTAATTTGAGACAGGGTTTCTCTGTGTAGCCTTGGCTGTCCTGGAACTTGCTCTTAGACTACTCTGGCCTGAAACTCACAGAGATCTGCCTCCCTATGCCGCCCAAGTTCTGGGGTTAAAGGCATGTACTACCATTGCCTGGAACAATTTTATTTTTAAGAATTATATTACTTTATTATTTATTGTGTGGGATGCATAAAGTATGGGTATAATCAAGTGTATGAGTGTTTTTGGATGCATATGTGTGTGTGTGTGTGTGTGTGTGTGTGTATACTCATGTAAAGCAGAAGGCGGTATGGTGGTGATTAATAGAAACAACAGAGGTTAGAGAGATGGAACAGCAGTTAAGAACACTGAATACTCTTCAGGATCTGGGTTTGAGTCCCAGCACCTACATGCTGGCTAACAACCATCTGTAACTCCAGGTCCAGAGATCTAATGCCCTCTTCTTCAGGGTTCCACAGGCAACAGACACATATGTGGTGCACAGATACAAATGCATGTAAAAAAACATGCAAATATGATAATAATAATAATAATAATAATAATAATAATAATAATAAGCAACACACACAGCCCGAGTCCCTGAACCATAGCTAGGGTGAGGGGCAATGAAGTTAACACAGAAACAGAAACAGTGAAGCTGGGATGGAGGAAGGTTCTCTGCCAGGTACCAGTCTAGCACTTCAACTACCTTAGCAAGGTTTTCATGTACAGCACAGGAGGGTGAGTTAGCCAGCTGCTGAAAGAGGTCTCTGTACACAAGCCATCTCAGACTCTAAAGATTCCAGAGGAGGAAGCTCTGGTCTTTGCATGCACTGGTCAATCTTCCATTGACACTCAGGATCTCACACTCTTTCTTCCAAGGAGAGATTCACAGCCTCTCCTGAACTTGTCTCAAGTTAGCCCAGCCAATTATCCCATTGCTTCAGGTCTCGGGAGGTCTTGACATGGTCATGCCCATATCAAAACACACATTCACTTAGAGCCTCACACTTAGGGCTGCCTCCTCCCTCCCTGCAATAATAAATTTCAAAGAGAAGCAACGGAGACTATTTGGTTGTCTTTTTGCTGGTTCTACTGGAAGATCATTTGCCATGCACGGCAAATATAAAGTGCTGTTGCCATCTGGTAGGGCAATAACTGTTTAATTTGACAGAAAATATATCTTCATAGATTTTTTTTGAGTAGATACTTGCTGAATAAAAGGATACAGAGCAATGCTATATCTAGAATCTACCACCCTTGCATATCTAATTTGTATTTACTTAGTAGAATTTTAAAAAATTTTTGGTAAGGATTTGGCCTGTACTGACCAGGGAGGAACTCTTTATGGATTCAGATGTGTTACTGAGTAGCTGCACTTCTGTTAGCAAAATCTCTCTTGTTCAGAATATGGCATGTAAACAAAATTCTTGTGATAAGTTGTCACGTCAAACAACAGTAGACAGGAGTATATCCTTTCATTTGCTGGCATTTTCTAACATATGCAGCTGGATTCTGTTGACATAAAATTTTACAATTAAATATGAGATCCAACATCCAAGCTTAGCCGGGCGGTGGTGGCGCACGCCTTTAATCCCAGCACTCGGGAGGCAGAGCCAGGCGGATCTTTGTGAGTTCGAGGCCAGCCTGGACTACCAAGTGAGTCCCAGGAAAGGCTCAAAGCTACACAGAGAAACCCTGTCTCGAAAAACCAAAAAAAAAAAAAAAAAACAACATCCAAGCTATCAGTCTGCTGAAGAACTTAATGTCTTCGTTTGAAATAATTGAGTTTAAATTTATTAATGTGCATTGCAAAACCTGTAATAGTTTAAAATGAAGTGTTATGTTACTTCATGGAAAAGAAATACAGAAAAAGATAATTTCCTTTTAAATTTCCACTCCTTGGTACAGATTTCTATAAGGAGCTGTAAAGCCTCCAAATTATAAATTATTAACTATATTTAGTTTCTTATAAGATGAAATACATCAATCGTGAAACTGATTGCAGCTATGAAATTTCTGATGTAATGTGTAAAAATCACAGATATTTGGACATTCAGTTTAACAGTAAGTGAAGTTTGATAATACAGGGTAATCTCTAAAATTTGTGACTATTAGAAAACTGCCACATTTATATTACAATCATCTAAACCTTAGTCAGCTAGTTCTGAAAACACAGGATATTTTTAAAGGCTTCACAGTAAGGATGGCACAGAGCACAAAGCACGCAAAGCATGAACTTGCTCATTTTCAGGGGACATCTTGTTCTTGTTGTGCAAACATGTCACACATGTCCTGTTTCCTGGTCTCTAGCACAGTAGACCTTGCTAAGAATGCAATTTCAATGTTTTATCTGGGAAAGCAAGGCAAACACAACACTTCTGATTGAGTTAATAAAATCTGTGAGTATTCCAGGAATATGTGTTTCAGATACCCACTGTAAGCAGGATCTGAAAAGATTGAAATATGGATTCTCCACAAACAAGGGGAAACACTTAAATGAGAGAGCTGCAGTGTGATTTGCAAATTTTTGGAAAAACTATGTGCAAGTTTGAGTTAAGGCAGGATGCTAACTGGCTTACAACAGGTTTGCAGTTATCTCGAACATGATAATGCTTAGGGGATCTCTCAAGCATTTCCTAACATAAGGGACCTCAAGTAAAAGTTACTCAAGGCGCCTTGAACAGGCTTCCATAACTGTAACCTAAGAGAAGCAAAAGGGAGGAAAGGGACAATTCTCTAAGCATGGATGAGTTTCAGAATTTTGTTTTCCATGCTAAACTCTTCTGTGATGCTAGTTAAAATTCAAATCAGATTCTGCTGGGGATTCTGCCTCAGCGCAGGCAATAATATCATATAAAATGTGACAATAAAATGCTCCCCCCCGAGCAACAGTTTTTATGTTTTTAAGATGAGATTGTCTTTGGTTTCTCCAGACCAATATCTATTAGACAACTGCATACATCAATTGTAAGAAGCCATCAAGCAGTGTGGAGGAAATCGAGAATATTCTTCGTGAGACGGTCAGAAAGTCTGGGTTTACCTTAGTGTTTGTGTTGTTGTTGTTGTCCTGAGACCAGATCTGTCTATGTGACCCTGACTGGTCCTGCCAAAAGCAGTTTTGCCAAGAACTCCCAGGTTCTAGGATTACCAGTGTGCAGTACTACTATGTCTGTCATGATATATATTTTTGTGTGTATATATGTGTGCGTGTATGTGTGTGTGTGTGTGTGTGTGTGTGTGTGTGTGTGTGTGTCTGCCTCTCTGTATGCCTCTCTGTTTGTCTGTCTGCCTCTCTGTCTGTCTGTCTGTCTCTCTGTTTGTCTGTCTGACTCTGTCTGTCTGTCTGCCTCTATATTTGGGGGCAAAGGAGGGGCACGCATATTCATGTGGAGGTCAGAGGACAACCTGTGAAAGTTGGTTCTCTCTTTCCACCATGCCCTTCCTGGGTATGGAATGCAGAACATCTGGTGTTGTGTAGTAAGGGCCCTCAACTGCTGAGCTCCCTCGCTGACCCTGCCTGCACCCTTTCTATATTTCCCATGAGACGCTGACCTAACTCTGCTACGTTACAGTTTAATAGGGAAGATATGCATTTAGATAGCTTGAAAGTCTCTACTTCTTAAATTAAGACTTTATACATCATCATTTCTCTCCCAACTCCTTCTGTGCCTCCTCCCATAACTTCCTCTCAAATTCATGACCTTTCCTTTAATTATTATTGATAGATATGCAACACTAAAGGGACTAAGGGCGTTTTTTTTTTTAATTTTTGTTCTTGTTTTTTTTTTTTTTTGTGTGTGTGTGTGAAAGTTTATAATTTGCTTAGAAATTCTCCTCAACCTATTGATCCAGTGTTTTATTGTCAATGACAGCAGATGTTTGACCAACAAAAGAAAAAAATTCTTTCATGCAAGTGGTGTGACAATTAACTAACAGACATGATATAAACAAAAGAAAGAATCAGGCACCCCTGATATGATATTTTGATCAATGCAAATTTATTATTAAAGAAACCCAACTTTTTCAGATTTTTTCTTGTTTGTAATTTTCCATTGTATTACTTCTAAAAAGGATATTAAACTAAAACTAAAAATTTATATTAATATTTATTTTATTCAGTCCTTGGCATTGTAAATGTTTATAATGGGATTTGTAAAAAGTTTTTATCTATTTAAAAATAATGGAAACTTAATGGACATTAGAATTTAAATATCTGTTTCATAAAGTAACTATGTACACATGAGCATAAAATTTGGTTTTTGCATGACCTCTAGTTCACATGCTTGTTGGAGTGAGCTCAAAATCATTAAATTGTTGTTATATGCTTAAGATTATTAATTATATATGGCTGGGCAGTGGTGGCACACGCCTTTAATCCCAGCACTCGGGAGGCAGAGGCAGGCAGATCTTTGTGAGTTCAAGGCCAGCCTGGGCTACAGAGTGAATTCTAGGACAGGCTCCAAAGCTACACAGAGCAGCCCTGTCTTGAAAAACAAAAAACAAAAACAAAACAAAAAATTAATTATAAACTTAATGTTATATGCTTATATGCTTAATTGTGTGAATATTTTTGTGTTTTTTCAAAAGTTTAGAGTTTCAAACTGAATTAAATCATAGAATTTAAATGTTTTAAAGTCATAAAAATTTTGTAGTAGTAGAATGTACAAATCAAGTTAAAAGAAAAAATTTTAATTAACATAATGTTTAGTACTGAGATTTCAGTGTCTCTCATTGTAAAACTTATTGACAGTAGTCTAGAAAAATCTATAATTAATTTAGTTTCTATATTCCTATCATCACATTCCAAAAATTAAAAATAAATTTAAGTACAAAGATAAATAATTTATTAATTGTATAAATGCATATTTTCAAAAAATAAGCTTTAAAAGTATGAAACTTCTGGCACTGGTTGGGTTGTAAAATTTGCAACCAAAATCTGATTCTTTTAGAATAGACTCCAACTATTACTCAGGAAATTCAATTTTCTAAGGAAATTTTCCAGCATCCTAAAACCATTTCATGATTGAGTGGCCATTGCATCCTTTTTGAAGGCTTCCTTTGCAATCAATTCCAGTAACCCAATGAAACTCGGTAATAAAATTAGTCTAAATACAAACGCATTCTTTCAGTATAATAAGGAAATAAGAATCTACACTCCAGGTAAGTTCCAATATGTTAGGAAATGTCTCTTTGTAAAATAGAGCATAATGAGAAACCCTTCTAAGAGGTTCCGATCACTAGTCTGCACAAGAAGGAGCCGAGTATCAGGGAGAAGCCTGCACTATAGGATATCCTAACAATGCTGGAGCAAGCATACACTTCGACACATGAGAAACAAAGCTGTTGAAGCACCTCCCATCTTAGCTCAGCCAGGTTGGAACTACTGCCCTCCATAGCCGCAGGTGAAATAACTGCCACATGATACACCCTATTAGGCAGTGACTATTTCTGTGTATGAGGCAAAGCAGATTAAACTGAACGTATACATAGACTTCCTCTAAAGCCAGGGGCGTAAGTTTATACATCTCAGTTTCAGAAAATGCGCAAGTAGTAGTAGGTAAGAAGTCAGGTAGAAAATATTGTATTTTTGTATTAACCACTAGCTCTATCATAATCAGTTTATTTTTCTCTCCACCAAAAAGTCATCTCACTATTTTTGTAAGTGTGGTGTATTAAAGTACATCTTTTTTTGTCTGTAATCTATTCATGTGTGCTATTTGAAACAGTTAACTAAAATTTCTTTTAGTCGGTGTCTCTTCAGCAGAATTTAGGAATAGAGGAGATACTACTTTCTTAGTGGTTATAGATGAAGTCCTTTTTAGGGATACACCAGTTCAGTGTCGTATAGTTGCAGGTGCATTAAAAGATTCACCTACCCCGAGAGAATTCTGGCCTTTACTTTAGCTCCTGTGAGGTCACCTGTAAACCTTTGGAAAGTCCTGTCACATGAAATGTTTTGGTGCTCCTGTGGGGTACGGGACACGTTAAATAGTCCATGCTAGCACTGTTATTTACAGTGGGAGTTTGGGTCAGCTTCATCACTGAATGAGTGTCCTGGTCTATGATGCATATGTCACTTCATTTGTTGAATCTCTCTCCACATCCTTTCACTATCATAAGTGAATTTTGAGCACAGCATTCTGAAACACATTCTGTGTATATTTTGAGTGACTATTAAGATCTCAGGGTGGTCTTTGGGACATATGGAGAATCCTAACATCTATGTTGAATGATATAGACAGGCACAGGCTTCCAAGAAGGATGTTTAATATTTTTAATATTAATAATTGCAATAAGGGAGTCCAGTTCCAGAAAGCATTGTATTTAAGACTTTCCCAGTACCCAGGACAGCCTACAACAGATTTTTACAGTTCAAAACTAACTTGTCCTTATTCTCTGAATAAATTCTGGTATTGCAATCTAGTGGCATTTATTTACTTTTACTCTTAGATAAACAATCTAAAAACTCTTCTCTGAGGATCTATCTTATATTCCTTATATTCACACTTTTATTTTTAACTTATAGATGATGTTTATCATTATGGATACAAACCATATATATTATATACATATATATGTATATGTATCTCCCATATATATATATATATATATATATATATATATATATATATATATATATATATCCAGTAGCTAGAAACCCTTATCCTTTTCAATACTTTGGTTAAAAAGAATTCACTATCTTTATATGCCTATATTTCTTTAATATATTTTACAAGAGTGAATAAATTTCTCTAGGACTATTACTTTGGCCATTTCTTCAGGTTTAATTTGAAATCACAGTTCTCTGAGAACCACAGAACATGGTGATACATAAAAAACGTTCTGCATCACGGTTCACGCTGGATACCACCTTTTATCTGTGTCCCCTTCAGGGTGATACTTTGTTCCATGAGCTCCTTTACAAACAGAGATCCCACTTGCCCCAGAGATTTGTGTGCGTCTCAAGCTCTCAATGAAATTATACGAGGCTCTCACACTGCCTGTCCAGAGATTTAGTTTCAAAGGCCCAGGTGTAGAAAATTTTGACTTTAAGAAGAACGTGAACAGAAAGACCTCAGGACCAATTTTTGCAGATTTCCTCCAGTGCAGAAATTATTTTAAATCGCAAATAAACAAGTGGATTTTCCAGGAAGTTATGTGTACTCTGAGTGCTGCTCCCAAGCCTTTCCTTGAGGCGCTAATATTTGCATTTTATTGTACTTATGTAAAAAGGAAGGGTTTTTGTTTTTATTTTTACTTCAGGCAGCTTGACATTTTATTGGACTGACGTGTCCTTGTAGCGTGCTCTGACTACATGCAAAACTCCTATTACACTGCAAGATTTCAAAACCAAAAAAAAAAAAAAGAACAAACAAACAAAAAACTAAGCCACACATTTAATGCCCACTTAGAACCCCTGCAGTGAGCGTGACTTTCACTATTTTGCTATTTCTGTGAGATTGTATTTTCTTTTTAACATGAACCAATAGATATTCCAGTAACAGCTGATGAACAGTTTACTCATGTATTGTCCCTTTTGTATACTCCAGGTTTTGTCCTTTCATTGTTTTTCAAAGTTGCACACATTCTCCTTTCTTCTCACATAATTGACATGTCAACTGCTTGGCTGACAGCTAATTCTTGACTGGGAAACGGAGCTCCATGGTGACTGTCAGAATTCCTTCTCTCAGAGTTTAAGATTATTCATAAAGAAAAGGGAAATGGCATGGCATTGACAGTGTTTTTGAGAACTTGAAGTTTTACGATCTTTCATGGAAATATTTCATTCCTAATTGTGTAATAATAAGCAATAAACTATCTTCAGTTTATAGCAAACTCTCTGTTCCTGTCAAAGTAGATGTTTGGGTTCTTATCCTATTGTGAATAACAGGATTATGTAGTAATTTCTAAAACTTGCTCAAATGAGAGGCAAAATGGACAGGAGCTACTTCCATCCTTTCTGGGAACAGTTTTCATATGTATGCTTGGCTTCAGATATCCAGAGAACATAGGGTTTTCTCCCTCCTCCTCTCGCTGCCTCCTAATAGGATGATGCTATGTACCCAGCTTGGCCTGAAACTCACAATCCCCCTGCCTCTGCCTCATGAGTCTAGAGAGTGCTGGGATTACAGGTATGCACACCAAGTCCAGCTAGATAGTGTTTTGAAGAGATCCCAATGAACTTCACTAAGAAATTCAGACTCTGCATTTTGTTAGGTTGTGGTTTTCTTTATCATCTCTGTCAGTCACAAGGAGAAGTTTCCTTGAAGAAGAGTGAGTACTAAACTTCTCTGCGGGCATAAGGACAAATGTTCAGAATGTAGTCAGGGATTATGCCAGTATCCATGACACGGTTAAACTCTAACGTTATATAGACTGAGCAGGCATATACATATATATTCATGTCCTGGAATTAATGAAAGAGGACATAAATTTGAAAAAAAAGCAAGGAGATATATGCGAGGGTATGGGGGGAGGAAAAAAGAAGGGAGAAATGATGTAATTACAATATAATTTCAAAAATAGAAGAAACTGAAAGACAGAAACTCATACTCCACTTTGTTATTAAGTTGGTGACCCCAGAACAAAGACCCAGGGAAACAGTAGATTAAAACACACGCTTTACTGCCGTGGTCCCTCTTCTAAACCTTCTGGCATTTAGAATGCTCACTCTAAAAGTCAGCAGATAGAGCACATCACCATATTTAACTTCTTTTATGATGAAAGCTGCCTTAAGTAACAAGAATGCTCTAGGAAATATATCATATAGGATGATAGCCTATAAAGATTTATGAAACATAAAATATTCCATTCTAAACTCTGGCTATATATTTAAACTATCTGCCTTCTGGCACTGGGGTATCACTGTCATACAAAATATTCCTACAGAAAAGGAATAGTTTTGGAAAATCATCTGCTTTTCAAAAATATCTCCAAAAGATATTATCAGGACCAGTCAGAGAAAAAGAACATCTTTATTTTTCATTTTACACCAGTAATGTAGAAATAGTTTTCTTCTTTTCTTTGAAAGGACAGAGCAACCTGGCTCTCCACTGAAGCCCCAAGCTCATCTCTCAGAGTCTCTTAAATCACAACAGGTATTTCCCATTTCATCATCAGAACAATTTGTGGACCGTTTCCAGCCCTCCACATCAGATAAAATACAAATGATATGACAGTGGAGAAATGGATGCTGTTTTCGCCATTCTCACCTGACATTGGTAGCCTTTTCTTCCCTTCAATTCTCTTTGAAGAGTTTCACCCTATCTTGGTAAGCGCTAACAAAATACAGTGCTGTGTGTTTGAACATAGAAGTGATTGAAGCGTGCAGCCATGTTCCTTCTAGGCCGGATGGTACTTAAAGATGAAATATTACAGAGTAAGAGACTATCTTCCAGCTTTTGGTAGCCAAGTGGGATGTGAGCATTGCACTGGAGTGTGGATATGTGGATGTACCTGTGCATTTTGCCCAGGAACATGCAGAAGGTGTTCTCTCTTATCTGCCCTAAGCTTTCTCATGAAAGCACAAGGTACAGGTGAAAAAAAAATCTAAGGAATTTGTAATGGAGAAAAGCTGGCAAAATCAAGTATTTATAATATAGTTACATTTAAAAATTCATGTTTATCTGAATCCAGTGTATCTAAGTATGCCGTCATTGTGTTGACTCAATTTGGTAAACCTAACAGAGTACGTTCTTCCCTAAGCTGAGCAGGTCTTGCTTTGGTCTGAAGTGAATCTTGCATCTGTTTGTTGGGGAACTGAGGGTAAGCTGATTATTGAAATATACGTGGTAGCAGAAAAAAAAGTCAACTTTGCTGGATCTTACAGGCATTAACAGAGTACTATGAAAATGAAGAAAAGAAACACAGTACAATTTTTTATGTGAAAGTAATAACTTATTTTAATTGGTATAATCTATTCAGTGTCTCACTTGTGGATAAAGTTATTTTCTTTCAAGATTTATTAGAAGGTAGGGCATAAGATCTTGTCCTCCATCTCCTGAGCTCTTCAGGGATGCTGTGTTTCCATATTCAGATGACCCCAGGTTTATCTTTGCTCAGTGATTTATAAAAATCAAGGTTGTGTTCCAGTAGTGGAAACGGTTACTTTTTTATTGTTTTGTAACTTTATTATTTAAGAAAACCTATTGCAAATAAACTAAAAAAATCATACAGTAAAATTAACTGGACCAAAAGTCTATACAAATAAGTGAACTACACAGTTACAATCCATGTTCAGAACAGACGCTGTGGAGCTTCATGTTAAATGTGACACTTTGGTATTGAGTATTTTTTTTTACACTCATCTACCATCAAAACCAAAAAAATCCATGACAGCAAAAACCGGATGACAATGAGAGATGTACTGCCTTTTTAAAAGAGCCCCAGAGGGTAAGTCAGGCCATATATGTTCCAAAGGCATGGTATACAATTGGTATATTACAAATGTATACATTGTTGATAAATTTTCTATTGGCAATTTTAAAAAGTAAAGGAAATATATGAAAAGACCCTAAATGAGTGATTTTATATGGTATGGAAGATTTAGGGATCCTTTTACAGTTGCCATTAACATGGACACATAACAAGTTGCTTTTATTCTTTTTGAGACAGAGATTATAAAAAGCCAGAAGAATAGCACATTAATTAATCCATTTCGAAAATGTTGAGAAAAGGCTTTTAATTGCTGAACATATTGCTTCTGATGGCGTGTTAGTGGATAATAAAAGTGGCATATGTACCACATAGAACTAATGTCCTTGAGCACTTTTTAGCCTCAAATTATATCACATCGTTAATATTTAGTTTTCGGCGATGGTTTTGTTCTGAAATAAGGATCAGAGTGTTTATTGCCTGTGTTTTTGTCAACAGTTCTCATTCCAGAAGCAAGGATGTGGGTTCTTTCAAAGTCAGATTGGCCAGTTACTCATCTTCTGCATATGAAAGTTCACACTATATAGGTGTTAGCTTGTTTCTCAATAAAAAGAGTAACAGTTTTCTTCCAGTTAGTGTTTCCTACCTACATTAGGTTCTCTACGGTCTGTCATTCATAATAACATTCATTAATTTAAATAATCTATTGAGGTTGCTAATCCTGACTATTCTGTTGGGGGCCCATCACTAATAAGTATTTGAATATGCCAACATTTTAAGTCAAAGATAGGTTCATAATAGGGATAACTATTCCTCATGATAGTAGCACAAGCATAATCAGGACTGAATAATGAATAACATCTTCTGTTAAAAAATATTGTCACTATGTTACTATGTAGTTATGTCTAATAATATGTAAGAAGAACCTGAGGAGAAGATGCTCAAAATTTTGAATATCGGCATGTTTATTGACTTATCATGAGTAAAGTATTAAAAAAATAGTTTTTTTTTATTTACCTGTTTGATTTCGAAAGAGAGAGAGTGAGAGAAAGAAGGCATGGATTTGGGTGGGTGGGGCTGTGGGCAGGATCTAGGAGGAATTGGGGAGGAGAAATCCTGATCAAATTATCTTGTATGAAAACAGTATGTTTTCAATAAGAGAAATAATTACAAAAATATACAAAATGAAAAGTAAATAATTTTTTGACATTTGAGGATTTGGGAAATTAATAAAATAATCTGTGTAAAAATCAAACTTTTCATTATTGTTATTCATAAGCATTTTTCATTTATGCTGCTAAAGTTTTTCATATGCTTATGAAAACATCTGTTAGCAAGACAAAACACATGATTTCAGATTTTAGGATAGTTTATCAAATACTCCAAAAGAAAAGTTCTGGGTCATGGGAAGCATAAAATAATTTCTCAGGGGTTCATATCACTAAATATGAATGACATCATTATGCCCAGCCCAACTCACCCAAACCAAACTCCAGTTTATGGATTTTGTGTCTGGTGTTTGTTTCTAGGATTGTGTTTCATTAGCACCTTTAATTTATTCTGTTTCACTTATTTGTTTTTATTTTCAAGAATGTTTTTGTTGGTTTGCTTTTTGTAGAAAGAAGGTTAAAAAATCTAAATGCTGACAAGAAAATTAAACTTTTCATTTGTTACAAACAGTTATCTGTTTTATATCACTGGTCTTTTCTTTTAGAGAGCCTAGAACAGAATACAAAGGATTCTCCTAGGAAACTTGAAATCCACTTATGAATTATAACTAGCTTTCCATGATGTCTACAAATAAATTGAATGGCTCTTTGTAAATTCATGAGTTCCTTACAAGAAAGTGGCCTCTTGCTTGTCCCTGTGGCCAGCTTGTCACTCTTGTTAGTTTGTTATTTCCATCATCCAGAATGCTGTTCCATGCGACAGCTGTGATTCTAGGAGGCACTGTTAACCCTCTTTCTTAATTTTATCTTGTCTGCCCCGTGTCCTGCTCTCTGTGTCCTTTCCTGCTCTTCAAGCTTTCTCCAACCTGGATTCAAGAGCATACAACTTTGGCTAAGCCGAGCTGTCTGTTTGCATTTGGATTTGCATCCTGTTTTCTATGCTGGGCTTGACCCTGGACCTGCTTTTCAGCATTGCTTCTGATGAGTGAGTCCCCATCTTGTCTTTGCACATGTTAACAGTGTAACGAGGCGCTGGTTATGAATTTAAATTTGGTCAAATGGCTTATCACTTTCCCAGTCCATTAGGACAATTTTGATCTAGAAACCCATTTTCACTCAGTTAAATCATCTCCTCTATTGGAGGATATTCCTCTCTAGTTGTGTCCCTCTTAGTTATAGGCTTTAGAAATTGACAGGTATTGTACTATCATAGGAGAGTGCATTTAAAAGTTGTATGTATGCAACAGAAGTCTATTAAGATCTATGTTTAGACAATATAGGGATATTGAGTGCAATTCAGCTATAACATGGCTGACAATGGACATGGGGGTGGACTATGAGTCAGCACAATATGGTGACATCAAATGTTTGTCAAACCCCCAAATCAACACTGATATGTTGGTAATAACATTGTTTCTGGCAGAATGCCACTTTTTTGTCGGACTGTCCAATGGCCTTGAGGTGAGATGCTAGAGTCTTCGCCTTCACCAGTCTGCCAGTGTGTATCTGCCTGGAGATCTGGGTGGCTAATTCCATATGGCCTGTATCCTGGTATGTGTATTGGTCTATGCCTCTGTATATGTGGCCAGTAACTCTGTATATGCAGCTGGCATGTGCCTGGGTGCCCCCTGGCATCTGTCTGCCTGGAGTCTTTTGTGCTATTGAATATGTATGACTTCTCTGCCTATAGACTCTCAATGTCATCAGTTTCCAGGCATCCTGCTCCCCCTCCTTTCCTGGATTCAAAGCTTAGACTTCACAAGGTATTACTATGTTTCCTTGAATTTGACTTTCTGTCTTTCAGTTCAGTAGACTACCTCTCCCCCATTCCTCTGTTAAAATCTTAACCCACAAGGTGACACTATGAGGAGATAGGGGCAGAAATAAGAGAATTGAAGGGATTCATTCTTTTATTTTAAAAGCCACAGAGAGTGTGTTTGTTCCTTGTGCTGGGAAATGGTACCATTGATTAATAATTGATTAATCAGAAAGTTTATCTTTCCAGATGCTAAAACTTCTAATGCCTTGATTTTGAAGTTTCCAACACCTAAAACTCAGAAATAAAGTTCTGCTTTATATAATCTCACCAGATTATGAGACATGTTGTTTACTTATTTAATTTATTTATATAGGCATGGTCTCATTCTGTAATACAGGTTGATTATATCATGATATAGTTTTACAATAGCCGAGTCAGATTACACTCTTAGACTCCATGTTTACACTCATTGTTTTCTCACTGTCTATTATCAGCATTTAGGCAGCTTTGATGAGCTCAGTTAATAGTACAACTGCACTTATTTAAAACCTTCAGTCCTATGCCATCATTATTGCCAGCAGCATCAGGCCACAGTGTTAGCAAGTAGCTGCTCCTATCCATTCCTAGCCGTAATTGTTAATTGTTTGATATAATCTAAAACCAAAAAAGTACCAGCTCATCACTGATCCTTAAACTCTACCAAAACAGAAACATTCTCAAGAAAGTCTCCAAGGTTTAAAATCCAGTAACGCTTATCTGTGACTAGAAGGACACGTTCTTGTTGGTAAGGATTATGTTGGCTTATTAATAGAAGTTGTAGATTCTCTTCCAATAATGATGGCTTCACCAGGAATGAGTATTTAGCTAGGTTTCCAGTACTAGGCATGATTTCCCTCTTCCTAAGCAAATCTTAAGTCCAATTAGAGAGCTGTTAGTTACTGCCAAGGTGTCCATGCATCCTTAGAATATTTTGGCATGATGTTCATTTCTGTGGTTCATAGGCATCATATCTGGGTAGGAAACTACTACAAAAATGAAAAGGCAGATCTATGGTGTCCAGTCCCAGTAGAATTATCTACAAAACACTCTTATACCTAAGGCTCAGAGAACATTATGGAAGAGGGGGCAGAAAGGCTCAGGGAGTTTGTGGTGAGATTGTGTCTCCTAATAACATCAAAAGCTACACTCACAAAGTCTCACCAACATGACTATCCAAACCTGAACTGAACAAGGATGACAGAAATGGACATGATAAACTAGACGATGAATAGCCCTCGAAGCTTCAGCCCTATACAAAGAACTATACTCAGCTGAGGAGAGCTGAGAGTGGGAGAGGTGCTCTTCCCTGGGAAGAGCACACCATTTGTTTGTATAGTGCCAAACAGTCAGCCTTGAACACATACGTACAAATGACACTATCTGGACTGAATAGGTTATATTTAGGAATGTATATGTATATACATACATGAATGCAATAACAATTAGTGAAAAAAGAGGGCAGGTAGGGGTATATGGGAGCATTCAGAGGGGAAAGAGAAGCAGAAAATGTTGTAACTATATTAATCTCACATTGACTCCCACATTTATGTGAATATGGAAATTTATTATATCTTTGATCTAACCCCTGTATTAATAAGGCCCCTATGCCGGCTCGTTTTATGTCAACTTGGCACAGCTGGGGGCATTTTCAAATAGAGAACCTCAAGTGAGAAAATTCCCCCACTAGACTGGCTTGTGGTCAAGCCCACGGTGCATTTTCTTGATTGATGATTAACAGCATAGACCCAGATCACTGTGGGTGATGCCACCCCTGGGTAGGTGGTCCTGGGTTTTCTAATAAAGCAGACTGAGTAAGGCATTGGGAGCAAGACAGCAAGTAGCACTCCTCCATGACCTCTACATCAGCTCCTGCTTCCAGGTTCCTGCCTTGACTTCTTTCAATAATGGACTCTGATGTGGAAATGTAAGCAAAATAAATTCCTTGTCTTCTCAAGCTGCTTTTTGGTCATGGCAATTTATCACAGCAAAGCAAACCAATGCTAAGATAGTCCCTCATGTTGAATTATGGCAAAGAATAAAGCAGGTATGTCTCTGAACAATTGACACCAGATGGTGTGCATTTAAATAGCAATGCCCTTACTTTTGGACGAACCTTAAGCTGTATCACTGTCTCCTCAACGTTAGTTTCAATTAAGTCACTCGGCAAACATCCAGGTGAGTAAAGGAAGGTGACTGTGACTCGGTTTCTATCGTGTCGTGCCATCGTTTACTTGTTGTCTTTGAAATCTAAGTCTTCATGAGCAGTCATCTCCTTTTTGGAAATTGCATTCAGAAAGAAACTTCTTTTCCTTTCCACTCAACCTTATTTGAAAACGGTGTTGGGGACGGACTCTGAGGGAATGAGCCCAATAGCTCCAGTGTGCAAGTGAGCAGCAGTATGGCTACTCCCTGGATAGAACAATTCACTCCCTAGTATCCCCTGTCCTAAGCATCTTCCTCCATGATTACCACAGTAGATTTTATTCTCTTTATTTTCAAAGCGTGTGTGTGTGTGTGCATGTGTGTGTGTGTGCATGTGGAATATGTGGATGCATGTGCTTTTGTGTGAATGTGCATGTGTACAGGACAGAAGTTAACGTTGAGTGTCTTTCTCTGTTTTTTTTCCACATTATTATAACCATTATTATTTATAGACAGGGTCTCTCACCTAAATTGGAGCTCACCAATTTGACTAAACTAATTAGCCAGGCAAGCCCCAAGAACCCTCCTGTTGCTACCTCTCCAGCACATGTTAACCACAACTGGCATTGTACATATGTTATAAGAACTCTTCATGTTTGTTCCATAAGTACTTGTCCTACTGAGCCATCTTTCCCATCCTGAAAAGGACTTTTTATATAAAGAACTCTCACTCCAACCACATTTTTAAAGAGACAGCCTGGCCAATGTTTATTCTGCTGACTGCGCCTTACTATGGACTGGGTTTGAGGGGCTTTAAACTTTCACATTTAATTTCAGTTCCGTGATAGTGATCCCTTCAGAGGTACGACAGAGTGTTCTGTGGCATTTGCAATCCTGTGGAAATTGTATAAATTGTTCAGATCAGACTATGGAGAGTTTGTAGTGAGGTTTACATATGTTAACATTGCTATCTTTATTACATTTTTTATTTACTTGTTTGTGTGTGTTTATGCCACTGATGTCACTGCACAAATTCGAAGGTCAACTTGGAATTAGGCAGTTCTTGCTTTCCACAATGTGGGTCCCAAGATTTGAAACCAAGTCTCTGGGTTTGAAGGCAAGAGCTTTTACAGGCTGAAACATCTCGCTGGCTGAGTCATTGCTATTTCCACACGAACATTAGGGAAGGGAATGAAGTTAAGAAGATCAGTGATTTTTATGTATACCAGAAAGTTATGGACTTTCAAACTGATGATCCGTGCAGGAAAGCTCCCTGAACTGAATCTATCAGATTCACTTACTCATGCACTTACTCGGCTACACGTTAGTCTTCCACAACATGCTGGTGAAATAGAAGATTTTGCATCTTTCCTCATTATAAATGGTGATCTTTGCTCCACTACAACATGCTCAGATATGGTCTGCTGGCAAATGATTGAATGAAATACTAACATCACTGTTGTAGAATATTATTTTAACTAGGCAAAGATGTGTTACATTTGTTTATGCTGCAGAATATTACTTTAACTATGTGAACGTGTGTTAAAATTGTTTGTGCTGCATTTGTTTCAACTCGCCTGACTAAGGCACCTGATTGATCTAATAAAAAGCCGAACAGCCAATAGCCAGGCAGAAGAGAGGCAACGCTGGCAGGCAGAGAGAATAAGTAGGAGTAGAAATCTAGGCTTCAGAGAGAAGGAGGAGAGAACGAGGGAGAAAGAGAGGGACATGCCCAGGGCCAGAAGTCAGGCAGCTGCCAGCTAGCCAGACACAAGAAACAGTGAAAGTAAGATCTACAGAAGGAAAGAAAGGTAAAAAGCTCTGAGGCAAAATATAAATGAAGAGAAACAGGTTAAATTAGAAGAGCTAGCAAGAAATGAGCCTAAGCTAAGGCTGAGCAATCATAACTAATAAGAAGTCTCTGTGTCATTTGGGAGCTGATTGGTAGCTCAAAAGAGAAAGCCTATTACATGTCACTCCTTCAAGAAGCTTTCCCTCTTAGTCTATATTCCTCATTTCTTAGTTCTATGATTTCAGTCTACAATTATTTTTAATATTAACTGCTCAAGTGAAGCTCTTCATAATGGAGTTTGTGAGCTTATTAAAATCAAAAAACTTATCGGAGACACTAATTTATATTGATGTTCACCAGCTAGTCAGTCAAAGTCCTGAGGATTACAATGTATCCCCTTCTGAGGAGCAGAAACCCAAACTACTTTTAATTCAAGGGTTTTTTTTTGTTGTTGTTTGTTTGTTTTTTTTGTTTTTCGAGACAGGGTATCCTCTGTATAGTTTTGCGCCTTTCCTGGAACTCACTTTGTAGCCCAGGCCTGCCTCGAACTCACAGACATCCTCCTGCCTCTGCCTCCCGAGTGCTGGGATTAAAGGCATGCGCCACCACCGCCCGGCTAATTCAAGTTTTTAATTTTGGTTACAGAGTTGATTAGAGTGATCCTTCCCACATATGTGTACTTACGTTAACTAGGGTCTCTGTAGACACTCAGACTTAAGTATTACCTTCAGCTCTCTGAGGCAGGGGCCAGAAGTCTGTATTTTTCTTTCTTGCTTACTTTCTTCTATTTTGTTGTTGTTCCTGTCTTAATATCCCCCCCCCCATTCTCTTTCTCTTTTATTTCCTAGTTTCATTCTGCACCCATGCCTGTCTTGAAATCATACAGTATTTAAGCTGGATGCAGACTCATGGTGGTCCTGCTATCTTGAAACTAGACTTATAGGCAGGAACCAGCAGATGGACTGTGTCTCAACAGACATTCTCATTTGTGTGAGAATCAGATGGCTTTGTATCTGAACCACTGGATAAGAAAGTTCATCAACATGAGTGAACAGAGATGTTTTACTCATTTCCTGGATAATACATGTCTTTCTTCCTTAAGGATCCACAGCATCTTACTAGGAACAGATTTTTTAAAGTTTTTCTTTTTTGACTGTTTCTGATAAGTTTTTCATCTCATGCTTTTTTTTGTTTGTTTTAAAACACTTTTGACTTCAAGGATGAAGAAGAAACAAAATATGACCAGCTTTTTTTGTCCTCAAAGTTCCTGCACAGTAAGTTCTAATCCCAACACTATGACATTATAACTAATCTATTAACAAGGAAACTTATTTTTAACTTTTTTAAAATTTTTCCATATATGAACTCTTCCTGAAATTTATTATTGTTTTGCTTCGGGTTTTATCCTCAAAATTAAATGCTGAAAGTGTCCGTCAAGTTCTGTAGTTTTCCTGCTAAACATAGTAAACCAGCTCCCCAGCAGTTTGAAACAAATGCCACATTCATAAGAGCAAGGGAACATTTGACTTTCAAATAAAAACCAACTGAATCCATGTAGTGAAGAAAGCTAAAAGCTGCTTCGGTGTTAGGAAATATTGTGCACTGGAAAGAGGGCCCTAAGAGTATGGCGACTGTGCTAAGGTATCATCACAGGCTCAGTTAGACATGACTAAATACTGAATACTGTTAGCAAACGGAATTGTGGAGCTTATGAGAGGGTGGCTAGAAGCTGACATCTCCATGATGAAGGCAGAGCATCCCTTTGCTTTCGGTCTGATTTTGGTACTTGTGTGTGCACAGGTAGATGAGCACATTTGTGTGTGTGTTCAGACACTGCTATGTGTACATGTACACTTTTTCATAAACAATCTGAAGGTCAGTTACTTAGCACCATAGAAAAACAGAAAAAGCAGTTATACATTTTTAGAATTTCATTTATGCCACTTATGGTCAAATAGAGTAACTACTATTTGGTGATTGTTTTTTTTTTTTGACATAATCTTATTCAGTCAGGCAAGCATAGGAGCTAGTTTAGCTTGGGACCTTCATAAACCTGGACCTTCACCTGCATATGCTATGGACACTAGGACTCTGTTTTGTGTGCACACCACTCTCCCAACAATGTACCTAGTGACCTCATCGACCTCTCACTTGCATACTCCCATCTGGAAAAAATGGTGTAAGCTCCCAGGCTCCTCTTAGCAACTAAATTTAGACAGTTTCTATTCAAGTGTATTCCACAGGAATATGAATAACAGCAGGACCAGTCTGGACTGAACTTGTTTGGGGTGCACATTCAATAAGGCAAAACTGTCCTCTAATAACCTTTTAGGGATACTTCCTGATTTACCTCTTTGTGTCTATGCATAATTAAGCATGCATATGATTAAGATAAGATGCATTATAAGAAGGGGCATGAGCAATAGAAAAATGATTATGTGATCTAATCTATCAGTCTAAATAGAGAAACACTCAAACTACTCCCCACTTAGTGAGCAAGTCCACCTCCTCTTGAATTCAGGAACAACACCAGGGCTCTTAAAGCTATGCCAAACTAGCCCTTATTATCAGTTCTTTCTCCGGGGAGCCAAGAACCTGGAAAAAGCTGCAACATTGTGTCTGTATCTACAGTGGACTTTCAAATCAACTTCCCCAAAATTTGTTAAGACAGTCAATGAAGTCAAAAGAATATGAAAGAAATAGAAATACTTATATTTGTAAACATAAATATAATGTTCTTTCTAAAATATTTAATGTGCCTATTTACTGTGGTAAAAACTTATGCTTGAATTTTAATTTGTTAAATATTGAAGCTTTCTGATAAAATGCAGGCATATAAAATTAAATGTAAATAATGTAAAGAATCAACTGGAAGTGGTTTGTTCAAACTCAGAAATAAAATCATTGGTATGCTGTGTTTGGCACTTTTTAAAAGAAGAACACATGGTTGAGCTCTCCGTCTACTTGTATAGTGGGAGACAGAATAGCTATGGCAACAGTGATTACAAAACACGAGAATTGTTTTCTTATCTATAAAAACAGACAATTTGGTTGACATATGTTTATTACATATACTCTCTTTCATGTGTTTAAAAAACATAGACAACATCCCTTTATGTTTCTGTTGTTAGATAATCTTCTATGCCAGGATGTATAATGCTCTTTATTTGGGTAATATTATTTGCTATTTTATTATATGCTATTTCTTGACCCCACTTAAATTACTATTTTGTATTAAGTAATAAGCTAACATTAAGCTTCTTAAGTGCACTTAATTGGTTGTAATATTTTAAGCAAACTATCAGATTTAATTCTAAAACTAGCAGTCAAAGGTTCGTAATGCTGAAATGATATTTTTTCATATAATATATTGTGATTGTATTTTTCCACCAACTCCTCCTACATCCTCCTCACTTTCTTATCCAGCTAAGTTCATGGTTTTTTTTCTCTCTCAAATAAAAATACATCAGAAAGTCAGGAGAAAACAATAAGACAAAATGTGTCAAACAAAAGAAAATGAAATGAAACCCCCTCACAGGGATAGAGAGAGGGAGGAGGAGGAGGAGGAGGAGGAGGAGGAGGAGGAGGAGGAGGAGGAGAGAGAGAGAGAGAGAGAGAGAGAGAGAGAGAGAGAGAGAGAGAGAGAGAGACACTTAGGTTAAAATGGTTTAATGTTTCAGATTATTTCTACATTGTATAGATTGCTGAGTGATATATTTCTCCACATATATTGTTGCAGTGAAAATCCTGGGTCAATCCACTCTCATAATTTTCTAAGTTGCCTAGTGAGTTCACATTTCTTTGCTAGAAGTCTTACTTGAAAATGCTGGTCATAAAATAAATATTCCTCACTGAGAGTGGAGGCATACTCCCGTATTCCCTGTCCTTCAGAGAAATTGGGGTAGGCATATTAAGCTTACACCCAGTCAGGGCTACACTGTGAGACTCTGTCCCAAATAATACTAATAAATACTTCTCCTAATCTAATTGTAATGGCTTGTATGAAAATGTCCCTCATAGGCTTGTAAGGAGTGGCACTATTAGGAGGTGTGGCATTGTTGGAGTAGGTGTAGCCTCTTTGGAGGAAGTATGTCACTGGGAATTTGAGATTTTAGATACTCAAGCCAGGCCCAGTGTCGCTTTCTATTCCTACTACATGAGGATCTGTATGTAGAACTCTAAGCTACTTCTCCAGCACCATGTCTGCCTGTGTGCTGCCATGCTTCCTGCCATGATGATGATGGACTAAACTGCTGAAACTGTAAGCCAGCCCCTATTAAATTTTTTCTTTATGGTCATGGTGTCTCTTCATAGCAATAACATCCTAACTAAGAAACTAACATTAACACTAGTAATAACAATAGCAATAATGGTCTTCCAGTATATGATTTTATATCTAGAATCTGTTTTATTGTGCTTATAGTGTAAAGAGTCTGGGGCTTTACATTCATTTGAAATTAGGTTTTAATAGTTAAAATGTATACCATGAATCCCAATACATTAGCTAAAATAACATAATATTGTAGACTACACATTACATAAAATAGAGATGTAGTGGGTAGCTGTTCCAGCTTTGACCTTGAAACACTGCCCCTAGAGTGACAGTAGGTAACTGCCACACCTGCCTTTGACCTGCCTCTGGGGCTGACCTGCCCCTGGGGTGTGGCTGAGAGGGAGTCCATTAAGACTTGAGTGTGTAAGTGTTTGGCCCCTTCTGGATACCTCGAGGTCCTGGAAACTGGATGAGACGCCAAGCCAGAGTTCTCCATTGGATGGTACCCCTCATCTCTCCTGTAACCAACCCCTATGGGCTGTAAGTTATCCCAGAAATAAACCTCTCTTGATTACTGGATAAATTACGTGGAATTGCCTCATTAATTACAGTAATTTAGAAAGCCTAAAATTTTGAACTTATCCAAATGAAGACAAAAAGATGAAAAGATGCAATAAATAGGAAATAAATACTTAAGTGATTAATTTAAAGCCATTTACATCAATACTGATATCACATGTAGGTGGCTTGAAAGCTTGCTTTTGTTTGTTTTCAAAGTAGATTAGATTGGGCTTAAAAATACAACTATCTATACACAGTAGAATTTCATCTCAAATGTATTACATGTAAGTAAAATGTACACACATTACATGGAGGTAACGTTTCCAAATGCTGGAGTATGTCTAGCAATGCATGATGAAGTAGATTTTAGGGGGAAAATATTGTAAGATGTAAGAGTCACTTAATTCCTAAATGACAATAAGACCTTGCCTGTGCAAATATATGAAGACAACTAAGATGTCATGGCAAAGAGAAACAGGCAACTCCATAATGATAATGAGAGATAGTCATATTGCACTCAGTAACAGATAGTACAGCAGATGAAACACCAGGAGGGTACAGAAACCTTGAATCACATTATCCAGCAACTTCACAGAATGTATTTGCATATGTTTCAGGAGGAGATAATAAGATCAAGTGTGTTCACTAAGCAAATGCCTAGTCTATCAGTAGAATAATTTAAAATATTCGATTATAAGCACTAATTTACATATTAAATGTAAACAGAGGTAAGTATTTCAACAAATGAATGCTTGCTTGTTCTTTTGTTTTAGATTGTGTGTTTTAGAAACAGCATCATACTACCCAAGCTAGCCTTGAACCTGTGCCGACACTCTTGCCTCAGCTTCCTGAGTGCTGGGATTATGTGCATGTACCACCATACCCCACTGACTCTAAAGACTTAAGTATTACTGATTTTGAGTACATATTGCAAAGAGTTTAAAAGCCTTCCATATCTTAAAACTAATTCCAAGACTAAGCAAAGTTTAAAGTATGCAGTTTAAAACCCCCATGTTGTGGAGCATCCAACTCTACACACCAGTGTCTATAAACCCTGAGAGGAGGGGAAATCATTACTAATAACCACTTGTTGCAAAAGTTTGTTTATAGGTCATAAAATAAATTTGAAGACATTTTAAACAAAATGTTCAATATGTATTTGATCTGAGATGCCACTGATTATAAAATATACCATTAGTTTACATTGTTGAATGAGAACAGTAATTCTCAACAAAATATGAGTTGGGTGGGTAGGGAGATGGGGAGGATCTGGGAAGAGTTGGGGAAAAAGGACACCATGACCAGAATATATTGCATAGATTCTTTTTCCATGAAAAAATAGAACCCGATACTTTGTTCTATAAAGCACGTTGTCACAAGAGCATACCAGCCTCTGAGATTTTAAAATGTAAAACATGTATGTATTCTGAACTGTTAAGTGGAGTATTCACAGATATAAAAACACAAACAGATGTGGGCTGTTTAAATCAGAACCTAAGACTGTTTCCACTAAATGAGCTTGGTTGAACTGAATTCAAACTGAATTCAGACTAGTGTCTCACTGAAGCAGTTTTGCAACCCTACGTGTTTCTAGCCAGATTTATACATTCTCTGCCTTGACCACTTGAGTAAGAAAGATATTCTCAAGCTTTTTGTTGGCTTATAATATACTAATAGCAAGGATACACAGGTATCACCTAACATAAAAAGTTATTAACTCAGAAACATTTGAAATGTGTGAGTTTCTTAAACTTTACCCCAACCCTTGAGCTAAGTATTTCTATTGATAACTCATGAAGTCTCGAGCTCTGTACAAAGGTCACTAACTAATCACTCAATGCCTTTAGGCTACTTGCGGCTGTATTATAACGTATGGCCAGAACCAGGCACCAACCTCTAAGCTTTTTATTTTTCAGAGTTCCACAGAAATTGATAGCAGTTGATAAATGAGTTCAAGGGGATCAGAAGTTAATAAATAGGAATTTCATACTTAAAGAGCTATATGGTGTGTTTAGCCATAAAATCAGATAATTTATTCATAGAAATTTTAATTTCCAAATTATAATATATTGAAGCAAACTTAGAAAGAAGAATTTGTTTTACTTGGATGAACTAGCATAGTCCTCAAAATACGCCTTCTCTAAAGTTCCTTTTTGTCACACAATCAAGGAAATATCACCACTGAAATATTTTTCTCAAGTGAGTGTTTCTTCTAATACCACTAATTTGTTTATAAATAATAGTAATGTTTGTCTTTGCAGTACACTCATGTTAGTTATGGTCAAATGTCAGGCCTCCTCTGAGTTTGTAAGATGTAAAGAAAATTTTAGATACCCACATCTTAGTGTATAGTAGGGGAGATTTTTTACTAATAAAGTTATTTATTTTAATAGGTCTCATATCACATACTCTACTGCAAACTCTTTTCTTTGAAATTCTATTTAGCATGGTTTATTGTATACACTGTTGTTATTTTTGGAATAAATTCAAAATTGATTTGGCATTCTTTTCCTTACTGGCCCTTTGCTCATATATTATACTTTCCAGTTTTATGTTTTAATAAGTGTGTGTGTGTGTTTCTTGTCTTGGTTTTCCTTCCTTTTCTTTTTCATTCTTTCTCCTTTCTTTTTATTATGTGTTTTGTGCCTGTTTGCCCGCTTTGTTTTCTAAGGAGAGAAAGAAAGAAGAGGCGTGGAGTTGGGTAGGTGGGAAGATGACCTGGGAGGAGTTGGGAAACACAGAACCCACGATCAGAATATATTGCATGCAATCTTTTTCCATTAAAAGTATAACCAGAGCCTGACCCTTGACTCTGCAGAGCATGCAGACCACTTACCTTATCTTTTCTCTGTTTCTCATCCTGGTACACAGTCCAGTGCTCCCCATCATCGCTGTAGGCTAGTTTGTATGAACCCACAAACTGCACGTGACCAAAATCCTTAGCGCCTTGTGTGATGATGCCGGTCACTTTGGTAGGGACAAGAAGGTCAATCTGAAAAGAGAAGAGCACAGTCGTTAAATGGAATGAATTAACCCACTATGTATTTGCGAATCTCTAGAATTCAAGAAATTAAAACCCATATATGCTAAGTGAAAAATCCTCCTGGTTATTTGTACTTTGAAAGAGATGGATGCATTTCTAGTGATAAATTTGTATTTTGCCATAAGGCATATAGTCTAAGATGTCTTGGACAACCATGCTGACCATTTTAAAATAAAGTGATGGTAAGTTTAGCTCACCAGTACTTCTTATATTAAACTAGTTCACCTGTCTTGCAACCATCTGACACTGAGTTTAAACATCTGTGTTCATAATTTAATGTACAGATTTATTGATCAATCCAATCACAGAAAAACAAAGTAATATAGTATGTGGTCAATTAAAGAGCAATACAAACAGTATATGACATTTCATAATTAAATATTAAATAAGATCCCCACCCAGTTCCTGTGAATTTTATTGAATTCAGGAATATATAATTGATTAATATTAATTCTTGTGCACTAAAAATTTCCTTTCAGAAAATTATAATCCTAAATAATTTAAGGATAAAATGAAGTGTTCAAAACTGAAGGACATATATAAGGGCAACTGGGGAAAAGGGAAAAAATGAAAGGTTAACAATATGAAAGTCTAATTGTAGGATCTAGGCTATTATATTTTGTGTTTCCTGCAAAATGGTGAATGAAACCTATAAATGAATCCTATGAGTGAAAACTACAAGTGAAATGTAGTGAATGAAAAAACTAAGTTGTTATATATTAAAATTATCAAAATACAAGTGAAACCTAGGGGCTAGGGATGCCTTTCATCAAATACCATAACATAAAACAGTTCCAGATTTTTCCTACTTATTTTAAACTCATTCTTGAGTATTTTTTACACCTTGCAACTCTAATGAAAACTAAATTTAGAAACTTTGTTTTCTTGGCAGGCAATGTTTGAAGTCACCTTTGCTTTTATTTGTGTTCCTTGATCTACAGCTTCCTTCTTGCCTGGACAATGCCCCCTCTTCCAGCGATTTCCTATGGCTAAGCTCCATGCTACATCCTTGAACTTATCATCTTTAACCATATCGATCTCATGCGTGACCCTGGCATTGTCAAACACTCTGTTCTTTTGTTCCTATTTCAGGTCTTCTCTCCTGAGAGACTGCAAGGTAACCCCAAAATAGTCATGGGTCAGATACTGGCCATGAGTGATAACAGATAGCTGTCGTGCATAAATAGAAAGGAAGCATATTTAGTGACACAAATACTCATCAAAATAAAGGAACATTTTCCTAAGTGTTAACTTTGGGATCACACACGCAAAAATGTGTACAAATGTCTATGTGTATGTGTGTGGATTTAATTTATATGGACATTTTCTTATTTGGGGAAATATCCACTTTAAATAGTAGTCTAAATTTAAATGATTTATTAAGATAGAGGAATGCCTCTAACAGTTCGTGAAAATATTTCAGAAGGAAATGTTATCGATGTGTTATGTCATCTAAAATACCCCATGAGTCAAGCAAGACTGTTGGATGGCAAACGTAATGTTCTGAGAATGGGTGCTGCCTCAGATTGTTCTAGGGGTATTCCTGCGTATCCCATGTTCGGTACCTTAATTGTCCACGTACTATATTATCTCTTTACACATGAGGAAATATATATGTGGAGAAGTAACACAACACAGCACACATTCCAAAGGTAAACCGTGGATAAAGAACTTGAGATTCTATGCTATTTCATTTTGTTTCTGGGGTCTACCACAAACATGAATTCTTTGATCAGTGAAAAATACTTTCAACGAATCAATGAATTTTACCTTTTTTTTCCCCCCTGGGAATAATTTTGAAGGAATAACTAAACTCATTAAAATGATGGTATAAAAAAAGCAACAAAAAACAATTCTGCTTTTACATTAATAGAATTCTGTTTTAACATGAATTTTTTCTCTGTTCTTTGGCTGACTCAGCTAAAAATATGGGTAGCTTTTACTGTTATATACCCAAATCTATTTGCTCAGAGACACTTGGTCAAAGCCTGCTGTTCATCATAATGTTTTTCATGTTTGCTGACCTTCAAACTGAAAAATAAATAAGCAACCTGACAGAACCGAGCCACTGTGTACCATCACAGGCTGCAAACACACAGAAATTCAATGGCCCGGGGGTATGAACCACTCAGGGTTGACTCGTTAGCCCTAAATGCCTGCTAATCCTCAGCTCAGATCTGAGAAGAACTCTTTCAGCGTCTGTGTCTATGGCGATTCCTACAGGCATCTGGGTTTCTTACTGGGTGGAGATGTTTGCTCCTAAATTTTATACCTTGACTCTTTCCAGTGGATATGCTTTTCACCCACGCTAGCTTTTTTTTTTTTTTTTTTTTTTTTTAAATCTAGAACTGTTTTTCTTTTCTGTTTCTGTTCAGCCAGCTTCTTCTGTACTTAAACAGGCAGCAGAGGCAGCAATCTGTTTCAACCTGGACTTGACCCTAAAATCCCCTGCATTAAATTTAGAATACCAGCTCTAAGAAGGCTTCTTTCAGTATGAAAATAATTTTGACTCATATGTAAAATGAGCTTGCTGAAACAGGGCACACCCAGAACTATCCTGAGCAGGACACCCAGGGAGTTCTGGCCAATGACTGGGTTCTCATGTCAATCTGCATGAAACACTCACTACTCTAGGAGATTCCCGTCTCCCAAGGTTTCACTCAAATAGGATCAACTCTTGACGGCACTGGGCTGGTTCATGGCTCAACATTTGACACAGTGCACTGCCCCTCATGTCTGAATCTGTATGACGTGAAGCTGATACACAACAAGTTCCCAATAAAAGTTTCGTTGGTTTGAACTGGAGCTGATTCCTTAGTAGGTTCCGTGAATAGGAACAAACCTATGGCCAAGAAAGAAAGCCATGTGTGCTGCCAGAAAATACTATCTGCCTTAATCCAGTTTTTTTTTTCTTCTATATGACATAATATTTTTGGTCAAGGTAATGAAGTACTGTTGTTGTAGCATAAAGATTACCGGCAAAAGCAACTTATTACTAGCTAATAAGTCTTCAGTGTTTGGAAACTCAGTTTTTAGAGTCAGTGACCTCACACAGCTGGAAGTAGATGCTTCTTAACTGCCTATGCTCTTCTTTCTCTCAATCTCTTTATCAGGAAAGTTGAGTGAACCGCTCTCTGCCCAGGGTTTTATGAAAATAAAATGAGTGTGCATCTATCCAATGTATACAATCATAAATAGAATGAATAGTATGAAAGACATTAATTCGAAGCTCAAATAAAGTTGAGAAAAGAATTGAAGAGTCTATCATAACCTTGTTAGAAGGTTGTAGAAAGGAAAAAGTGGGGCCTAGAGCTGTATATGTATACACATGTGCGCGCAGGAACAATAAATGAAAGAAGAGGCCATGAATTTCAAGGAAAGAGGGGAATATGGGAGGGTTTAGGGAAAGTAATGAAGGGAGAAATGTAATTATATTATAATCTCAAAAAATTTTAAAAAATATAAAAATTTATTTATAACATGAAAAAGTGAGTTAAAATGTATTTTGATCACATTTTCAGGGTGTATGCAAAGATACAGCGGTTAACAGAAATATGACAAATACATTTTATGACATATTTTGCATCACTAAATATTCACTTGTACACAATGTAAATGTAATAGAAACGTGTTAGACTGTAGTGTTTAGGTCCCCTATATGTTCAGTATAGATGGACTTTCTCCATATGTTGTTAACCCATTGTTGGACGGATCTTTGAATGCACAGCCTACATACATTAGAGGAAAAGTATTTAGATGAGGTTTGTTTTCAGTGGACATAGGACTTTATGTGTGCTAGACAGGTGTGGTAGAGCTGCATACTAGTCCTTATGAATACTTAACTTAACCTCACAGTGTTATTAAACAGTTATATATGTCAGTTGGGTTCAGGGCACACAATAACTCCTACCAGTATTTGAACAATGTTATTGTATGTTGACTGTACTTTCAGTGGGAGCACAGGCCAAAGAGGTAGTTGTTATTTTATTATGATATATTATTCACCCTTTGTAATTGATTCGATCTCACTATTTGAAGGTTTAGATTCTTTACAATACTACAGATGCTTGATAAGATATGAATTCTAGAACCCCTTATTATAATCTCTTTGTTGAAATGGTTAATTTCCAAAAGTAGTTTTAACCGTTTAAGATAGCAATTGGTTTTCTTATGCTATATTTTAAAAATAAAAGTTAAAATCCTATGCATGGTTCCAGCTGTAGCTTTCTGAGTGCAGGTGGTCATGCAGTATTATGTTTGCAGGACACTTGGCATATGGTAGTATTCCAAATATCCATCGGCCCTGGACTCAAATTAGAGAAAATTTTACATTTAACAGTTGCCTTCAATAACCAAATACACAGAGCTGTGTCAGCTTGAACTTCATCCCCTGTTTGCTGTCAGCTTATGCCAGTTAACTTTCTAAAAGGATTAATTTAGCATCACGCAAACAGTTCAACTGAATATTTTAGCTTAATGGTGCAGGTACCTTGGTGGTTATGAGCCTGTTAGAGTTAGCCATTTAATTCTGATAATCTTTTTCATGCTAAGTCTAATTATATGCTGTATAGAAAACTTACAGAGGAGGAGATGAAACCAACTTTGTCTTCAGTGTATGGTCAGTGCTTTTCCCTTGTTCCTTTAGGTTTGTCTGAAAAATTTCTAACTTCTGGCATTAAAAAGTAACATTATAATTTTTAAAGTATTAAATGCTATTTAAAAACTCAATTATATTTTTTATAATAATAAAATGTAAGTCCTAGTTTGCCTTTATTGCTGTGAGAAATACCGTGACCTAAAACGGCTTGAGGAAGGAGAAGGAAAGGATTTATTGGAGTAGCAGGGTCACGGTGCATCACCAAGAGAAGTCAGGGCAGGAACTCCAAGCAGGAGTCTGGAGGCAGGCATTGAAGTTGAGACTATGGAGGGGAGCTGCTTACTGCATTGCTCCTGGCTCACCTTCAGCTGCCTTTCTTATACCGTCAAAGCCCACCTGTCTAAGGATGACACTGCCCAGAGTGGGCTGAGCCCTCCCAAATCATTTAGCAATAAGGCAAACTCACTACATAGAAGCCTTTAGACCAATGTGATGGATGGAATTCAGCTGATGTTCCCTCCTCTCAGATGACTGGGCTCTATCAAATTGACAGCTACTGCATATCAGCTGCTGCTCACACCTTTCATCTACTAACATGCTTGCAGCCAATGGCTTTCCTCCTCATCCCCTCACTGCTGATTTTCTAACTTACAGTAATTTAAGACATGCTTTGTTCCATATGGGATTCCAGGACATCTGCTCTATAAATAAAAATACATGTATTTTGCTCGTCAGTATTTCTACTAAAATCAATCATTCCAGAAAATCCCAGTGTTCTTATCTATTTCCAAAGACAAATTTAAAAAGAACTTAAGGCTAATAAAAGGGAATTATATTTAACACAAAATAATATGGTTTGTATAAATAAGGGAATCAGGGCAAACAGACATGAGGAAAATACTTACACTAAGCTATGATTGTACTTATACTCTTTACTTATTTATTCTTTTGTTTTTACACAATTCCTATATCAAAATGTTTCCACAAGCTTGGCTCACAGTGTACATGCTGCTTTGAATTTTGTATGATTTTATCTTGGGTGTTTTGCATACAATAATAATAATAACAATAATAAGTTGTGGTGGCTATATTATGTTCTTCATTGTAGATACATGCGCTATGAAAATATTCTATTAATTCCCCTTGATAGTCATTTGTTTCCATTTCTTTTATCCACAGAATCCCAAATATAAGCTAAACTGCATTTATGTTTCATTGTTCATCGCTGTTCTGTGTCTTTATAGACACCAGAAACCACTATTTGAATCACAGCATGCAGCGTTTCAATTTGCTCCACAATTATAGGCTTTTATCTACTGTATAAGTATTTCCCTCTACTCCTCACAAAATCTCTCTTGTAGAAAAGTTTATGCTTATGACACCCCTAATAGAAAGGGCAGTTTTAAGTTTCATGTCCTGAAGTGGCACTGAATGACATTTAATTTTCCTTTTCCTTCTTGTTCAGTCTCACTAACTAACTAACAACTAACTAACTAACTAACTAACTAACTAACTATAATTGCCCTTAATGTCCTGTTACAGATCTTTTTCATCTTTGAGGTTGGTAGTCTGTCTAGCATTTGCATTTCCATAGATGACCATGTTCTTCTATTTTACATTTGACTCCATACAATTTTGTGCTTTCCTTACTCAAATCTGCTATACCTTTGTGATTGTATAACATTTTGTGGCTTAAAAGACTTGTTTAATTTCATCAGTTAAGAATTATTTACATGTGTTATAATTTCTACCATATTTTTCCTTTTTTATTTATTCAGTTTTAACATTAAGCTACCATGGGTACATAATTATATGTGTGTATTATCTGTGTGTGTAAACAAATATGTACATGTGTATGATTACAAGCTTATTTATATCCATATATGTATGTTGTGTGGTATGGGAACATACAATATTTTTATATTATAATTTTCTCCAATTGTTTAGTGATACCTTTTTTTTTTTTAAATCTGCATCCATGCCTGGCTGATTATTATAAGATTGATGCTTTCTTTGAAATTTTTACTATTGATCATCATTATTTACCAGAATACCTCTTGGTAAGAATTTAATTTTTGCCGGGCGGTGGTGGCGCACGCCTTTAATCCCAGCACTCGGGAGGCAGAGCCAGGCGGATCTCTGTGAGTTCGAGGCCAGCCTGGGCTACCAAGTGAGTTCCAGGAAAGGCACAAAGCTATACAGAGAAACCCTGTCTCGAAAAACCAAAAAAAAAAAAAAAAAAAAAAAAAAAGAATTTAATTTTTGATTATTTGGTAGAATGAGATGGATTTTCAGAAGCTAAATTCTGTTTTCTGAGAGACAATAGGACTTAAAGTTTTTCTTGTCTCACATTTAACTTCATTCACTTTTTATTTTTTGTTATCTTATCAATCTTCATATTAAAGTATTTATTTTTCTTCTTGGCTTCTTAACTCTAAGTACCAATCATTCAAATGCTGAATTTTTACTTTAGACTTTCTTATTTGTAGCATTTTTCCATCATCATTTAGTTTTTATAATTCTACCATGTATTCTCAGAGTTTCCCCATTGGTCCTCCTCAATGTTAATATTTTTATTTTTAGCAGTGTATTTACAGCATTTCAGTGTTTCAATTTTCTTGATAAACATCGTTACATTTTCTCTCTCATCATTTTAGCATTCACTTCCCTGTATGTGCTTGAGAATAGCATCTCTACAGGGTCCTGCAACCAGTTTAATATGTATAAAAATAGATCGTCTTATCTTGTTTTTCTTCATGCCCTCAGTATACTTTCCTCTCTTTGTTGTACTGCATATTAAAAAAAATCATCTTGGTCTAATCATGTTTATTCTCTTTTACTGAGATTTGAGAGAGGAGAGGAATCCTTTCTTGTTGCCGCTGACCAATGGACTTCCCTTTGCCCACCATCAGCGCTAAGGAGGTCTCCTTGGTTTGCTTTCAGACCTTCCTGTATCAACACTGCCTCTGGCACCTTCCCAAGGCCTGGGAGATGTTGACACGGTTCAGCTGAAGTGGTTGAAGGACAGTTCTCTTCTGTTCTTCCTGCTTTTCTTCAAGTAGAGGTAGGATATGTTATTTTCTTGATAATACAAAATGTGAAGTGGCCTTTTATTTTAAATTTTTAAATAAATGAAGATTTTGTTTGAATAACTGTAGTTCCCTATTAGGTAAATCTACCTATTATGATATTTTTACCAGTTTTCTCCTCAAGATGCAGAATCTCAAGGCCAGGAAATTTCCATTGTTATTGACCCTGTGTACATGAGGAGTTCCAGTGATGCATTTTGAATGGTTTCACAAGTTACAATACAATAAGTAGCACATCCTGTAATCCCTGCTCTCCTTGACTGGTGTGTGGTACTGGATGTTGGATTGTCTTTGTCAATGGCTGTACTACTGCCACCTTTGAGTTTTTGATTGCAATAAAGTGGTCCCAGGGCCCTCAGCCAAGAGTGCCCTTGGTTCTGGCCTGTTTTACTGATTGAGATGTCAGAATCTCATACTAGGGTTACAAGAGATGCTGTCCAGAGACTGGAAAATCTGTGTGCATACTTCAAGAACTTGAGAGGGGATCAAAGGCTGCAACAATCCCGATCAACAAACTGAAAGAGTTAAACTGATATAAGTGAATTTTCCAGAAGCTCAACACAGAAACACTTCAACTTGATTCTGCTCTATCAACTCTGAAGGAAGCTTTGAAGTGATTTGAAGGAATCCCATGAGACTTTGCTCATATTAAAAAGTATTCCTTAGTGAATAATTTGAAAACACTAGCAAACTAATATAAATCTTATTAAATATACCTGTATTTGAAAAAATATAAGAAAGGCAAGATCTAATGTGGTGCTCTTGACTTGTTTGAATAATGTGCTACTGAGGGAGAATTACTTAATTTTTGTCATTTCATAATAAGTAGACCATTGCAATTCTCTGTTATAATTTTGCTTTTGAATTATTTTGAAAACTGATGCTTAATTATAGTTTTTAATAATTAAACATACTAGCCATTATCCAATATCTCCAATTTCTATATTCTAAAAAATAAAGCAGGTTGAAGAAAAGTATCTAGCTTCAAAATCCAGGAAGAAGACTCACACTTTTCTTAGAGTATTATTGAAAGTGACTTTCTGCTGAGTTCATCAAAAGCAAGGTTGCCTCAGGAGAGAGTGGAATTAACATACCTTCTTTATTCACCTTTCAAGACTGATTCTGATTAGGCAAGAACCTTGACTTATTTATTCCATGAATAAAACTCAGAACTGGTCCTTAATTGAATCAGTCTACAATTGATAGGGCCATTACTAGTTAGTAATTGACTATTTAATACAAGTCTTTGATCAAAGAGCATTGCAATATATAATTACATTTTGGATGTGTTAAAAAAACTGTTTAAGCCAAACTGAATGAGAAAACAAAGAGTACAATCATTAATAACTTACATATAATCTAAAAAACAATGATATATCTTTTAAGGTTGAATTGAAATAATATGTCGTTGATCACTTTCTAAAAGCCCAGGTGTACATTGTATAGCCGAAATTTTGCCACGTGCTCTTGAAAAGCTTGCTGAATATATTATTAAGAACAACTTTAATAATTCATTCTACCACAAGTACATTTGCTCAACCATGTTCATTGTGGCTTTATTCATAATAGCCAGAAACTGGAAACAGCCTGGATGTCCTTTGACAGGAGAATTCTTTAAAAACACAATGTGGTATATTTACACAATGAAGTATTACTCAGCTGTTTAAAAATAGCAACATGAAATTTGCAGGCTAATGGATGGATCTAGAAAAGAATCATCTTGAGATAAATATGGTTTGTATTTACTTATAAGTGGATATTAGCTGTTAAGTAAATAATATTCAAGCTACAATCTGCAGACCCAGTGAGATTAGGCAAAGAGGAAAGGTCTGGGAGGACGCATGGATCTCTCTGAGAGGGAAAAATAGAATAGATTATATGAGTACCCTAGGGGCAAGTAGGAACAGGAAAGAGGGGATCAGGTGGGGGAAGGGGAGACAGTAGAGGGAGAGAATGTGGGGAGAGACATCTGGAATTGAGGGACATTAGAAGGATTATATGGAAACCTAGTACAGTGTAAACTTCCTAAAAATATATGAAGGTGATCCTAATGAGGTCTTCTAACAATGGGGGATACAGAGTCTCAATTGAACATTTCTTGTCATCAAACAAGGCTTTCAGTAGTGGGACTGGGCTGCATTCAATTGAGTTGTAGGTCAAGTATGTTCTATGAAATCCCTAAACAACCAAGTCTATTCGTAAGACAAAAAGTTGTTCTCCACAAACTAACAGCAGGACCCCATTGTTGAGGATAACACCTACATAACTCATTGAACATGAAAAGTCGAGCTTTCAATCCTGTGTTTTAGCCTCGTTGGTGCAAAAAGGTACTCTGCAGGCTACTGAAAGAGAAATGTAAATAGCAACCCAGCCACAAAAACCTTTGACCTATAATATCCATCTTTCCTGCCTGCAAAATATTCTAGGGCAATGGTGGCACAGTACTTGTGGGCATAGACTACCAATGTCTGATTTGACATAAAGCCCATTCCATGAGAAGGAACCTACATCTGATACTGCTTGGGTAACCAAGAACCAGGGGATAGATAGCCCAGAGACATAGGACAAACCAAACACTACTGGTCTAAAAAAAAAAGTATTAATAAACAAAAACCTCCTAATGATATCCTGTTATACTCATAGATGAGTGCCCTATTCATTCATTATCAGAGAGGCTTCCTCTGTGGTGATACTTTATTTGTGTTGAAATGTGACATTTTATTTGTATGTTAATAAATAAAGTTTGCCTGGAGATCAGAGGTCATAACCTAAACAGAAGTCAGGTGGTGGTAGCACATGCCCTTAATCTGATCACATGGCAGGCAGAGTCTCTGTGTGTTCAAGGACACAGCCAAGTGTGGTGACACATGCCTTTAATCCCAGTACCAACCACAGAGACCTGGAGGTCTGTATAGACAGGCAGTGATGAAGAAGTGATGTGGCTGGGATTAGAGTTAATGAGAAATCAGAACAGCAAGGCAATAAAAGCACAGGTTAGACAGGAAGAGGATCTCTTGGAAGCTTTGGCGAGGTGGTGAGCTAAGGTTAGTTGGCGGCTATTGCTCTGATCTCTACAGATTGTACCTCTGTATTTGGATCTGTGTTTCTTATTTAATAAGACTGTTTAGAAATTCGTCTACATTCCTCCAGCAGTAGAGGAGAACAGCCAGGCTTTATATGGAGTCTAAATGGAATGTCTTCATCACATCCCTCCCCTCAGAGCTCAGGGAATCCCATGGAAGAGGAAGGGAAAAGATTCTAAGAGTTGGAGTGGATGGAGATCACTATGAGAACAAGGCCTTCTGAATCAACTAAGCAAGGCACATATGAACTCACAGAGACCAGAGCAGCAGGCACAGGGCCTACACAAAATTTCACTAAAGCCTCTGCATATATACTACAACTTTTAGATAAGTATTTTTATGAGATTCCCAATTGTGAGAACGAGGGGGTCCCTGACTTTTGTGCCAGCTCTTGGGACTCTTTTCCTCCTGTTAGGTTGCTGTGTCTGATAGGTTAGGTTTTTGCTTTATCTTATTATATTTTATTTTGTCATGTTGGGTTGCTATCTCTTAGAAGCCTGTTCTTTTCTAATGATAGACAGAAAGGGAGTGGATATGGAGGCGAGGGGAGGTGGGGAAAATGGAGGAGTTGAAGGAGGGGAAACTGTCATCAGCATATATTGTATGAGAAAAGAATCTACTTTCAATAAGAGAAAAAAAAACACTCATTTAATAAATCTAATTTTAGCAAAGGCACTTCATTTGTATAACTATAATTACATATTTTGAATACTCATAAACAACATATGTATATACCACTATGTGTCTATATATGTTGTTATATAAATATTCTTATTTTGTCAATTATAAATAAAAAGGAATTTGAAAGGTAAATACTCACAGTAAAAAATATGCTATAATGAAAACCACATTGCATGTCTTGAACATGAAGTGACTGGCAATATTGAGCAAGCTGACATAATATATATTTTTATGTATTCTTCCTGCTGGAAGAGCTCTGTGTCTTCTGATGAAATAAAATTCTCAAAACTTCCAATCATTCTTACATCATTTTGTTTTATCAGACCATGCAAACATAATGTTGAGCTTTTCTAATCTCCACTGGATATATGCCTATTTTACCATGATTAATTTTTAGGCTAAGCCAACAACAATCATGAAGTAAAGAATGTTAGATACTTGTTTTTTTGTTTGTTTGTTTGTTTTTTCTCTTGGCTACTCAAAAGTAAGCAGTAAGGACAAGGCTTCATAGGAGCCAGATATAAGGTGAATACTTCAGAATGCTTGAGGAAAGTGAACCATCAATGCCAATAGTTAAAGAAAAACCATATAGAGTACCTAAGAGGCTCGAGAAGGATATGATTGTGACTTAATAGGTATGGAACCACTAGTGGGTTACAGTGATGTGATCTATTAATACAGAGAGTTGACTGCCCCAAGGGATACCTACAGTAAATATATTTTATCCAAAATATATAATGCATACGTGATACAGAAATACAGATAAAAGGATGCCAATTATTTCCAGTCAAATGTTTCATTAGTAGTATTGTCAATGTCATAGTTATAATAGAAACCAGTCCTGAGCGGTCTTACAAGTATCAAGTTCCTTAACATCAGTCATGACAAATTATACCAGGTTTATAATACATATCGATAGATTTTTCTCATGAAATACGAACAAAAGTATAAATATTTTATTGATTCATATTTATGTTTATGGCATAGGTATCTTATCTATATATTTTTGTGTGTTTATGTTCATTTCTATTTATTTTCTCCTGGGTTTAACTAATAAATAACATTTTTATACATGTCACTCCAGTCTTAAAATTCTCAATTAGATACTGATTTCTGTTTCACATTTCTTCTTAGTACAGTGTCTACTTTTGGAGTTTATTAAGATATAGAAAATAAAACAGTGCAAAGCGAGGATAAAAATCTGTATATGATGGCATAGATATATACTAATGAAATCCTATAGAGCAATGTGGTTTGGAGATATCTATAGTGAAGCTCATACGTGGTGTATGAATAATACTTATAATGTTTTGGCTTGAAATAAGATGTATAGTTTCCATTAACTATGTTACTCTTGACTGCATGCAAAACATGTTCTGCTTCCATTTTCCTTCTTCTGAGAAACAGGACTGCATTGGCACTATTTGTGTGTATGTGCTTATCTCAGGACTTACACAGAGGCTAATGTCTTTGTGCAATCAGGTCCAAGAGCCCTCATATTTATAAAATCATACTCTAACTTTGAAACTATTCATGCACTGTCTTTCAATTATTATAAAATAGCTCTTAAACTGCTGTCTCAAATTAGATGTGGGATTAAAAATCACTGGAAATAAAACTCATTATATTAAGCTTATTTATATTTTTGCATACATAGTCAAGAATTTTAAAAACTTCCCAAGTTATACCTCCCATTTGCACATTTAAATAAAGAATTTGTGATATCAATTTCTCATTACTTGATTATTTCAACTTGCTTTACCTGTGTTTGGTATCTCATCGGAAGCATCAAGACTAAAATTGCTGACTTATTTATTTATAATTTAGTTTTGAGACAGGGTCTTATTATGTAGCTCTGGAAGACTGGAATTAGCTGTGTACACCAGGCTGGCTTTAAATTGGCAGACTCATCTGCCTCTGCTTCCCTAGTACTGGGATTAAAGGCCTATGCCACCACAACTTTTTAACTGCAGTTGTAGCTTGCAAAAAAAATTGAAAGTATTATCACATATTCGAAAATACAAATTAAGGAATACATACTATTTTTTTGATATTTGCATGTTTTAGGGTCTTGAAATCAAAAGAAATTTTAATGAAATTCTGATATTGATTCAAGAGAAGAAAAACCATGTAAAATTATTAGATAAAATGATACTAAACTTTAATATCAGAAGTTATTTTGCAATAGAACCAATCGAGAGAGAAGCAACAAAATGTAAAAATAAAAATTGTACCTAAAGAGATTATTTTGGCATATCTTTTCTGTTAGGAAGAAATCTGTACACTTTAAGAACTGCTAAACATCTGTTAGTTTAGAATTGGAATGGAAGAGTCTGCCATTACTGCTTTTAGTGGCTGTCAGTGGAGGAACAGCAGGAATGTCCCCTTGAAGGCTCTCTGAGGGGACTAAGAGACCAGAATGGAGGTCACAGAGATAGTCACTCACTTTAATACACTGTATTGCTGAACATGAGCTTTTGTTGGGATGCACTGTGGCCAACTCTTGCACAATCACTTTCCTTAAAGGGCAGCAGGAAATGACATTGATCAGCATTTGAACAGTGCATCCCAGGAAAGAGAGGATGTGGGGAGGATTGAAAGGTAAATTGTGAAGAACCAGTGAAATAATACCATCTTTTGAAAATCCCACGGCAACAGCCAATGAGACTGCATTTTCAAGTTGCAAACAGTTATTTAAAAGAATACAATAAAATTCAAACACTAAGAAATACATTTAACACTTTTGCACAGAGTGTACTTTTTTTTTAAAAGATTTATTTATTTATTATGTATACAGAAGAGGGCACCAGATCTCATTGCAGATGGTTGTGAGCCACCATGTGGGTGCTGGGAATTGAACTCGGGACCTCTGGAAGACCATTCAGTGCTCTTAACCTCTGAGCCATCTCTCCAGCCCCCCAGAGTTTACTTTTTAATGTAGGTTTTTGGTGAATGTATTTTATTAAGTTGAGAACTTTCCCATTTATTATTTTTTTTGCTACAAAAATATAAAACCATGACTCGGTAGTACTGAATACTATCAAATTGTATTTCTTTCATAATTGAGATAATCATTTGTATTCCTCAGTTAATATACAAAAGCCACACAACTAATACTGAGGGGAATCAAGTAATTAAAATATTAACAATATCAGTGTGACCATCTCCGTCATGTCCTTGTATTTTTATCTTACTTAAAGGTATCCCATGGTAGATTATTTAAATTTCTTTACTTTCAAATACAGTTATGGCAGAAAAATTGTAACTAAATATTCACAACTGTTTTTGAGATTGTTTTTTAATTTTACATAAATAGTGTCATATGGAAATATTTTAGAACTTGTTTTTTAATATTAATATTTTTACTGTTACCAACATGACCCATATATTTGTTACTAAAACTCACTTATTTCTACTGCTGTACAACATTCCATGTATGCAGATACAACAATATATATATATACTCCTACTCATTTTATGTATACTGTTTGAGGTTTGTGAGTTTTGAAATCAGAAAAACAAACATTCTTGTACTTATTTTTTAAAAAAAATATCTAATTTTTTTAAAAAAAATTTATGCACATGGGTGTTTTTGTCAGCCTGTACATATGTACACCATTTGCATGCCTGGTGCCCATGGGTGTCAGAAAAGGTCTTGGATCCTTTGGAACTATAGTTCCATGTGATTGTGAGCTGCCATGTGGGTGCTGGGAGCAGAACACAGGTCCCCTGTACTCCTAACCACTGAGCAAATGCCCGGGCCCCACACATACTTATTTCTTGATGTGGACATTAAAAAAAAATGTTTTTACCAATTCCTTATGACTTTTGTTGGAGAGTAAAAGAATATTTAATTTCACAAGACAAGGTAGGTTTCTAAAATGTCCTTCTCAGTTTACACAGGAAAGATACCTTTAAATTTCAACTTTAATATCTCAGTTTAGGGATTAACACTTAATGTGGTTCAAATAAGTATGTATTTGATCGTCTCTTATATTTTAATGTTTAGCCCTGGTTAGTGGAGCTGTTTGGGAAGGATTAGAAGGTGTAGTTGTGTTAAAGAAGTATGTAGCTGCGGGTGGGCTTTGAGGTTTCAAAAGCCTATGCCATTCCCAGTTAGCTCTTTCTCTCTACCCCCATCTCCCTCACTGCCCCCCCCCCCCCGGGCTTTAGGCTTGTGGGTCAGATGTTAGCTCCTTGCTACCAATCCAGCCAGATCACTGTCTGTTTGCTGATATAGACCCATCCTCTGAGACTGTAATCAAGCACCCAGTTAAATGCTTTCTTTTGTAGATTGCCTAGGTCATGGTGTCTCTTCACAGCAACTGAAAAGCAACTAAGACAATGCTAGCAGATGCATTTCTAAAATTAGAACTTTTACACATTTTTGACATAGATTATTATTTACTAGTGGACATATTTATTCTTTGATGGATTGCAATTCTAAGTATTTTATTAAAACATTTGCATCAGTATTCATGTGTGAAATTCCTATCCCTTTTCTTTTTTATAATACATTTTGTTCAGTTCTGGTTCGTGGAAGTCATTGTTTCACAAAGCACAGTTTAACAAAAAGGAACTATTCTTGAATTAAAAGAGTGTTCTCTTCATGGGAAAGATTATGTAAGGAAGAGTAATTACATTTGAAAGCTAAAATTGAGATTTAATTTCCTAACAACGATATGCTTATTTTATTTAGTTTTTTCATCTGTTCCTCCCTCCATTTTTTTTTCCTAAACACATTTGATTTTTTAGTATGGCTTTGAGGTCCATCATTTAAAATAAATATTCTAATTTAAGTTTATTGGCATAAATATTTATATTCAAATTTTCCTCTTTATATATATATTTTTGTTGTTGTTGTTTTTGTTTTGTTTTTTTTTTTTTGAGACAGGGTTTCTTTGTGTAGCTTTATGCCTTTCCTGGAACTCACTTTGTAGCCCAGGCTGGCCTCGAACTCACAGAGGTTAGCCTGCCGCTGCCTCCCCAGTGCTGGGATCAAAGGTGTCCACCATCACTGCCTGACTTACCTACAAGTTTTTATCAATTAGAAATAAAATTTTAAAACCTCTTCACTGTAACAATAAATCCTGTATAGAGTAGCTATGGCTACAGATGTAAAAATCCTCATTAAAAGGAATTTTAACATAGATGAATGAAAATATAGAACATATTTCATAATATGACGTCTCATTTTTTAAAGGTGTATCTAATCCACCCAGTTGTTCTTTGGTTTTTATCGTTTCCATCAGGATTTTATAATAACTTTCTGAATTAACATAAAATCTATTGGGAACAGACAAAAGAAAGACTAAGAAAACCCAGAGAGATGGATGGGTGACCCAAACTCAAGCAGCAGCGGTGGCAAGGAAGGGGTGTGAGGTGGGAACTGCTGCTTCCTACTGTTCGGACTTAAAGCAAGTGAGACATCACAACTATTTAGCAGTATGGCAAAGAGGCGAGAGACACTGGCAATTGTAAACAAATGAAGACAGGAATTGTGCCTGGTACAAGTTTGTTGTGAGACACAGATGGCGGAGAAGAGAACAAATGGAAGGAGATTCAACAAACAATGCAGCAGCAATTGGCTATTTCTACAGAAAATAAATATTGGAGTCTTTCTTCTTACCATATGCCGAAATAGATTCCTAGAGACTTAATTTCTTTAATGTAAAGAAAAACTTTTTTTTTTGGGGGGGGGTTTAGAGACAGGGTTTCTCTGTGTAGTTTTGGTGCCTGTCCTTGATGTCGCTCTGTAGACCAGGCTGGCCTTGAACTCACAGAGATCTCATTGGCCCTGCCTCCGGAGTGCTGGGATTAAAGGCACGTGCTGTCACCACCCGGTATAAAGAAAAACTTTTAACTATTCTTGGAGGAGATATATATATATGGAAGCAAGTCATTTGTCACATGAGGTAAGAAATTATGTTAAAACAAAACTTTAAAAAGATATTACTACAGTAAAATAAAATTCGTGTAACTGATAAATGTTAAATTATGTCAAAAGAAAATAGCATCGGTAAAGACAGTGTCCAAAATGTTTTGAGAACTGTAATGCATTGCGAAAAGCAAACCGATAAACAAGATGTGATGGTGGGTATTTTTAGTCCCAGTACTATATAGAGGAAGAAATGGGAGGATCTGAAATTCAAGGTAATTCTTTGCTATATTGTGAATTCAAGGCAGGCTGTCCTGAATAATACATATATATATATATATATATATATATATATATATATATATATATATATATATATAAACTTGTACGAGGCACAATACCTGTCTACACACACACACACACACACACACACACACACACACACATATATATATATATATCTGGGGATGTAGCTCTTTGGGTAAATTGCTTGCTATTCAAGCACAGGAATTTAGATTCAGATTCCCAAGGACCACTGAAAAGCTGAGAATGGAGGCAAGCACATGACTGTCACCCCAGCTCTGGAGGGACAGAGATTGTTGGTTTCCAGGAGCTTGCAAATCCTCTAGTCTACACAGTTCCACAAGCTCCCAATTCAGAAAAAAATTAAGATGAGGAGTATTAGGAAAAGATAGCACACTTTGACCTAGGATGTCTATGTGTATATATACACACATGCAAACAAACAAGATCACATTCACACATATACGCCACATGCCTCCCTCCCAGCAAATAAAAATCAAGCATTTTCTGGACAAAGGACAAATAAGAAATGCAATTATAGATATGGTGTTGTGCTTTAAGCAAGAACAGCCACCATGAGCTCATATATTTGAATGCTTGGTCCCTTGTTGGAGGAATTGGGAAGGATTAGGAAGTGTGTCCTCATTGGAAAAGATGTGTCACTGGGCATGGGCTTCGAGATTTTTAAAGGTGATGTCATACTGAGTGAGCTCTCTTTTCTTTCTCTCTCTCTCTCTCTCTCTCTCTCTCTCTCTCTCTCTCTCTCTCTCTCTCCCTCCCCCTATACACACACCTTCCACCTTCCTTCCTCTAACTTGCGGATTAGATGTGAGCTCTCAGTTACTGCCCCAGCACCATGCCTGCCTGCCTGCCGCCATGCTTCCCATCTTGATGGTCAGGCAGAAGTAAAGTAAATGCTGCCTTCCTTATGCTGTTTCCTCTGGGTATTTTATCACCACAACAATAGAAGTAACTAGTGCAATTGTGCGGAGATAACTAGTATTTAATGACTTTGAAAATGGACACAAACACTCCATTCAAGGATTCCATCCCTAAACACATTCTTTAGATAAGCTATCATGCATGATTATATGGAGACATATAGAGGAGCGGTATCAGCAGAAGTACAATTGTAGGAGATAACTGCAGATCTTCTTTAGTGACATTGAAAATAGACACAAACACTCCATTTGTGGATTCCATCCCTAAATGTATTCCTGGGATAAGCTATATTGTAAGGATTTGATCCTTAATTACGTCATCAGCCTTTGCCAGCTTCCCAGCCTAAAAAGCGGGTGGGCCCTCTGTGGGCTCTCTGTCCCCTCTCCTTTCCGCTCCTTCCCTCTGTCGGCCTCCCCCCCCCCCCCCCCCCCCGTGTGTGTGTGTGTCTCTCTCTCTTTCTGTGTCTTTCTCTCTTTCTCTTTCTCTCCCCCCCCCCCCCCCCGCCTCCAATAAAGCTCTAAAAGGTAACCATGGCTGTGATTCTTTTAATCAGCATGCTCCTCCACTGGCACGGCCGCCGCAGGGGGCGACCAGCCACGAGGGGCAGCGCCGCGGCATAATCAATATATATCATACGTGATTATATGGAGACTTATAAGAGAGTATTATCAGCAGTAGTATGATTGTAGGAGATGAGTGCAGATCATGAAGTCTATTAGGATAAGTGATATCTCAAAGGGGTATATTTCTTCAATGCTTTAAATTATTATAATAGCATTACATATACAATATTAGGGAAATTCTTAAAACTGCAATTTGACTAAATTACTATAAATGAAATAACAAGTTGCAGATAAATATGTACAGTTTCCAAATGTCCTGGATGTCAACTTGACAGAAGCCAGAGTCATCAGAGAGGAAGGAGCCTCAACTGAGAAAATGCCTCCATAAGACTCAGCTGTAAGAAATTTTTTTCCTTCCTTCCTTCCTTCCTTCCTTCCTTCCTTCCTTCCTTCCTTCCTTCCTTCCTTCCTTCTTTTTGTTTTTGTTTTTGTTTTTTGAAACATGGTTTCTCTGTGTAGCTTTGGCTGTCCTGTAAGTTGCTCCATAGAACAGGCTGGCCTCAAACTCACAGAGATCCACCTGCCTCTGCAGCCATGGTCCTGGGATTAAAGGCATGTGCACCACCACTGCCCAGCTGTAAGAAATTTTTTAAAGTAGAGATTGATGGGGGAGGGCTTAGCCCATGTTGGGTGGTGCTATCCCTGGGCTGATTGGTCCTGGATTCTATAAGAAAGCAGGTTGAGCAATCTATGGATGAGCAAGCCAGTAAGCAACACCTGCCCATGGCCTCTGCATCAGGTCCTGCCTCCAGGTTCCAGCCCTGGCTTCCTTTAATGATGGACTGTGATTTGGAAGTGTAAGGCAAATAAACCCTTTATTCCTCAACTTGCTTTTGGTCATGGTGTTTTGTCACAGCAAGAGAAACTCTAACTAAGACACCAAGTAGAATGTAAGCAAAGAGAGGACAGCCACCAACGCCCAGTGCTAAACTGAAGCCATGTTGCTTTCACTTTCTCCTAAGATGGCTGCCAAGTATCTGTTTCCCAAGAACTCTTTCTCACCCAAGCTAGTGTCAGCAAGATACAGTCAGAACTTTGGTTTGCTTTCCTAACTGCTCCTAACACCTCTCTTTGCTGAAATTAGATTGTATAATTGAAAAGTGATAGCTTAATTTGAGATGATTTTTAGTGTGGGTACTTTGGCCAAGAGAACTATTTATACAGTGTTCTTTATTATTTACTGCAAAGATACAATGGGGCCCAAAGTCATAAACATAGGAAAAAAAATAAGTAAAAATACACCCAGACCAAAAAGAAGTAAAACTACTTCTGTGTGCAGATGACACTAAATCCTACGTAGAAAATCCATTACAATCCACTTAAAGTTTTTTATTCGAAAAGCAAATTCAGCAAGTTTGTAAACTACAAGTTGAATTAGAAGAGGTAACACTGTTAGATGCAAGATCTGCCAAATGATCTAGATATTCAACACAATTCCAGTGACAATTCCATCTTCCCTCCTTTGAGGATAATGATGAATTAGCTTTCAAAGTCACATGGAGGATCAGAGAGTCCAAATAGCAAAAATGATCTTGCAAAATAACAAAGTTGGGTGACTTTTATTTCTCAGTTTCAAAAATTTCCCACAAAGCTACATTAACTAAAAGAGTATAGAGCTAGTAATAGAAATGAATGCATATATATGCATACAAATGTACACACAGAGGCATATAAACATGAATTTAATTTTGCTTGCAATTTATATGATCTTTTACACCTATTTTTAACTATGCCTGAACTTGTATTAGTAATAACAAGTAATTTATTTTGAAGAAATACTTTATAGTGTGTTCCTGAATTTATTTTGTATGATCTATTTTCATATTTCTTCTGCCTTTGGAATAAATAAGCATGGTAATGGTCATGTAGATGTGAACTAGCAACTGTGGTTGTATATATTCTAAGTTATATCACGAAGTCAGTCCCCCATAACAATAGACTAGCTCTCATATGGAAACTATATCTAATTAAATGATCTCTTATAAGTGTTATTTCTTCACTTTAACTTTTACTAAAATCAATATAACCCATGTACTTTAAAGACCTTCTTGAAGACCCTGTATAACAATAAGAAAATTTAATGACATCAATTGAAGAGTATTTATTGGCTTGCCAATATATTCTTTTTTCCTTTCACAGCATTTCTCATAAAATTTGATGCTCAGTATAAAATCATATGCTCAATAACTTGTGTTTTGATTTTTAGTGTTTTAATTTTATGTAAGGCCAAAGTTAATATGTCAATTGATATATCAAAATTAGCATTTATAATTGAGATTCATTCAAAATGGAAAAATAGTTTATGGAGCCTTTGCTGGGATTCTTCCTGACCATGGAGTGGACTTCGATTTTGTCTCCAGCATGCAGGCACAGTAATTTTACCGAGAGCTTACTAGACAATATGTAATGGAGTACATGTTCACATTATTCACCAAATAACACTGGAGTGGGTTCTATTTTTATCTAGGTTCACAATTCAGGGTACCCAGAAAAACTGCATGACTTCTCCAAGGTCATGTTTATCAGGTGTATTCAATACATGGCTACTGTGTTTCCTGTTCTCAAGATTTATCCCAAAGAAGGGTCCTGATAGAAGAGACATCAGAAGGCAATCTTGGACTGTGTTCAGAAACCCCAGGTTGAATTCCTGCAAGCAGCTTACCGGCAGAGAGGGATCTTATTTCTTGTTTATCTGCTCCAGTGTGAATGCTTCTGTAACCCACATGCTATGAGGGGAAGACCTTTCTGTAACTGTCTAAAAGGAGCTGTATACACTAGGCAGCTCGTAGACTTTAGAGTCTGTCTCACCTACTGTCATGTGCTTTCTAGTGAGTACCATGAGTGAGCATCGCATGCTATTTGCAGTGATTTGCTTAGGAATGTTTGACTTCTGCTGGAGTTAGAGCTTGCAGAGTTATCTCTGTTCCACTCACTTTGGAGCTTCCAAATTTATTAGTAGGTCTTCATACAGTAGGCATCCGAGAATGCGCTAATTTGACAGGCAGACAGATAAAGGAGAAGAAACTGAGGCAAAAATGAAAGCTGAGGTCGGGTTTTAAAATACACAGTGCCAACTCTTTCATCCTGCGTAGTAATGAAAATACTAAGTTTAGGTCTGTTCAAAGACAAAGAATTGCGGAGAGACAAACTTTAAGGTGGAGTAGTAAGATCTCCGTGTTTAGACTTTGTAGCACAGTGACTTCGGCAGAGTCGGGCAGCAAGTGGTTGAAAGTTAGCGAGAATGATGCCAATGCTTTGTCAGCAGTGCAGGGTGAGAAGATGAAGGTGACTAGACTCGAAGAATGGAAGGGGAATCATGATCCTGTGTGGAGGAGAGCGATGCACATTTCTTTTTTTTTTTTTTTTTTCCTCCACTGACTCGGTTTAATCAGAGTTTCAATCAAGATAAGGAACAACTAACAGATAGTCAATGCCAGTCCTCAGGGATGAGTAGGATAAACACAGGTAGATAAGGATCTGAGGCAGGCAAAAGGAAAGAGTGGAATGCAGAATGCAATAGAATGCAAAGTCATTTTTCCCCCAAAAGTGTGAGCATCTGAAGAATAAAGGATATTAGGATTATCCTCCTGGGTGTTTCTTGATCCTGCTGAAAAGTATAATATTCAATACTGAATTTGCATTACCTCAAGAGGCCAGACAAGAGAAATTGCACATTTAATGAAGACTACAGGCTAGGGCAGAGTACCTGTGGCAGAGTATCTTGGAAAACCGGATGTTAAGAATGGCCAGCAAAATTTCAGAGACTGAATTGTGACAAAATTTGCTTTTGAAAAATCTGCAGAAATCAAAGAATTCCTGCAAGGCTTGTTGACAGGGAGTGGGGTACATGGAGAGGAGATGAAGTAAGATGGGGCGAAGGGCAGGTCTGGTTCCCACCTCCAGCAGGAAAGAGCAGGTAAAGGGCCAAGGCACATGTTCTACATCATGGAACAGAAACATAGGTATACAATCATGCCTCCTCTGTGGCTGAATTCTTTTGTGAAGACACAGAATATCATTCCAGAAATCCATTGGGGAAATCAGGTGGGGGTGTGGCCAGAGGAATAAGTCATGATACAGCAATTAAAGCTGCAAGGCAACAGAGAAAAAACAAGGCAACTGAAACCATGGTGGCTAAGGATTCTTGGGTCAGGCTTTAAATCTCTAATATCTTGAGAGAGTCTAACCCCAAGATGTTGGGCTGTGGGTGGGGAATGAATCAGCATAATTCTTGATGTTCCTTCAATTTGCAGGAGCTGGAATTCATAGCAGAAGGAAGCCAGGGAGATCAGTGCAAATGAATCCCATGCAGATTAATGAGGACCTTAGGGTCCAGGACTAGGTCTCCAGTTCTTTGCATTTCACTGTTAATGATACAAAAAGGAACTCATTCATATTAAGAGGTCTCTATGGGACAAATGTGGTGTTTTGCTGAAGGAGAGGAAAAGCAGGATTAATCACATGGCTAAGGTACCATGGCACTAACCAGGTAAGGTTGGGGAGCACACACTGAAAGGTGACTAGACAGTTTCTACAACTTTGGAACTTCTTTGCTTTAAACACTCACCAGCTCTTTTTTTTATTCCCTCCCACTCTAAGTAAAGGAGGAATCTATGAAAACTCAGAAAACCGTGTTTGCTGTTTGCAGATTCCATTTTGTGCTGATTCTATGTTATTGTTACCCTGCATGAGAATTCCTCCAGAGATGAGAAATCAAAGAAATGGAGTAGAAATCACTCATGACAGCATTGCAGTTTTTTTCTCTTCTGGCATGATTCCTCTGGTTTAACAAGACCTGCTATGGAATATCTATGAGAAAAAATAATTCATTGCTGTCTAATATATTCTGAGTGGACAAAATGTTCACTAGTATCCTCATTCATTGCTTTACTATGAGCTTGAAAACAATGTTTGTTCATAAGTGACAAGACTTAATTTTTAATTGTGGGTCTGTATGTTGGTGCAATGCCTGGGAACTTTGGAGGTAGAGGTTTGTCTTTTACATTAAAACAAAAAATAAGAGTCTGAATCACTAATTTGAAAAAATCACAACTTAAGTAAACTGGCCTTAATTTGATTCTTGACTGAATGCTCTTGCTTATTGTTTTAGAGATTTTTATCTAGGACTAGTTGTTAGGCAGACTTATTTTAAAACTCACTATGCTAATTCACTTATTTTAAACTATTCCATTTTGATAATATAAATAGGATTGTGTTCTTATGTTAAGATTTAAGATGTGATCTGGGCCATGTGGTATTGATACTGGAATAAATGTGTTTTAACAGAGTCAACTAAGGTTCATACCGAAACATGAGATTTCATGTTAAAAATACAGAGTGGCAATGCAGAACAGGAAATAAAACCTGGAAAATGGTGAAAGCTTACTGATAAAAATGTGGGGGTGCTCAGTCTGCTGGCTTATAAGTAAGCACACATTTCATGCCTTTTCCATCACTACATTTAGGTAAAAAAGGAAACAAACATGATTTGATGGATAAACTAAAACAATAGCTTCAGTCCTTCAGTGGTTCAACATCTGCAGTTTCTTCTATTCCTATATAACAGTAAAATTCCAAATAATGAAGATGTGGTTTACATCATAAACGTTCTTCCGTCAGATACTTTTTGATCTAATACTAAACCCAGGAGAAATGGACTTGATATTTGAACATACTATGCTGTACTTTCATGACCTCTCTGAATCCCAGTTATAAAATAATAGGCCTAGATTATTGAGATTCCTTTCCATTTGAAAACATCTGTGCTTCCCTGTGCACATGCTAACGGTAGCTACTTCAAAATCATTTTTATGCTCAAATTAATTCAAACCTCAATCCAATATTTAGTGAGTATCTACTATGTCTGAGGCCCTGAAGTTAGAAAAATCTCATTGTGGTAAACTGAGGGGAGATTTTTGAAAGCACAGGTTAAAACTCCCACAAAGCCCTTTGAGCAGAAGAATGAAGGACACAGGAGAGTGAAAACCGGCAGAGCCTAGGCAAGCCTGGTTACTGAGGTGTTAATGAAGGAAAGAGGACAAGTCTGGGTGCCCAGTGTGCTTGCCAATGCTCTGTCCCTGGAAGCTCTACGTGCTTGAAGAGGATAAAGAATCTCTGAGTCCTTAGAGTGTCCAGAGAATGTCCATCGGATAGGAACAAAAGCTTGAGTTCATTTGAGAAGCTTTCTTAGCAACTAGACAGTGAGCAGGATACCAAACTTACTATCTATCTACAGATTCGAGATTTTACCAAGAATGGGCAATATCAAAAGTAAAGACAATTAAGTTTCCACCATATGTTCCACTTGAGCAAATCTTTTAAGCTCTCTGGACTTAGCGTGTTTATAAAAGGTAATGCCAGGCCCACCCTTCAGCACTGTGTTTTTATTTTTCAATCTTATGTTCGGCTCTAAAACTGTGCGGTCTCTAGGTATAAATTTTTATAGAGACTACCACACTTGAAAATAGCTCAAGTGTCAGCCTGTTTTATTCACAAACAACATAAACGACCGTTATCATACATAATTTGTGAGTCCAGAACACACTCCAACAACACTTTATGGCTTTTTGAAAAGAAAACTGCATTCACGTGGCATGACACAAATTTAAATTTTTTGGTTTAGCCAGCCTTCCAAATAGTATTCTATATTTAATTTCTGGTGACATTAGGATGCTGACTCTTTAGTGCTTACTATTTGTCAAAATATGTAGCCCATTTTTCACCAGCATTTCTGGAGAAACACAGAGTTGGAAACTAGGGTGGAAGTTCCTACATTGCATTTCATATGTGCTAGAAAAAATGCCACTGCTAAAAATACAGAAAAGAATCAATTGCTAAAAGGAGCAGCTCCTCCATATAGCTTTGGCTTACGTTCAGTGTTGCTTCATGCAAATTTATTATTAGGGGAAAACTGCAACTTTGCCTCACTGTCCATGCACATGTCCAGCACAGGAAGACTGATCACTTCCAGCCAAGTCTCAGGATCTTTCTCTGAAGGGAAATGATTAGATCTTTGCCTGAGTTTAGAAGTGTCCATCTAAAACTCTTTTCTTTTCATGGTTTTTGGGCTTCTGAAGTAATTTATATGTAGCATGAGGGTATGCATTATTTGGTAAGATTAATCTCAAATATCATTTATTATGATGTCCATCAATGCCAACTATAAATCAGAAATGGAACCAGGGTAGGGCATTAGGTGCTGTGGCTTCCTCCCTCAATGTATACATTTGTTTCAAAACTGCATTTTCTTTCAGTTGAAAATGAACGTTCTTGTTCAGACACTACCATTTCATATTCACACTGTGATTAGTAAGAGACATCCTTAGTACATGAAGAGGGAAGTAATTCAATAACATTAAGAGAGTCAAAGTCAACACATTTAGGTGCTGATATTTCAAGCGATTTATGTGCTTATCAAACTGTGCAATAAAATAATGCATCATTACAAAAACCCACTGACACAGAAGAAAACTCATCTTTCTCAGATGCAGGCCTCTTCTAAAGAAGGACATTAAAGTGTCTGTCTTATATTTGTTAAAATGTGGGCATATTTTCATTTGAGAGTAAAAGAAATGATCAGTTAAAGCATGGATTCCACAATGCTCTGAAGATACCTTTGATATCTCTCTATGTTATTGTTTTTTTGCCTGGTTTTGTACAGAGCTCATCTGCTCTAGCCAGGACTTAACAGGAAGCTCTTTCTCTGCAAAGCTGGCAGTGGTTGACTGGAGTCAGTCATGTATGATCTGGTGTCCTGAGACAACTGTATACTGTCTTCAAGCTGTTTCCTCTCCTATAAGGCAAGGTCCAGAGCAACTGTTGCTGACTTATTTTTGTAACTGCTTGTTATACTTCTTTATAAGACAGAAATATGAAAAGCAAAAAAAGGTATTACAATGTTTTCAGAGGATGAATGCTAAAATGCATTTAAGACATATTTTCTTTAGTTACAAACTTGCTTGCTCTTATAGCAGTAGAGGCAGTGTCTCCTAGCAACAGATTAGACCAATATAAAACCCAATATACAGGTGGAATGAATAGCAGCAGAAGCATAATGGCAAATAAGGGTCACACTTCTCAAACCTCGACCATCACGTGCTGTATTAGAACACCGAGCATGCCATTGAAAAATAATTTTACGGGGGGGCGGGACTATTAAGTATTTGGCTTATTAGGTTGATAATTATAGAGTAAGTTTTGTGTTTCTTACTTTAATTTCCATGTAGCTCCAGATAATTGAATAAAAATTTTAAATTTGGAATTATGTCTCTCCTTTGGTTAAACACAAGAAACTAAGCTTATGTTTAATTTTAACAAATGCTAAACAAAGAGAATCAGAAGCCCCACTCCACCCTCACCCCATCTGTTATTCCACTGACTTTGTCCCCATCCCTCCTCCTCCCACCCCCACCCACCATCTCTACTCCATGTGCTCAGGGTATCTCTGCTCTTCCTGCCCCAAAGTGAGGCCTGGCCTAGAGCATTGTGCAATGGAGAGTGCTCCCTGGCAGAGAAGATATTTGGGGCAGAAAAATGTTCTGGTATTTTCTCTCCTAATGTGACCATGCAGCATTCACTGCCCTTGTATTTTGGGAATGGCGAGTAAGGTTCTCCAGATGATGTTTTCACATCTAAGTAGATGTGTTCTAGAGTTTGCAATGAAGAGCATTTAGACCTAAACAGTTTAATAGATTCAATAAGAGATATTTGGGTGAACTGAGATCTCAGGTCTCTGCTCAGGTAACTACTTTGTCCACATTGCTATGGATTTCCTTGCCTAAATATGAGGGGGATCTGTGTTTTGTTTCTAGTCAGAAGAATATGGAAGACACTATGATGCCACTCTCTTAAATATGCCATTTCATAGGAGGTGACATTTTGGCAGTGTGGAAATAGAGTTTCCTCTGCTCACCTTGATCATGGCAGTCGCCTCACTAGAAAACATGCACGGCTAAGAACTGCCTTGAAGACATGATGGTAGCCCTCATCTGAGAATCAGAAAAAAAAAAGGATGGGCCCTGGGCTGGCAACAAAGAATATCATTCTGTCAACAATTTGAATGTGCTAAAAATAGGCTTTTCCTCAAATGAGAAAGGAGGAGACCAGTCAATACTGCAATTGTTGTCATCTAAGACACTGAGCAGAGGTCCCGACTTAGTTATGCCTAGACTCCTGAGTCAAAGAAACTGTGATGTTACAAATGTGCACATAAAAATTGGCGATTTATTATTCAGAATCGTATACTATTATACCATACAACAAGAGTCCACATTAAAGATGACTTGGGAAACTGTCACCAGGTCACACAGTGAAGACCAGGACACAGGTAAGCGCAGGGCAGCAGACAACAACATGGGGAATGGGAAGAGGAAGTACTGTGCATCATTTACCAAGGGTAAAGAGCAAGTGTTTGTGAATGGAATGTGAACTCTTGCTATTATCAATGCTTTAAAAATTCAATCATTTCAACTCATCCTGTATTTTCAGCTTCTGAAGCTTTTCTTTTGATTAAACATTTATGCTTCTTGCTTCTAAAATGTTATCACTCTATTGCATGTCTCGTTTTCACAGCTTTGTTTAAAAGTCCTAAATCGACTGGCATACTCCCACTTCCCTTCCATAACTAGGGAATCGCAAAATACCTGATGTTTAGAATAACATATCCAGAAATATTTGACAGTGTAAAACGTCTTCATTTACAGCAGAGATGAGTACAGCGAAGTAGTTAAGTCTCGTTTTAATTGGAAAGAGCTAAATGTACTTTCTGGTTACCAATCACTCTATTTTACTGTATCTGCCTCATCAATTTGCCATCTGCTTCCAAATTTCATCCAACAACATGTTTTTCTTTAATCACACCTCTATTTTCTCACTTCTATTTAACTTCACATGAACATCATGACTGTTAACACATTCCTGCTCAAAACTCTGCATATAATCATGCTCTGCCATTCATTCACTGCCAATTAGTCTTGGACAAGCCTTGGACAAATCAAAGAAAATTACGGGTGAACAAATGTGGTACCGACGGCACCGGAAAGCTGGGAAGCACATTTGGGATCATCGGCGCTGTCTATAGTTAGTGGGTGTTGCCTGGATGTGGATGTTTGCTGTGGTGACGGGCTGGGCAACTTTCACAGGCAGAAAGGAGGATTTCATCATTCCTTTTCCCACCTACTCTCTATTATATTTTTAATTATAAAAATATATAAAATATATTTTATTATATATTTTATAATATATAATATTATAATGGATTATAATATATAATAATTATAATGGATGAATTTCTGTGTACCACATGTGTGTCTGGTTCCCACAGAGGCGAGGCGAGGGTGTTGGATCCTCAGGCACTGAAGTTACAGACAGCTGTCAGCCACCGACTCGGTGCTTGGACTAGAACCTGGGTCCTCTGGAAGAGTATCCAATGCTCTTAACTGCTGAGACATCTCTCTAGCTCCCCCTCCCTCCATCTTAGTGGAAGGTTCACATCTCCTCAAATTTCTTTAGGTTAAACTATCTTCTTATATCCTCTGGTCCAGCTAACTTATTTGGCAATTACTCTCATGAAAGTTTCCATTTCATGCTCTGAAATCTGCGTGTTGGCTCTGGGAGGTTTTAAATCTCTTCACCACACGCACCACCGGGGATTCAATCATGAAAGAAGAGTGGCTGATAGAACTTCTGCCCTTGAACTACATTTCTAGGTGGGTGTTCCAAGCATAGACTCTGAAAGCACTGGAAGGCTAAGAGCAAAGAACAAACAGAACATCACAGTGCTTTGACATCTAAACATGGATTCCTCAGATTAAGAATTGACATCAGCAAAGTAAAACACTGATAGGGAAATGGTCTATTTGATTTTGAAAATATAGTCTTTAAATCTCCATCATTAAGACAAAAATGGTCCTTTAATTTTCCAGACCAGCTTCTTGAAAGATGGTATACCAAAATCACGTCAACATGAGTGTTTCAAACACTGCCATTGTGACATGGATTCGAGAAGATGCAAGACACAACAGAAATAACAAAATAAGTAGCTGGAAAACAGCATTGTAAGCATATAAAATGTTTGTCGTACAGTTATTGAAATTAAGGTCACAGTTTAGTCTAGCTTTCAGTTGTTTTATCAATGGAGAGATGAAAATACTGTAAATATGTTTCTATCTCACAATTAATTTAAACCAAACACAGCTTAAGAAGTAGAGTGTACTTTAAATATATGTAAATATATGTAGTATTTTATATTGAGAAGACGTTGTAACATAATGTATTCTGGAAATTATAAGGCTAGAATTATTTTTTGAGATTATTTTAATTATTATTTGTGTGTGTGTGTGTGTGTGTGTGTGTGTGTGTGTATGGGATTATATACATGTGAGAGATCAGAGAAAGGTGTTTGGTTTCTGAGAGCTGAGGGGGCAGTTGTAAGACATCTAACATGGGTACCGGAAGCTGATTCGGCTCCTCTATGATAATAGTATGCACTCTGAATCTCTGGACCATCTCTTTGCCACCTAGAACTATTTCGTAAAATGAGATTTGATTAATTACTGAAAATCTATATTCATTTTTAATCTTGAGAAATAATATGCTAATATGAACTTTGATAGTTTGACTCATGTTTAGTGCCTTCCCAAGTTTATTACTCCTCAAATGTCTAGGAGCAACAGTTGCTATTCTGGAGCAGGAAATTTACTTTGACATGAGAAAAATCTTGAAATGATCAAGACATGAAACATAAGAATACATGATCCTCATACTGAATAGGATTCAGCTGGCAATAAATCACACTTTGAGAAACATCTTTCTGTTAAGGGCGTCTACTGACTGTGCAAAGGGCCAATCTCTATAAACTGAATACTAAGATGTCACAGTCTTCATATTATGACATAAACAAAAGTGAGTAATTTTACAAGGAGACTATTTATACACCACATGTTTTCTTCCATTTTTGAATCAAAATGAGAAGCCCTTGTAGGACACCATTTCTCCTTCTATATTTTGACCTTTTCACATTATAAATGTCATCCTTTTACCACAGAAGAGGGTCCGGGAAGATATTCTGAAACAAGTTATTCAATCTTGTGATTTTTCTGTTATAGATATTCTTCTTAAATATAAGCCAGTGAAAGTAAAACACGTTATAACCATTGTCTCTTTTTATAAGCATAATCTTCCGTGGACTCTGATGTAGCGTGGTAAAAGCTTGTCCCCTCAGACTGGCTGGAGGAGAAACTAGAGTGCCCTAAATTTGTTTCTGGAATCCTTAACATTGGCTGTGTAACCACAACTTCCAAGGCAATCCCAAAACCATGAGAAATAAATTTTGAAAACTACCAACTTTAAAATATCAATGACTTATCAAATTATCACTCACATTGTACCCATCTTTAGCTTTTGTTTCAATTTTTTGCTGCTCTAATGTATCAAGCTGCCTATATTTCTCTGCAGTTTCCCACAAAGAAATGATTTTGTTGAACGTCATAACATGGTTATGTTAAATTAGGATGCAGATGAAAATCTTCCCAATTATGTATATAACATCATATGATGAAAACAGTTCTAAGATCACCGTATAGGAATGGGATATTATATTTGATTTATGGGCTATGTTTAGACAAATACTTTTCATTGTTTATGGCTGTGTCATCCTTCTATCAAGAGTAAACTCAGTTACATAGGAGGCATGGTAATCATCTACCAAGTTACATTTGCAAGAGTGTGTGTGAAACTGCCGTTACAAATCTTCTGTTGCCTTTACAAGACCATTTATCCCACTAATTATTCTGCTGTTTCAGGACATAGTGTAGAGGTTTTTCTTTGAAAAGAAAAACGAAAAAAAACTTTGCCATTGTTCGTTTTTGCCTACACATAGTCAGCAAAGTCTAGGTACAGTGAAAATTGACTTTTAATAACTATTTTCCCTGAAATTGCTGAAGAAAACAAAGATCTGGATAAAAGTGTTCCAATGGATGTTGGTAATTGTTAGGTATTCTTTTTTGAGTCTGGCATTTTATGAGAAAGAAACACTCTTAGCCAACACCAGATTGCTTAGCTCTTTCCAAATTACTTCTTGCCTAGAGAAAAACCCTAGATCTATTAGAGTATTTCTCCCTAAATTGCTTACAGAGGAAAACATTTCTCAATTTGTTTTTCAAGGGAACTTGTTTTCCATTGGAATTTCTGATGAAAATAAAGCTAACTTAAAAACATCATTATGTGTAAAGCCTTTCCACAATTCCTAATAGATTTTTCATTTATTTATTTTTATAGATGCATTTCTTAAACCAATGGCATACAAAAGTAGTCTTTCATCATAGAGGCTCTCTCTCTCTCTCTCTCTCTCTCTCTCTCTCTCTCTCTCTCTCTCTCTCTCTCTGGTATGTGTGTTATTATTTGAACATGAAATAACCCCTAAAGATTCATGTTTTGAAGACTCACCTTGTCTTCAGGTGGTGGCACTATTTTGGGAGGATGTGAAAATTTTGAAAGTGTGGCCTAGCTAGCGGAAGTAAGGCATTGGGGGATGCCTTGAAGGTGGTAGCCACTCTGGTTCTGCCCACTATCTCTGTTTGATATTCCATGGTGTAAATAAGCCATGCTGCAAGATTCTGCTACCCAGGGCCTAGTTGCTCCAACCTTCATACCTTCCTTTCCAATCAGGGTTTCTATTTCCCGAACTGGGAGCCCAAAGCAAACTCTCTCATCTTTAGATGCTTCTGCCAGCTTTATACCACAGAAAGGAGAAAAGGAAATGGAAGAGAGAGGGGGGCATGCATTGCCTTTTCCTCTGTATTGGTTTCTTCCACTTACAATTTACAATTATTGATAAGAATGATAACAAATTTGCTCTTAAGAAATCAGTGACATATCAAAATGCATTTTGTATTTATTTTATTAGAGGAAGTACAATGGACTCTAGCAAAATACTCAATTTCCCTTCTATTATCCCTATCCCCGGAAAATTGAAGATCGCTGGCTGGAGCTCTGATATTTCCACATAATCACATATTTAATGAAAAATGGCAAAAACAGAAGAGAAAGCATTTATTTCATGAATTTCTCTTCATAGTGTCCCATACCAACACCTGACACACAATTGATGAACCATTTGAAGTTATCTCTTTATCAATTTAAAGAGTAAAATTACTTGGCAATAATCATTAAAACTGCTGAGCTGTTACATATTAAAAATGACAGTTAAATCTAGGAAGCTGAAACTTTAATCCATTTTTATATATTCTTAAAATTTTTTAATAAAATCTGAACTAAGTAAGACTTATCACATAATTACTTTAGGGATTAAAAATATCAAAATCTTTCCTGGTGAATCATTCTAATGGTCAGTGAAATTTGTATGCAATCTGTGATATTTCTTAGTGGTTGTATCCCAATTTCTGCTTTATTACATTCTATTACCATGTTTTATTCATTTGCCTATTTCTCCCCCACTTAAAATGTCCAACTAAGAAGAGAAAATGTTCTAAGTCTCATGGAGAGTTGTCCTTTTACATAAGCAACACTCTAGGTCTGATTATGTTCTTAACACATAGACTTCTATGTAATGAGGTCAGACATTGGTTCCTATAATTGATCAATTAGGAAGTATAAAGTACAGCCACTGTGCTCATATTTTTTCTGTGACCTGCTTATGAGTAATCTTAAGCTCTTTTATCTCAATAGTCAAATTTAACGATGCCTGGTAAATCTGAAGACAGCTTGAGACAAATAGCTTAGAGGAAAGGAGGATGAGTTGCTTCTGACTAACTTTAGTTGTTTCCAGAAGCACGTCAGCCATTATATTATGTAAGTGCTTTTGGACAGCGCAAACCTTTGTTACAATATTGGACACAAATCAATTAAATTGTAAAATCTCTTACTACAGTATATAACTTTTTATGGTGCCTATATTTCAGGACAGTTATAGTTATATTTCCCGCATTGGTATTAAACCAGAAAGAGCCTATTCTGGTTGAAAGAATCCTGCTCTGATGCCAACAGAAGGCACCCAAAGGCAAAAGCAGAAGTCTCTGATAGTGCCTTAAAGTGCACACACCCCATATCCTTCCATTGAGAGGTAGTATTATGAGAGAACTTCATTGTCCTTGAGCAGTTGAAAATTAAGTCATATGTGTATGTGCTCAGTTACACATGTACGTGTGTGTGTGTGTGTGTGTGTGTGTGTGTGTGTGTGTGTGTGTACATGTGCATTAATGTTCAGGAATGTGGGTGTGTACATACCATGGAACATATGGTGAGAGGGCAATCTTGATGTATAGCTGTGGTGATATTGTATTTGTGCACCCCAGTAAAGCTTATCTGGGGATCAGAGGAACAAGCCAGTCACTATATTAAACATAGACGTCAGGCAGTGTTAGCACACGCCTTTAATCCTAGCATTCAGGAGGCAGAGATCCATCGGATTTCTGTGAGTTCAAGGCCACACTGGGAACAGAGCCAGGTGTGGTGACACACGCCTTTAATCCCAGCACTAACCATAGAGATTTGGAGGTCTGGGCAGACAGACAAGAAGTGACAGAGTTGGACAGAAAGAGGAAGTGATGTAGCTGGGCAGAGAAAAGTGAGATGGCAGGGACAGAAAGGCATATAGGTGTGGGTATACGGGAAGTGTCTTTCTCTTTGGCTGAGGATTTCTAGTGGTAAGAATGTATCTGGCTTATTTCTGCTTCCTTAATCTCTCAGTTTTTACCCCAATATCTGGCTCTGGATTTGTTATTAATAAGACCATTTAGTAATTTGTCTTACAGATAGCTTTTTCCCTTCTACTTCGCTTGAGAAATATTTTAAAATTAATTTTTCATTATTGTTTTCCATCTTGGTAAGCTGGTTCATGAGTTTCCAGTGATTCTCCAGTCTCTGTCTTCCAGCTCCCCATAGCAGCAGGGATTAAAAACCCTTGTGCTACAAGTGTAGCTTTTAAGTAGGTTTTTTAGGATCTGAAGTCAGGTCTTCACGGTTGTATATCAAGTGCTTTTTTCCTATGAGCCATCTCCCTAGCCAAGATACACATCTCTATTAATGATGTTATCTTGCTTGACAAAACATTTTTTTGAATAAATATTTGGTTAAAAAATGCAGTAGGTGTTGAGATGAGGTTTAAAAAAAGGAGTCTGATAATTATTAGTTGACTAATAACAGAAGCAGACGGAGGTGTTTTATCAGAGCCTTACCTTAAGAATGTTGTTATTCCAAGATCTGATAAATATAGATCTTCCACCAGAGTGGACCCCAGCTTGTATACTTTGCCTCCTCCTCACGAATTTAGTTGTTTTTTTTTTTCTTCCAGAATTAGAATAAAACGAGACAAAACAAAAATCCCAAAGCAGTGCTTTTTTTCTTTGTAAGATTCTGGCTAATGAGGTTTATTTCTGTCTGAGTTTGTTGCTTGCTATAGAAACATCTTAACTGGGAAATGATGGAAATGATAATCATTAACCTAGTGACCACTTTGCTAAAGAGACGAAACTGAGCCAGTGAAATTTTCCAGCATTTTCTTCAAACTTAATCCATCTATACTACATTGTGATGAGATGGCATTTTCACTCCCTGGGCCTCATTAAGCCTTTGTTTTGAATAACAAATACTTAACACATTGAAATCCCATCTTTCTATGATACAATCAACTACAGAAGTAACCTAAGCATGCTAACATTATTGTCAGACAATTAAGCAAACTCCAGGTAGATTAATGTTTAATTTAATGAGACTAACATTTAAATTAAGATCTTGAGAGATTAATGGCATCAAGAAATATCAAGAGTAAAAAACACTGTCATGAGTCAGTTATTATACAAACATCAAATTGAGCCTGTGTAAAGGAGGATTAGATGGCCGGAGACTGGAAAGATTCTAGGAATGGCTGGAAAGCATGACTATAACCAGATACTGAAGTATTGCAGAGGCTGCTCTGGGACTTGGAAAGGGTAAGCCACTAATGTAAGTTGCCTGGCAAGCAGGCAACTTGGGGAAGACACAGACCACAGGAGGCAGATGGGAGCCAGGGAAGCAACTTCTGCACATACCATCAAGGAGGCTACCACTTAGGAACTCATTAAGAGCTCACTTGGCAGGAGTGCAACGGGGGCTGTCTGTAGCACAATGACTGCCATTCACACTTCACAGTCCTTCCTTTTATATTGGTGGAATGAATCTTTCTGAACATCGCATGTATCAGTGTAAACTTTACCTTCAATTACTTCACATAAAAATTCTAATCTGTGGCATGGGGACTTTATAAGCATAATCCTTCCCAAGTGTATGCTTTGAATCTCTACAGCGCTGTGTTTATGCTGTCTACTTATCCTATGCAAGGCTGCAGGTTTTCTCCGTCTTCCATTGATTTGCTGCACTGTGTTTTTGCAAAATGTTATTCTGAATATAGTTAGAAATCACATGTTTAGGAAAGTAGCAGATATAGGAAATTCTTCTAGGATCCATGACCACTCCAGCCATAGGCTCGGTTTGCAGTACCAGACATGGATTTCTTCCTATTAAGTAGGAATTAAGTCCATTTAGGAAGTTGTTGGTTACCCCCTAGATACAAGTGCCACATTAAACCCTTAGAGATATCTTGCTGGGCTTTTTATGCTTGTGGTTTATGATCTTTAAAGCTGTGTGGGACTATTGATTGTTTTTCTTCCCTAGTAGCTTGCACAGAACCTTTGGATACTCTGAGAGCTAGCTAGTCTCTAGGGAAGAGGCTTCCAGGTCATTTCCAGCTGAATTTCCCCAAGTCCTTTGTTCAAAATGTGTGGTATCTTTAGTAATGGGGTTTTACCTTCAATTCTGGGACCCAACCACAAGGCAATGATAATACCATATCTATTTATATCCTTAGTTGAGTATAATTCTTACCATCTATCAAAGAAGCATTTTTTTTTTGCAGCAGATAGAGACTATTACAGAAATCTATAATTAGCAACTGAATGTGGTGCTCAACCCCAAATGACACATCTACAATGTAACTCATCCTCTCTGCAGGATAGGGGCCAGGAAAATAGTAAGAGCCAGAAAGGAAGAGGAAGTCTGCTGTAAGTTAGTGTCTTCAATGCATCACAGAGAAGCTATACCCATGAAATCTCAATGACATGGTTTCCTTACCAGGGCCCACATAACAACAACACCAACTGGCATGCCAAGTTGGAAAAGTAACATCTAACAAGACCCTTCTACTGGATGAAAAGCTATAGGCAATTCAGAGATGCTGAGAGAGAGAAATTTAGACTTCTCCAGGGATGAGCCCTGTGGTGTTTTGAATTAGAATGCTCCACAATGGCTCATGTGTTCAAATACTTGGACCCCAATTGGTAGAACTATTTGGGAAGGATTAGGAGGAATCCCTTGTCGAAGGAGGTGTGTCATTCACTGGGGGTAGGCTTTGAGGTTTCAAAAGTCTGTCATTCCCAGTGTACTCTTTTTGTCTCATGCTTGTGGATCATGACACAAGCTTTCAGCTGTTCCGGCTGTCATGCCTTTGATCCACCATCATGGACTCTAAGCCCATGAACCCATAAGCCCAATTAAATGCTTTCTTTTATAAGTTGACTCGGTCATGATCACAGCAATAGAAAAGTACCTAGGCAAGCCCCCGACAGTTTATCCTGGTATGCTGTGGGATGGTCTGTTTGTCAAGTGTGTTGATAATTAGTCAATAAATAAAACACTGATTGGCCATTGGCTAGGCAGGAAGTGTAGGCGGGACAAGGAGGAGAATAAAGCTGGGAAGTGGAAGGCTGAGTCAGAGAGACACTGCCAGCTGCCACGATGACAAACAGCATGTGAAGATGCCGGTAAGCCACGAGCCACGTGGCAAGGTATAGATTAATAGAAACGGATTAATTTAAGATGTAAGAACAGTTAGCAAGAAGCCTGCCAAGGCCATACAGTTTGTAACCAATGTAAGTCTCTGTGTTTACTTGGTCGGGTTTGAGTGGCTGTGGGACTGGCAGATGAGAGAGATTTGTCCTGACTGTGGGCCAGGCAGGAAAACTCTAGCTACACTGGTATGTGTGTTTGTATAACAGAAATAAGTATTTACTCTTTAGGGATTTATTTCTCTTTGATTTATTCGTAGAAATTATATAGTTCTTTTCTAAAGTTGTTCCTTAAGATATAAAAATAACTTACATGGAAATGCTACCATTATGCATGTTTCTACAATTCTTTCAAGACTATCACTAGAAAATGATAAAGTCCTAGGAAAGGTAAAGTGAAATTATTTCCAGTTTAAATGATGTAAATCAACTACTTTGATGTGATCACTCATTGGATACATGTATTAAAATCTGATTACAATTTTGTTTGATATTCTTCATGATTTAAAACATCTTTACTAGTTGTAAAGATTTCGCCTTGAACTATTAAAAAGGTGATAAATAACCAAAAAAAATTGCAAATACTTTTAGATATGATTTAATTATTCTTTGTCAGATTTAAGAAACCAAAGTTATTACCCTATAAATAGTTTTTATTTTCCAGGACTCTAACTGAATACGTAAAATCTATTAGGTGTATTACCATTTGTATGCAGATTTTACTGTGTTCAGATAAAATGTGCACTTCAATCCTTACAAGACTGTCTTCTTAATTAAAGGAACATAAAGCTGGTGGATTTAAAGAATTAAAAATATTCCAAATTGTTTTAGAGATACAATTTTTAAATAATAAGAAATCTAACTTTCAAGGGAGGCTTTTCATCCTATCAAACTCAATTTCTAAGATCTGAAGTTAAGAGCTGCATCTCCCATGTGAAACCAATTACATACATAAACATAATGTAAACTAAAGCAGTTCAAATTTATTTTTCAAACATTTAATATAAAAACACTCAAAAGTATTGTTCATCACAAAACTTCCATCCTATTAGGATGTCACATTCAATGTAACTAGTCACTTGTGGTTCAGAAAATGGGCTGTTTAGAGCTAGAATGACACAGTTTGGCATTAACTCTCAGCCAGGCATGAACATGAAGGGCTGAACATGTATGACTTCCCAGACTCTGCTGCTACCACAGGGCTTCTGCACATCTCCCCTCCCCAGTGGCTTTAGTGGGGCTGGCTTTTACTGCTTTACCAACTAGCTTACCAAGTCTACCTCTGTAGCATGGCTCTCAGGCTCCAGACTAGTACTCTGGTCCTCACCCTTTCATTGGCCACAGCTTGCTTCTATAGGAACATTACCCCAAGTTTGATCCTCAATTTTCTCATAATGAACAATGAAACTATTGGACATTTACCAAAAGGAGTCAGGAGTATTGTGCAGCCAAATACAGAGATTCTTCCCTATGGGTGATGATTGTTAGTATATAAAGTGAGGAATTGTTGGGGGGTGGTAATGAGATATGAACACTCATTTATTCAATGAATATTTATGAGTGCTAATATTTTCTCATTGTGAAGGTTGGGATACACCAGTGATTAAAGAGAATGCAACATGAATCAGTGTGTATTTCTTTTTAACAGTAAATAACATGCCCAGTCTGTGTTGCTAAAATAGGATATACAAATGTATTTCTCAAGATACAAATTGTTTGCATGTCCAACATTTTATTCAGTGTTAATTCTTAAGCTAAATCAATAAAATGCTAAAAAGAAGTAGGTCACTTATGCAAATTTGGTTTAAAAATTGGCCAACTCAATTATTTTAATTTGGATTTAATTATACATAAATTGATAGCTAGTTTATTTCTCTCTATTTTGTTTTTATGGGATGAGGCACACTCTGGGATTAGCTATAGAGATTCATGTCATGTTTGAGTTTCTAACATTCCAATCTGGGCTACATGTAGGCTAATTCTGTGAACCTACTATGTATGGTAAAATTAATATTCTATTCACTTGAAGTCAATCATGATTCCATTAGTTTCCATAAATTTTTTCAATATCACTTTATTTTGGAGCAGACATTGAACAAATGAGATGGCACTGTATGCTTCTCACTCTAGCTGTTTAAATTTTTATTATTCTTAAAACAATTTAAAGATCGGGACAAGAGAGATCACTCAATGGGTAAAGGCACTTGCTACTGTGCTTGGGGACCTGAGTTTGAACTCTAGGACACACATTGTTGGAGGAGAAAATAGACTTCTGCATGTCATCCTCTGACTTTTCTACAAGTACATGGTATGCCTCTGCCTGCACACATACATACACATGCAGAGATACACAGATGAGTAATGTCATGAAAATATCCACATGACTACCAGAAAAAAAAAAACTCATGGAAAGTAATATTTATAACATGGGAATGCCTCTGAAAGCTTTCATTTGTGATTAAAGTTTTTCTAGAACACCATTTTGCTTTACACTTTTACCATTTCATAAATCTGTTTAATACCATGTGCACTGCAGCTCTTAGGGTGGATTTACCATTATTGGTGTGGCTTAAAATATTAAATTCAAAACAAAAAGCTAAATCTAAAGTTCATAGTCAGTTTAGATTTTCTTTATGCAGACCACAAATGAGGCAGCTTTTTATAAACCTCATCTTATTTCTTCTTCAAAAGTCTCATTATGGTCCCAGTGTGTTAGAAATCATTGTTCTGAGCTTCAATTCCTTATAGTATTTCATGTTTGATGGATAGTATAATTCATCAAGCTGAACAAATATTAAATGTAAGTGCTTTGTTTCCGAGATATAGGAGATCATGGATTGCCACCAGCATAGGAGCGGCAGTGAAAGGTACTTGCTGTGGGGGATGAAAGACTGAGAGTCCACAATTTTATTTTTCCTGTGCTACTTAGTTTCATAGCATCTAACCTCATCTTTCATCATCATGAACCTCAATTTTTCATGGACAATACAATGAAGAAAATATTCACCCTACGATTTCACTAACTTTTTATGAGAATCAATACAAATAGTGTACGGTAAATCTTCTATTGATATTCTTGCTTTCATATTTACCCTCACACTCAACCCAATTCTGCTGTCCAGATTTATAATTCCTGTAAAATGTAAGGCAACATTGAGAGTTAAGGTTATGTATCTTACAACGTGCTAGGCTGCCATGATGGACTTGGTTAGTGATAAGTTTACTCTTCCGTGTGTTAATGCGCATGGCTATGAAAGTTTCAGTGAGCACTGTTACAATTCTTTTTATTCATTATAAAGACAGTTCCACTTTCTAAATGTCTACTCTCATGGCTTTCTTTAACCAATACTATAACCCGAGTCTCTGGTGTAGGTTGGCAAGCTTCTTTCATAGAGTGCCAATTTATTCTTATGAAACTCTATGAGTACCAAATTAATTTTTACATGCAAATTTTAAGATAACTCTAGGTATGGAAACATGTTGTGGCAAATTAGTGTCAAATGCCAAGCTTTTCAAATTTGTTTCTTAAATGAACATGGAATATTTGAGGGAACTGCACTCCTTGGGTGGGAAAGTACATGAGGCATGCTTTGGATGAAATAACAGAGAATGCACTTCCTGGGTAATGTGACATGGGGAGAAATCATTACAAATTGAGTTTATTTTGTGTTTTCTTTTCAATGGTTACTTATTCTGTCATTTGGTAATACTGATCATAAATTCTGTCATTTCCAGTAAAGTTTCTACATAAACTTAGAGAAACAAATTAACAGGTTCCCTAAGAAGGCTTGTTTTATTCCATGGTAAGTCAACATGGAGTTCACCTTTCTTTAACCTCCATAGGAGGATCTGGGCATATCCTGAGTCTACTCCTCTCAGCTTAATCTCCTGTCTTCACTGAAGTCTGAATACCCAAGAGAAAAGTCCTGACTTTTCTTTGTTAACTCTTAAGGCCTGATAATCTGAAGCATGTATTCAAACATGAGAGTGCACTAACGTGCGCTGCCTTTCATCTTTCTAAGTAAAAGTCTGACTTGGCGTCAATGTGTGATTTCCACAATCTGATGTTTCTCTGAAAATTAGCTTCGCCAGAGTCTGAAGTGCATATAATTAAAAAATAATCTTGAAAAATTTGCTCCTAGTTCCCTACATGGTCAAACATCATATTCCCTGAAATAGGAAGTTGAGGCTCCTTTTGTCTTTTGGATCTAGAACACTATAGGCCAAAAGGACCCAAAGGAAATATTCAATAAATCAATGCAGAACTGGCCTCACTTGCATTTGTCTTGATCTACTGCCAGAGCCATGGCTTAAAAACTGCTTGTCTTCCTTCTTTCCCCATGACGGTCTCTGTGTTCAGTTGGAACTCTGGCAGAGCTTATACGTTTCTCTGTTCAAGGAACTTGTGAGGTCTCACAAAGCTTGCCTTTACTGATAGCAAGTCATTATATGTGGAACTGTAAAATTCCAGGTACCCCAAAGCAAAGCAAAGCATGAAACTGAGGTTGATTTTAATACACATTACAGAGACCTTTGTTCAAATGACCTGGTCCTTCATCATTAAAGGGATTTGTGTATATCTAGAATTGAGAGTCATGACCTGTTCTTCACTATCTAATGAAGCCAAATTGAAAGAGAAGCCCCCAAGTGCCTTGGTAATTCCTTCTAGATCACCTTTGTTTTAGATACTGAGTTGTTGGAACGTGGGTTCATAGTATCTGTGGAAGCCGTTCATAGTATCTGTGGAAGCCATCTGGCGGAGGTCTGAGAACTGCCCTAATGAAATGTTGCCACCCTACCCCCAGGCCTGGTCACAGAACATGCTGGCACCAGGGTGCTTCATGCCCCAACTAGAGAGAGAAAACTGCAGTTACTGTCTCTTTCCTGAATATTCACAACAAATATGAGTAAATTTACCATCTTATAACCACTGCTACTCCCCCACACATACAAAAATACTTTCCTTTTAAAATTTAAATTCTTCCAGCATTCTAAAGACATGCTACAAAATGCCATGATGCATATAAAGACTTTACTTAGTAGATTCTTTAAAGTGAATTTATCTTTACCTGAATCTCATGATTATACTAGTTATTTTAAAATTTTGGCAGGTATACAGATTGAAAAGATCTCCTGTAGACTTTGTCAAGATATAGTTGTTTGTGTTAAGAACAAAACTTCCAAGTCAATCTCATTCTTACTACAATCTATCACATAAATGGCAACTAAAGGTTTGGGTTTAGATTTCTAATTAAGGGAATAAATATATTGGCTATTTTATAAGATTTATTAACATGTTTTCAACTTTCAGAAGAAAAAGTTATCAAGCCAAAGAATTAACCTATTTTTTAGGAAAACTTTGACAATGAATTCAGCTGAATGTGTAAGCTATTTATCTGCATACACCCCCATACACATCTTGGTAACGGCATCTACTCTAACAATTTATCTATCTATGCAGTTATCTGCTTTTCTTGGCAAGAGCACTAAGAATTGACTGGAAGTTCTAAATATATACAAGGATCATGTCCTCTTCAGAGCATGGTTATATTAGAAAAATGTCATTCTAATTCTTCTGATATTTCCATATCCAGGTTTTACAAGAAAACAAATACAGGCTTCTACATGCACGAGTATGCATATCAATAATTCTACCTTTCGGTGTGATAAAGAAAAAGAACATGCATATTTTGAGAGTTTCTGGGGATTGAAGCCAAGATTTTACTCATAATGGGAAAATAGTCCATAGCACTGTGCCATAGCACCAAACTGGATACATATTTCTTAGAGATAAGAGTAAATTAAATCAAAGACTGAAAAAGTCAAGTAAAAAGATATACACTAAAGAGAGGGGTATAGGGAGAGAGAGATAACATGAAGTTGCGGAGGTAGGGATTTGGGAAGGATTTGGGTAGAGGAGGGGTGATGAAGGAGAAATAATATGATCAAAATATACTGTTTAAGAATTAAATTAGAATATCTGCAAAGAAGGTTGATTTGAAAGTGACTCAAGGTTTATGGAGAAGAAAGGCATGTGACAAAAATTACTAGATATAAAACATGTAACATGTAAACATGTCATGTATTAAGAAATGATTGACACAAGTTCTAAGATTTTAAAACATGACTAGTGACGAATGTGTTAAGAAACATGAGAGTGGCAATACTTATATATATTTCTGCTATATAGCTTCAGAAAATATAATATTTGTCAATAAAAGATTTGAAAATGAAACAAAACAAAAGAAATGGAAGGAAGGGAAACTGTGCCACGGATGTATGGTATGAGACAATTCGTTTTCAATAAAAAAAAAGAAAGAAAGGTTATCAGCAAAAATGTGAGGTGAACAAGAGGGCATTAGGCATGGAAATATGATAAAATTATATAACATGCAATTGTGAGAGGATATAATGAAACCCACCATTACGTACAATATATGGCATAAAAACACAAATAACACTATCAAGCATAAGATAACAATCTCCATGGATTCATAATTATTACTTTAAAACAATTTTCACAGGCAGGATTGATGGATCAATAGTTAAGAGCACTGGCTGTTCTTCTAGAGGACGTAGGTTTATGCCCAATATCCAAATGGTAGCTCACAACTATTAGTAACTTTAGTCCTAGGTGATCTAATGTTCTTTTCTGGCATCTGGGGGCACTGCACTTATGTGGTGCAGAGACATATATGAAGGCAAAACACTCAACCATGCAAAATAATAATTCCAAAGAGAACTAAAAAAACCCCTGACAAATAGATTCCTTGTATTTTAGGATCTAATTATGGGAATTATTTAAGCTATTTTATCAGACAACAATATGCAGAAGAGTCTACAAAATATTCAGCAAAGCCATAATTGTACTTTAATTCTATATGATTTGAGGACCTATAACTATCAGACAGCACAAATTTGTCCAATGTCCAGTACTATAACATCACTTGCTCTAGAATAGTAAAATCTTAAGCACTGTTTTTGTAGTATTTTTTAGTCATTAAAAATTTACAAATTGCGCCGGGCGGTGGTGGCGCACGCCTTTAATCCCAGCACTCGGGAGGCAGAGCCAGGCGGATCTCTGTGAGTTCGAGGCCAGCCTGGGCTACCAAGTAAGTTCCAGGAAAAATTTACAAATTGCACAAGGACTTTCAACACTAGCTATTTTCCTTTACAATGCCCTACATTTACTGTTCTAGTATGTTTAAAATCTGTGTAAGGTTTACATTTGACTTCTTATATGATATTTAAATGTGAAGTTGATGAGATTTAGCCTTTTCCAGGAAAAATTGAGTGTCAAGGTTCCCATTAATCTATCTTTAGAGAATTTTCATTTATATATTTAGCATGGACCCAACTAGTAATTCACATAAGGCAAAAAGATCAATCCCATTTTCAAGCAAAAGTAAAAATAATAATTATATAATATTTATATCTCTTTCCAGATTACAGTTTAAGTGATATAATAAACACTGCTCAATTCAAACTTACATTTCTCTAAGGACAAAAGATTAAATTTGAATAGTTAATTTTAATGCTTTCTTTTATATGTAGCACATTAAAATTTTACATTGATGCTCTGAGGCATCAATGAAGGGCTATAACCCAATTTCCAAGGTTTGGAGATTATTTCAACCCAGATTAGCCTTTGTGTTTATGACAGGCAAACCTTCCTCAGAGGCAATAGAGAATTTGTAACTATATTTATTCTTAATTGGCCTGACCCAGACATGCGATGAACAGACTGACTTTTCTTAGAAAATTGCTCTCAAGGTAATTGTGTTGATTTTCTGGAATATATCCTTGAATTAATTTTCAATCATTCTTTTAAGTGTGGAGTGTTCTTTTGACGTGAATGCTAAAGCCCATGTTAAAGTTGAACAGCATCTAGCATAGCTGCAGAATATAACACACCTTTGCTCCCCTTGCTTTATTTATTGATGGATCAAGTTCTAAATTACTTAACAATTCATTACAAAGAACCGTTAGCTATGGAGCCTTGGACCAGGCACTTTCTATGCTGTATGTATGTGTTTCCCTAACTTGATACTTATTTTTTTAAATCTTGTTTTAAAACCAACATTATAGACGGCAACACACAGAGCTAGGAGCAGGAAGAAAGATCTCAGAACAAGAATTCAGCGTCCGTGAGTTCCCACCATGAGTCTTCCACTTTCTACTTGTGTGATGCTTAGGGCTCTAAGTAGCAGAGAACCATATTAGCTCACGTAGTTAGAGAGATGTATTATTTCAGACTATGATGTCTGAAGATAGGTTTCCTCCAGAACTAGTGAAAGGAGAAACTCCCTAGGACCTTAATAGACATAATGTTTTTCCATTACTTTCTTACTCCACTATCTTCAATATATTATTTTCTTCCTTCCAACTAGTATCCTTGAACAATCCAATTGGACTGGCAGAAGTTAGTGAATGACAGTCTAACAATGAAGTATTGGATGTTTAGTAGTCCGCAAAATGATATTTAGCTAACTTTGTAACTTATACTGCTAAAAAGCAAACCCCCTCTAGAAGCCTTGCAGCGAATTTATCCTGTCCTATTTGCAGGAAATGGTTCATGTTGGCAGGACTAAATGCATTATTTCAGACGGGTTCACCTGGATGGAATCGTCATGCTTGCCAAACAAGTGAAGTAACTCAACCTTTGTTCACTTCAGCTCTGCTAGCATTTGCTAGTCTTTCTAGCACTCTGTAATGCTTGTGCTATGGAGTTGGTGAAAGAATCAGTTAAATTATGGGAAAATATTTATGTCAACGCACTGTATCAGGCAAACCTATGGCATTATGATAATATGTTTTATAATGTGTAGTAGTATATCCTCCAGTGATAGTCTACAATAACATTGTACACAAAGAAGAGTGAGACTAGGCCATGGTAAATTACTCTGTGTGCCTTTATGCCATTCTCACATCACATCACTTAAACTGAATTAACCAGATAGTTCCAAAAAACTATGTCTGCTTAATGGCTTAGTACAGCTCTATTAAAACACCTTGCGTCTGTTCTTTAAAGCTGCATTGTCACCAGTAGGAACTAGCTAGACACACAGGATGTGTAGCTGTTTAACTCCCAGAATATCACACTGCATGATGGATTGACTCAGCATCTGCATTTAAACAAGCTGTCCAGGTGATTCACATGGACTCATACTTTCCCCAGGCACCACTTGTAGAACATGGCTTCTGCTTTCATCCAGCAGATGCTATGAATGTATTTTGTCAAAATTATCCTAACACTGATTTCTCCATAAAAATCATTTTCTAAAGCAAACTACATGAGTAAACCTAATCTTTAATCAATTTCCTTTTCAAAATGTTGCTTCTTCCTTTTATTTTGATAAAGTTATTTTAATTGAGCTATTCTCCTTTAATGTAATTTCAACACAAATTTCAGGTTAGTCAGTTAACACTTTTTTTTCCCACATCTAATTATGATGTTTGACCTGACTATACAATTCCTTTGTGGGATTTGCTATCAAGTCAAATTTTCTTGCTTAAATATGTTACCCAACTTCATCAAAATTTTGGTATTATGACAGTATTATATTGCTACTACAAAATTCTGGTGCATTGAAATTAGTCTCTGTGAAAGTTTATTTTCATTTGATTATTCGCAACAATATTTCACCTTAAATAGTATGGTGATCTGAGATGTTGAACACTAAGGTCTTAAGCAGGTATGTATGGCTTTATTCAGTGTAAGTTACATCCTCACACAAGAATACACCTTGCTTCATTTCTGTCATCTTTCAACTTCAAGCTAGATTATACCAGCATCTTCTGTGAACAACATAAAGACACTATAATAGGGAATAGGTTGTGCATGGTATTCTAGAAAGTATCTATAAATAAATCCAGATTCTATTGGCATTTAAGCATTAAACTGGCATCAATTTCTCACTAATAATTATACCTCTGAAATAATATGGGGTGATTACAGATATTCCAAGCCTTCTTGAATTAGAGACAAGTTAGCTCTGTAACCATTACATACACATTCTGAGAACTCACAATGGGGACCGCACTTCTTCCTCAGAAGTGGGTAGTTACTGTTTCTTCTGGAAAGTATAACAGAGTCCAAAAGTAGAAACAGAAATGCAATAAACCTCTTTTTTTTTCTGGGTTGTTGTTCATTTTTATTCAATGAAAAATGAACTGTAATGTGAATCTGGAGAGAAAGGAAATTGCTGTGAGATGGTCTTTCTGTATGCTGTGAATATGTGTTACTACCATTGGTTAACAAAGAAGCTGGCCTGGCCTATGGCAAGACAGGCTATAGTCAGGCGGGAAATCAAAGCAAAGATACAGGGAGAAGAAAGGCAGAGTCAGAGCAGACACCATCCAGCTGCCCAAGGAACAAGATGCCAGCAGACAGGTAATGCTATGCCCATGAGGCAAAATATAGATTAAAAGAAATGGGTTAGTTTAAGATGTAAGGGCTAGAAAGCAATAAGCCCGAGCCATAGACCAAACAGTTTGTAATTAATAGTAATCCTCTGAGTGATTATTTTAAAAGTGGCTGTGAGACTGGGGGACTAGGGTGAGACAGAAAAAAGTTTCCATCCCCTTGAGGGGATGTGAGCATGCTGGTCAGTGGTACTGTGTGGTTGTCTGATGTCAACTACGCTGGAGTAGAGTGGACAGTGGGTAAGGATAGTAAAGTATTGATCCTACAGTGATATCAATTACAGACTCCATTAAAGCCTGAACATATACAACAGCAACGGGAATGGAAATGGAAGGGATGATCCTAGAATGCCTTACATCTTTCAGGTCAGTCAAAATGCTTCTTATTTCATGCCACATACCCTTCTTGAGAAATTGAAATTGTCTATAACTAAATTTTTGGTTTCATTTTCCTTGAACTGCAGTTAGAATTATATCAACTTTAGACCAATTTCTGAACATTTGTACTGCCACATCTCATAGGAAATCAGTATCCCAAGAATAATTCCCTATTTCATATCCCAAATTGAGATTTTTTTTTCTTTCTTGGTGATTCTATTGCAAAAGGTGAGATTAGTTCATACTCTACTGGTCATGCGCAACTGTCCCTGTAATCTTTAACATATACATTCTGTTGTCTGCTCTTTTTGCCCATTTATATACCAACCTGACTCTACAGTGTCCCATAACTAGTCTTCTTTTGTAGAATGTTATTTTAAAATGCGTTACATTTGTTTATGCTGTGGGATATTTGTTTAGTGATGTAAGTATGTGTTGCATTTTTCTATGTTGCATTTGTTTAACTCTGTGAAGGTGTGATACTTTGCCTCTCTAAAACACCTGATGGTCTAATAAAGAACTGAATGGCCAACTGCGAGGCAAGAGAAAGGATAGGTGGGGCAGGCAGGCAGAGAGAATAAACAGAAGGAAAAATCTGGGAGAAGGGAGATCAAGAAATGAGAAAAGGGAGGAGTGAGGAAAGAAGGGGCCAGTCACCCAGACACACAGCCAGCCACAGAATAAGAGTGAAAATAAGATTATAGAAGTAAGAGAAAGGGAAAATCCAAGAGGCAAAATGTAGATGGGATAATTTAGGTTAAGAAAAGCTGGCGAGAAACAAGCCAAGCTAAAGCTAGGCATTTATAAGTAATAATAAGACTTCGTGCATTTATTTTGGAGCTGGGTGGTGGGCTCCCAAAGACCAAAGAGTAAAGAGTGAAAAAACAAAAAACAACAAAAAACTGCAGTCTTCCCTTCTACAGAGTCAGTCATTCAAATGCATTCCTCACGGCTGCCACAGGGACCACTGTGCTGTGCAAGTCTACCCATGTAAGCCTTCAATAAAATATTTCAAAGGTTCCTAAATCTTCTCTTCCAGTAAGGCAGTGAATTGTGATGGAAACAGCAGTGTGATTTATAATCAGACACACAAACTTGAATCTTGAGTCTGCCGTATATTACACGTCTCCTTGAGAAAGTTATTTATCTGTCCTTTTAGTTTAAAAAGTTTCCTTCACAATACTATTCTGAAACTGGATAAAATTATATATCTAATATATATAATACATATAATATATATGTATATGAGATGCAACCAATAAACAATTTATTAGTGAAATTTTCAACTTTAAGAATCTAGTAGTTTATAATACATGTGTATATATAAACATATGTATAAATGTATATATCACATGAATATAATCATATGCACATATATGTAATATTGCTTATGTATAATTTTAAATTTGAACAAGTAATGTCCATCTATATTGAAGTCCTAAATATAAATTTCTATATCTATTATAACAATAATAGTAATGAAAATATAAAAGCTATTCAACAAATTTTAATAAGATTATGTGGATCTCAATCATAAAGCATTTTTTGTTATATTTTAAAATTATTTATCTTTTTTTTAGATTATAACATAATAACATCATTTTCCTCTTCCATTTCCTCCCTCCAAGCCCTTCCATATACCCCACCTGTTCTCTTTTAAATTCATGGCTTCTTTGCCTCTTTTTTCATCAATTATAATCACATACATATTTTATACATAGCTATTCCTAAATTCATAAATACAACATGTTCAGTTTATATAATATTACTTGCAGGAATGTTTCCTAGGAATGCCTGAAGCTGCATCTATAAAGTCTAATCATGAGCTGAACAAGGACAACATAATAGACATGCTAATGTGGACAGGAAAAAAATCACAGGAGGCCTTGACCTTACACAAAGTATTTCTTTGAGTATTGCTTTGGAATCCTGAAGTTAAAAAAAAAAATGTGTGTGTGTGTGTGTGTGTGTGTGTGTGTGTGTGTGTGTGTGTGTGTGTGTGTATTGTGTAGTTCCAGATAGATTTCAGGATCTCACAAATGCTAAAAAAGTAACTTACCATGGAACTGTGATCCATGAACTCCCTCAACATATATACATGTTTGGATGTTCACAAAACATCAGTCATTCTTTCAGCTGCTTTCTTCACAAAATGATAATATACTAAAATATGCAACATCAAAGCAACAAGAACACTTTTCATTAAGGTAATTTTCACTAATCAAATAATGTCAGAAGCCATGACACTCGCTCAGCACACCTACCATCTTGTACACACTAATTAGAAAATGTATGGGACATTGTGTTCAGTCCTGGGGGTACAACTTTTTAAGAAGCTGTTTAAGCACTACTATACACAGAGAAGATACTCAATCAAGCTTTCTTTAAGGAAAGGCAATGTAATTAGATTAATGGATGGAGTTCTCTGGAAACTGGAATTATCTAGGCTCATTCCCAAAGATCATGTATCTAAAAAGATTGTGTTAAGCCGGGCGGTGGTGGCACACGCCTTTAATCCCAGCACTAGGGAGGCAGAGCCAGGTGGATCTCTGTGAGTTCGAGGCCAGCCTGGACTACCAAGTGAGTTCCAGGAAAGGCGCAAAGCTACACAGAGAAACCCTGTCTCGAAAAACCAAAAAAAAAAAAAAAAAAGATTATGTTAAAAACATCAGAAGTATCAGTGATGGATTACCTCAAAGTGCTTTTCTAAGTGTCAGGCTTTCAGGATCCAGTCAGTGTTGTGTATTTGTTCTCAGTTCAGGTAGTCTTTATATCTTATATATGACATACTTTATAATCACAAATATAGTTACATGTCTAGAAATTGCTAGTAATGTTGTTTAAATTGATGACATTTGTAAGAAAGTGCAAACCGCAGATCTATAGGTTTTGCTTTCACCTTAAATTTTGTACTCTACTTCACAAACATAAAAAAATGAGGCTAAATACCTCTCTATGAGGAATATATCCATCTACAATTGTTTAGAAAATATCTCCAAAAAAAATTACCATTACACAGCCAGGACTTGACATATAGTGTAAGGATATGTACATTAAATTCTGAGTCATTCTTGGGGCTATATTTATATTGTTATAATGTAGAGTGTTTCAGATTTACTAATATAGGAGCTGTAGAGATTGCTCAGTGACTAGAGGTTTCAACACAAGAAAGACACCCGAGGATTTGAGGTTGCCTTCCTGGCACCCACAAGAATGCCAAGGGAGCAAAGAAAATTTGGTGTTTAGAAGGTAGATACAGGATATCCATCCCTAGAACAAGCTGTGGAACTATGCTAGCTGTCCCTGTCATCTCTGGGTTAAATGGAGAAACCCTGCCTCAAGGATTAAGAAGGTGGCGACTTACCAATAAGACTCTGATGTCAACCTCTCCCTTTCACACAAGTTACACACATGTACAGCCTCCAACAGGTGCCCTAACATAGGTTAACCCACATACCCATACACATATTGCACACACACATACACATATAAAGAAAAAGTCAAATGGATACCTTAACATACCTGATGGATTATGGATATATATATATATATATATATATATATATATATATATATATATATATATATATAAAACCAGGCATCATTTTCTACCCACCACAGGTTCTATCCATAATGGTTCACTGGGATGTTCATTCTGATTTCTACAGTAGTAGAATAGAATGGTAGGGGAAAGAGGTTGAAGAGGGGAAAAGCTTAGGGAGATTGCCAGGGGACGACATGACTGCCTCCCTCTATTACCATAACTACACCACTGCTTAGACTCTCCCAGTCCTCACTTCCACTAGTTCTTCGCACTGACTGATTAGATTCAGTAACTGTATGAGCCTGCTGGGATGCCAGAGCAAGGTCCACTTCCTTATCATCATAGAGGCTAGAAATCCAAGCTCAAGGCTTGGGGGGTTTGTTTCCTTCTCATACATGTCAGTGGCTTGAAGACAGCTGAGTTCTACCACCATCTTTCCAGCATGAGGGTGTGTGTCCTAATCTTCTCTTCCTATAAGCTTATAAGGCCAACTGAGTCAAGTTCTCCCATGTGAACTCATTTTACCTTGGAGCCATTGACCCTGTCTTCAAAGATGTTCCCTTTTGAGGTGCCAGGGAAGGGCTTTGTCATGTCAGTTTGGGCTCACAGTTTAATACAGGTGTGTTGTAAAAATACTTAAAAACATTTCAATATAGAATATGCCACACATTTTATAATTATCTATCTGTCTATCTATCTATCTATCTATCTATCTATCTATCTATCTATCTATCTATCTATCTATCTACTTACCTACCTATCTATCTATTTATATTAGTGTAATTGTTTTGCCTGCATGTATGTATATGTACTACAAGTATGTCTGCTGCCTGCAGAGGTCAGAAGAGGATTTTCAAGTTTTGACTGAATGATTTTACCAGGAAATTTTACTAATATTTAGATGATACTGCTAGAAAACCTTATTTTCAGGTAGTTGTCTAGATGTGGTTTGGTATCGCTTTACTTGGTCATTCTGCCAACTCATTATTACTAGAATTTAAGGTCTACATAGTTATCTAAAATTCAAACACTGAATACTTAATTACAACATAATATTTGTTTGGGACCTATTAGAAGCAATCAGATCATATGAGTAAAGCTTCATAGATGGGATTAGTATTCTTGTCATAACAGACAAAGGCTTTTCCCCTGTCTGCCTTTACCATGTAAAACACATCAAGAAACTATCTATGCATGAACCAGGAAGTCAGCCAAATGGTAACTTGACCTCAGGCTTCCCAGGCTCCAGACAGAGGCACATCACACTGTTAATTTTGTATTTTCCTTTTAGTTACTCAATCTATGATACTCTGATTAGCAACCCAAACCACAGAGCCACAAATCTCTTAATGAAAGATGAGAACAGAAAAGCCACTCTAAGAACTCAAAACACTACAGAAGGATTTCATTTGCAATTTTATTAAGACAGAACCTCAGTGAAATCAGTTAAAATACCCTACAAACCATATAAAAGAGAATAGGAAGAAGAATTGGAGAAATTCACTGTTCTTGAGGTATAGAAATATCCATGTATTGTTTTTCTACTAAACAGCTGCTCAGAGAAGACTGTTCATATGATTGCAAAAGGCCTTTTCCCATTTAATTAAAAATAAAGTTTTATCTAAATTGGATTAAACACCACTACCATATAATTAAACCAAAACCCTTTAGGAGGACCATTCCTAGAAGATCAATTAACACTCTGTTCTGTATTGAAGGTCATTAGAAGGCAATTCTTGAGATCTACTGGCATAGCCTTTAAAATCCACTTGGCCTTCACAATCTGTCTACATGGCATTTCCTTAAAATCTGAACAATTAAACAGGAAAAATTAAAAAAAAAACCATCCACTAAGCATACTGTTAGTATTCATTTTGAAATGAAAATATTTACCAAATATAAGATTTGTGATGTTTTAGCTGACAAATGATACTTTTGAGTGAATAGAGATTTCTGAAAGGTAGTTTGGTTCCTGTGAGTGACACAGGTAAATTAAATACTTATCTCTAGAAGTGAAACATTAAGCAAATATAAGAAGGATTTCAACTTGCACATTCCTTTTTACACACTGAACTTTCAAGGCACGGTTTTTATAATATTTGCCCTCTATGTCTGAGTCACACAGCTATGTGGACATAAAAGAAAATTTGTAAATGTCAATAATAGCTTGGAAAGAAAGCCTCTATTACCAAGCACTCTTCTGAAGCGTTCAGAAATGTCTCAAGAAATGGGAAAGGAAGGAAAAGGCATATGGATTTAACTTGAGGAAGATGCTGCTTTGACACACGGTAACTGCTAACGGCTTCAGAAAATGTTTCTTCCAGTCTCAGAAATACAAATGATGCCTTTGCTTTAAACCCACAGCATTTCTTCCTTCAATGATAACATGCTCTGAGGTGTACTCTAAGAGTGAGGAGTGAATTGCTAAGAACCGTGAAGGTGCAGTACTCGACAGTGTTCAGCTGGACTGCGGGATCCTTTGGAGAAGTCTCCTCTTGGGCATGCTCACTGACACATGGGAGAGATTCAGGAGCCTTATGTTTGAATGGTTCCTCTGTTGGCAAGAGGGTCATATTTCAAGGCAAGTAAGCTGTCAGCCCCAGCTTGCCCATAAAAGAATATCTTGGAGTATTTCCCAACTTTAAGATCTACAGTTTGCTTGTCTGTTCATCCATTCTGGTGCAGGGTGGTTTTTTTTCTTTCATTCTCTACCACCTTCTTGGTGTATTGCCTCTTGCCTTGTTCTTATGGTGCTGAGTTCTGCCAAAGTTTATTATGTCTTGATCACAAATCAGCTTTGTGTATTAAAAATAAAATCATTCAATGAATACAAGTTAGTGACTTCTTGTCTTCATCCTTAACGTATGTTATTCAATTTTTTCTTTTTCTGACTTCAAAATTGTTATTAAGTTACCTACAAGGTTCATATGATTCACAAACAGCAAATGATCAACAATTGAATTTTGGAGGAAGTGCAAAGAATCTGAGATGTCAATGAAAGTCTGTTGTAGGTTCGTGTGAGACACAAGGTACTTCCTGGCAATTCTGCTTAGGAGGATACTCTGATTTAAGTAAACTAGAAGCTGAGATGTCTGTGACTAAATATTTTAATATGACAGTCAAATTTAAATGGGGGTTTTCTAAATCCCTACCCTTTTGTTTCTGGCTGAAGGGTCATAGCTGTCTTCTTCCTTGAGCGGTACTATCTTGAGGGGAAACATTGGATAACTCGTCACCGTTGTCAATCAATAAGAAGACCCCAAGATCCTCAGCTTACTCTAAAGCAGTGGTTCTCAACCTTCCTAATGGTGTGACCCTTTAATACATTTTGTGTGACCCCAAACCATACAATAATTTTTGTTGCTACTTCATAACTGTAATTTTTGCTACTGTTATGAATTGTAATATAAATATTTGATTTGCAGGATGTCTGATATGTGACCCCTGTGAAAGGGTCATTCAACCCTAAAGAGGTTGCAACCCATAGGTTGAGAACCACTGCTCTAAAGAATAAAGGGAAAATTGGTGGAAGCAATATCTGTGTGCCTCTTCTGCATGCAGGCAGTAGGTCAAAATATTGACAGAATAAAAAGGTTCCAACATTTAAAGTTACACATTTTAAAAGTGTAATTGGTTGTGTATTTTCTAAATAGTTTCATAAATGTTGCTAAAATGAAAAGAGCTACACTTTGCAGGTGCATAATTACACTTGTCATTTAACACAAACACAGATTTATACAACTGAATTAGAATCATTTCATTGAGGAAACAATGGCACTTATTTCTCACTTCACATTTTTTTTTTGGTTTAAAAATTAAACTGATTTTTGTTTGTTTGTTTGTTTATTTGTTTGTTTTCCAAAGGTTAAAGGATGTGTTCTTGTGTTTCACTTTTTAGGAGAGAAAAATGATCAGGTCATTTTAGATGTCTTGTCGTCATTTAGATGATGAAGGGAAACTGAATCAGATCATAGGTTAGTCATCTTTGAGGCAGTCATAATAATAATCATATCATCAAAAAAACTTTGTTGATAGACCACACACACACACACACACACACACACACACACACACACACACGAAAAGTTGCCTTCAATCCATATATGATGGCTCTTACTGTAATTTTGCACACTGAACATATGTGGAGCAAGGATAAGGAAGAAAGTCCATGCATTGCTTACATGCCATTGGCATACAAGCCACACTCATGGATGCCAAGGCATTCTAAATTCATAATAATCCCTTGAAATAAGGCTAGTCTCATTTTGAAGATGAAACATCCTGAGATGGGAAATGTGTACACACAACCAGTAAACATAATAAACAGAGCTAAAATTTAGACCACAGTGATCAGAACCTGCCTGGTCTTTCCATCTTCCTACCACTCAATATCTTCTGAGAATCCTGAGTTTTTTCTCACCTGGTAAAAGTTGGTCCCAGCAATGACATAAAGTCCCATAAATACTAAAGACACAATTGATTGACCTATTCTTTGTATGTACAGTTTTGGAAGATAGATTTTTATTATTTAAAGAAAGGAAATCTGTGCCACTACTTTGTATTATAGACTGTAAAACTATATTGAAATTATATTGAATTTTCAAGTGAATATGAGGTTGGGAAAAACTAAATTGAGTCACATACCAGAATCATCAATAGTACTAACTTGAGATCAGAAAAATTCATCTGAGCATCTAGACAATTCAAGTTTGTTTTTATTATTATTTTCTTTCTTTTTTTTTCTTTTTTATTCTAGAGTTTGATTCAACTTAGGAGACCAAGGAGTTTAATTCATCCTCAGGGTGCTATAGCAACCAAATCTCAAATCTCAGCAAAGATACCATTGATTCGTTTACGAAAAAAGGATGATCTCATTTCATGTTTTACTACAAAACAGTTTATTTTTCATATTAAATTGCATGTTTTTATTTCTTTGCTAAAGTGCTAAGAAATAAAACCAGTTACATTTTTAAAAGATGATGATCTCCTAAAATTACTTTCATTTAATTCACAATAAACTTCACAAAAACGGTCTTTGAAGCAGAATGCCTCATTGATCAATGATTTCACTAAGAATTGCGTTTTTCATTTTGTAAGCATATTATCACTTTATAAAATGAAATGCAAAGTACATTATTTAGTGCAGCAATGCTTCCTATGAAGTGGATATTAACTGAATTTCTTGCTTCTCAATCTATTTGGATGTTTTATTATTTTATCAACAGAAATACACATATTGGTATTTTTCTGAAACTTTTTTGAAATTATCCTTTCTAACTCCTTTGTGAAGGCATAACCAACCCAAGTCACACTTAAGGCTTGCATTCTAACTAATCAATTCTCAGATATCTTCACAGATCCCTATGCTAGCCTTCCACTAGATCTGCACAAGAGTCCTAGAATTTACAGAGTATACATTTTCCGTTCTTTGTTTTTTGATTTATAACTATCTTTATTGTGAATAAAGTTCCGCAGGTCAGAAATTTTGTCTTTTTCTTCACCTCTGAACTTCAGAGTTCATGTGATAAATATTATTTGAGGCAAATGCAATATTTAGATGGTATTAAAATATTTACCTTTCTTTAGAAAAATCTCATAGTTGAGGAGTATAAACTCAGTGGAGTGAAAACCAGTAATCACTGAGCCATATTCTCCTGAATTTCCTAAAGAATGATGCATGGCAGCATGTACAGTACTCAAGAGACCTGTCTCCTACCTTGTCCATGCCAGTAACATGTGTCTTCTTTGAGCTAAGGATGGGTACAGTCAGTGCTTCTCACTATGATTCTTGATTCTCTCTGGATCAATTATACTCTTAATACACAATCACAGACATTATTCTTTCTCTGGATATAAGACAAGGTATCAATTAGAAAGGCAGGATAGTTATGTAGTGTTCTCTCTGTTTTGAAAAGAAATATTTGGGGTGCAGAAGGGCCAGACCATCTGCCCAGGTGCCTGAAATATATTAATGGCAAAGCCAAAGAACACAGTTTATTTGTAAGTTTTAAGGTGAATCATTGCAAGTAAAACATTTTTAGACATCTCATCAGAATTCAGTCTTGATGTTACTTTTGTTGTTATAGTTAAAATATTTCTCCCTACCCTTTCTTCCTTCCAAACTCTCTCATACATCCCCCTTGCCCTCTTTCAACTTCATAGCTTCTTTTTTCATTAATTGTTCTTTTATGCATTGATCACCTACTTAACAAGAGAAAATAAGTATCTGAAAAGGAAAACAATATGTAATGAGAGTGTGTGACCATTAGTGTGCAGCAGCTCTAATTGAGGACAGCTTCTTCCAGAACTAAAATTTTAGTTTTGTAATTGTATTGAGCAGTCATGTTGACAGATTCTAATCCTTGTGTATCTTCAAGTGACTCCTATATCTATAATGAAAAGGTTTGTAAGGCCTGTAGTTGCTTAAAATGTTTGTTGCCTGATACAGATAAGTCTTCACCCTTCATCAAGGAATCTTCTCTTTCCAAGAGAGACCACTACACAAAGCTACAGCTAATCAAAATGCAGAATTGTGGAACTCAGTTCTAAGGTACACATTTACAGAACACTTCCACATCTATGGCAAGAGGGCTGTTGTGGCAGAGGAGGCAAAAAGATTGTAAGAGAGGATCAGGGACTTGCTGGGAGAATATCTCCTTGTAATGTCAAAAGCTACACCAATAAAGTCTCACTAACATGACTGCCTAAACATAAACTGAACAAGTATAACACCAATAGAGATGCCAAAGTGGATGGGGAAAAGCCCACAAGGCCTCAACCCTATACAAAATACCACAGGCAGTTAAGGAATACTGAGAGCAAGAGAATTAGGAGAAATAGTCTTCCCCAGGGAAGGGCACATCAATTGACTATCCATTGTCAAATGATCATCCCTGAAAACGTACATATGAGTAACATTATTCAGACTGAGGAGGAAATATTCAGCGATTTTTTGTTGTTGTTTTTCGAGACAGGGTTTCTCTGTGTAGCTTTGGTGCCTGTCCTGGATCTTGCTCTGTAGACCAGGCTGGCCTCGAACTCACAGAGATCCACTTGGCTCTGCCTCCTGAGTGCTGGGATTAAAGGTGTGTGCTACCACTGCCCGGCAAGGCTGATTTTAAATGCATGCAGTCTATAGACAAGCAGCAGCGAAAACCCAGTTTAGTTTGGAGATGTGATGTTGCTTTTGTCTCTTGGGTGGGGGACTTCAATTGAAACTTGAAGTTCTTGGATATGTAGCATTAATCTAAAGAAGCAGTAATTGGCCAGTTTAATGCTGAGGCTCATTTCCATTTCCTTTCCAGTTCTATTTGCATAACGATTAAATAGAAAAATGCAAGGAAGATTTAATTGATTTCTTTTCTAGAAAACAGCTTATCTGTGACTGCAACTTTGTTTTGGAAATACCAAAAATTAGGCAAATATCTCAAATTAGAAAGGAGGCAGTAACAAATAAGACAGATGTCTGTAATATAGTTCACACATTTAAAACAATAAAAACTATCTTGGGGAAGAATATGTTCATGGTATATATAAATGGGTTCCTGTATATTAAAAAACCCCAGAGAATAACATTTCTGTATGTTAGAGATTATATGTTTTCTATATTTAAGACTAATTAGTATTTTAATTCCTGGTATTATTTATAAATAGAATTTTAATATGCCATGTTTTTAAGTTGCTTTTTTTGTAGCAGGAGCTGAATAATTGGTAGAGCCCTGCAGTTCTCCAGCTATGATCCAAAAGAAATTCATGGCTGAACAAGCAAATGAAAACAACCTCCAAACAACCAGTGGGTAGAATTTTCTAAAACATAAAAAAGTTCAATGATTGCTTCTCAGTTATTTGTCATTCTCTACTTCTTGCTGGTCACAACATCTGCCATGTAGAGAAGGATTGAGCACTAATAAGAGGACCGAGCTCAGATGAGTTAGGACGGATCAGGGCCAAGCTACATTATTCCTTTCCTCAGTTTCTCATCTGAGAGAAAAATGATGGTTCCAGGTAACAGATGCTGCCATGTCATGGCTTCCTTCTTCAGTTCCCCCGAAAAGCCTCTTTTCTTTTTTCATAAGTTATGATAAGCTTGCTCTACCAATGAAACACACTCATTTTCAACCACTGCCTCCTCCTTCCTCCTGACAATTCTGGGGCCCAAAATAAACAAGTATCTCAAATATTTTCTACAATGAAGATGTACAGTCTTCACTGAAGGCTGTAGCTGTGGTCAGGGAATGTGTAAGTGGGTTGGTGGTTCTTTGTTAAACTGGGCTACCTTTACCAAGTTAGTGTCTTTCCATACAAGGAAAGCTGAATCATAGAACACCGAGTAACAGAAGTGAGTTGGTGGTGATTGTGGATCTCAGCATTTTCTTGTGGGTAGTTAAACAGAGTTGTCACAGAAAAAGTCAGAATTATAAAAATTTAGTGTATATAAAAGGATTAGACTCAAATATAAGCACAAAAACATCATATTTCCTTCTTTCCTGTTTTTTGAAACTTGTACTTGTGTGCATGTGTGTGCACGCATATGTGTATGTGTATGTGTGTGTGTGTGTGTGTGTGTGTGTGTGTGTGTGTGTGCTCACACACATGCATGCATGTGCCAGGCCTTATGTGTAGAAGTCAGAGGACCTGAGATTCAGTCCTCGCCTTCCATCTTGGGTGAGGTAGGGTTTATTGTTCACAGTGGCCACCACTTAGGTACCTGTGCCATTAGGTGCAGGGAACTCTTCTCTCTCCACAGAAGGAGCTCTTCAATTACACATGAGTACTTTACAAGGTTTCTGGGGGTCTGAACTCACGTCTTCATGCTTCTTCAGTGAGCATTTTTCTAGAATAACTATCGGTGCTAAGGAGACAAAGCTCATCCAACATATTTACATTCTCTGGGCATCTTATATAAAGCTATATCTGTGTAATTGATTTCAGTCTTCTCGTAGTCCAATGAAATGGGCATTAACATAGATGAGTAAAATGTTGGTAACAGACAAAACTTGAGTTCAAATTGCAAAGGTTATGAGATGTTTAAATAATATGAACCCACCATGCCTTAAAGAAAACAAACCTACACAAATCTTCGATAATTTTAAATGTCATCAAATAACACTTTCTACAAATCATAGACACAAGAGGCTCAGAATCATTAACTCAGACGTGTTCCTAGCAACTTCAATCCATTCTTGAGATGGAAAAAAAAAACTATACTGAATTCTTTCCTATATTGAAAGAAACTGACTATAGAATTTAACACTTAGATTGATATGTGGATGAAAAGGTCCCTAATGAAAAACAAAATCATTTGCCTCATCTTCTTCAGAAAATAATGGAGATTAACATGGAGGTCAATTTAAGAATATTTGCTCTGATGTTAAACTATCAGTGTTTCCAACACCCATTCATCTGGTATAGAGTCACGATGTAAAATGGTATCAGACAAGCAATCTACCAGAATTACTATTATCTATGCCTCATCCCATGTAAATGTCCAAGCTTTTTTCAATTAGATATCACAAGAGGAAGAAATCAAATAAGGTTGCTGGATTCAGCAAAATAAAATATCAGAGTCCTAATTCAATTTGAATTTTGTATAAATCAGAATGGAGTTTTTTATGACTATTTCTCAACAATATTTTGGACAAGATTATCCTAAAACTTACTCGTCACTTATTTGAAATTCAAATTCAACAAAGTTTCTGTATTTTTATCTGGTAACCTTAAGAGACAGAAGCTATCATGTTCGGCATCATTGAGCACTAAGTCATTCTGAAGTGAGCACTACATAGAAGCTGACATTTTCAAAGCAATGATCTCCTCTGAACCGTATACATGTAACCGACTTACTCCTGAACATAACCCTGTAACATGGGCACTACGTTTCCTATTTAGTGAATAAGAATGCTAAAATACTTTTTAAAAGATACAGTTGCTTGACTATGTTCATACAACCAGTAACTAGCAGAAAAGGCCTTTGAACTCAGCGGATTCTAAAGTAGAATTTAACACATTAGCCATTATATTATGCAGTTGCTTATCAAATATATTAGTTCATTTTAAAAGTATTCTTCAAGTTAAACACAAATTGGCTGTTTAAAACAATATTATTTAATAAATTTTCAATGTAAAATGTAACTACTTCATACTAGGCCTCCTTAGCTATAGGCAATATTCATGACGGTTGCTTAGACAATTTGTCATTGTGAATGTGCAGCCATATGTCTGTTATGTGTACATATATTAAAGGACTGATTGAAATGTTAAGTTATTTAGATTTCATCACATGCATGCCAGAGAAAACCAGAATTACAGTATATACACCCACTTTCTCATGGATTTTGATTCTAAATGTGTATCTATGATAGACTATATTTTCTCTAAAGTTAAGAATAATTAAAGTTTTGTTGTTTTCATTTAACAAATGTCAAGTCAACATAAGCCTGAACTTTTAATAGTCAAGCAATTTTTATTTAAAAATATATGTAAAGCAAATTAAAATAGTTGCCTAGGAATGATTCATCTTTTTTAAACTTCATCTTTCAAAAGAATTCCAAGAGTATTTGTCCCCAAGTGCACTTTCCTGTGTGTAGCACACACCCAAAGACATGAGCATCTCAGAGGATGGTGTTAAGAGCGTTAGTCTGCTAGTAGACTGAGGTGCAGACATCTTTTAACCACACTTGGAGAAAATGCCTTTGACACCCAGGATGTAAGATGATACAAGCAGCTGTTGGTGTGCTTTCCTTCACTGAGAGCTTGGAGTTGGCTTATTTTTAGAAATGTCTCCACTTCCCATTAGAGACTTGGAGGCAGCTGTAGAAGCATACGCATGTACACTTAGTGTTGCATTCTGAAGTACTTGCAGTCGCATTATCTTGCATTACAGCTCCTCCCATCGCATCAGACATATGTCTTACAGAACAGATGGGTCTCGTGGTACTCATGAAGGGACACCAAATCTGGTAGCCTTGGGGATTAAAACTCCAAGGTGCTTTTTATGCAAGAAAGGAAGGCTGAAGCCCCAGTAGGTGGTAGGAAGTTAAAAGAAGAAAAAACAAAAGTGACTCAAATTTTAACAAAAGTAATACTCATTGTTTACTGAGAAAGATTGATAAACCTCATCATTTGGGAAAGAAGGAAACCTAATTTATTTTATTCATTTACTAACAACACTTGTTTTGGCTACATATAAAAGCCGTTTAAGACAATTACAAACTTGAATACAATTACTACGAGATTCTAATTTGTATTACATTCTAAAAATATAGAACAAGATGTTAATCATAATTTGAGGCAAATATTTCTTTGTTTTTCTATTCATCATGATGAAACGCTTTCACGAGAACATTTATATAGTATAAAAAATAATCAAATAGATACAGGAACATGTTTTATTGAGTGAAATATAAACATGCATACTTGTGGTGATATATTGTGTGCTGTAGTTGGGTGCCAGATGTTACATGAATTGCGATATGGTCTTTTAATAATTAGCCAGAGCCTGATAGTATGGTAAATGCTGAAAGATCAGAGAAGCAGAGCAAGCCACAGCTTCCACCTCTTACCTCACCAACTCCTCAGCCTAAAAACTTCTAGTTAGTTCCTGTCTCTTCACGCCTTATATGCCTTTCTCTGCCAAGGCATCACTTCCTTCCTATTGCTGGTATTATTGGCATGTGTGCTTCCCAAATACTGGGATTAAAGGTGTGTACCACCACTCCCTGGCTCTGTTTCTTTTCTAGACTGAGTCAATCTCATGTAGTCCAGGGTGGCTTTGAACTCACAGATATCCAGACGGATCTCTGCCTCCCAAGTGCTAGGATTAAAAGTATGTGCCACCACCGCCTGGCATCTATGTTTAATCTAGTGGCTTGTTCTGTTCCCTGATATTCAGCCAAATTTCATTAGGGTACACAACATATCACCACATATACTTCTACTTCTTGTAAAAATTTCTGATTAAAAAAACAATTAGCAATAGATGAAAAAGCACATGGAAAAACATAAGTCTATTTTTCAACAAGCCTATGGCCAACATGTTAAGTATATAAAGTCTCTAAGAAATACATGATGCTTCTATAAGTTAGAGTTCTTGTTATAGAGTATGTGGAATATATTCCAAAAATGGGGACTGCTTAAGATTGGTGTTCTATTTTAATTTAAAATGTTGAATATTGAAATATAGGCTCTGCAGGAGTATTGCATGCACATGAGATATAGTGCCTCTTTTACTGTAAGACAAGTCCAGAAATTGTCACATTTAAAGGATAAACATCAACTTAAACACAATGTACCAACAATACCGTCATGTTTAAGGGACAGGAAAATAGTTGTAAAGTAAATTATTCAATTTCAACAAAAGACAAACCTTTTAACCACTGGAGTGAAAAATAGTTATGTATTATTTTAAACTTATCTAGCTAAGCTCTTTGGATCATAAGAATTTTTTCTCAACAAGCAAACTAGCCTGTATTACTTTTTTTGCTTAGAATGGTCAACGCATATGGCCCATTTAAATTATAATGGCTACAGCTAGTCCTAACTGATGGGCTAATTCTAGGGCATGAAGGTGAGATGAAATCAATACATTGAATCCATTTTGGAAAATTAAATATGAATATAGACAAAAAGTTCATAGAAATAATTTTGTATATTGTTTGTCTACAATAGAAAAGGAAGAAAATTGTGAATGAAAAAGTGAATTTGTGAATATATATATTTTTATTATTAAAAAAAGTGTCGAAAATTTTGCAAATATTAGATTCCATTCAATATAATATATAAATGGAATTGCAAAAATCATACTAAATAGAAGAAAAAAGTTGGAATTTGGAAACAGTTTTCTTATTTTCAGTATTAATTTGTGTAATCTTTCTAAGTTGTTTTTCATACTGAGACATATTATTTCATAAAATGATGTATATCCATACTATATTAAGAATAAGGTAATATATACATGTGTGTGTTTATATATATATAAAGCATCTGTCCATGTGTGTTTGGCTGAACTAAGCTTTAGAAGACAGCAGCTGGGACAGTGAGCTGCACATGCTCTACAAAACAAACCAGTCAGAAACGATGTGAAAGCTGCTTCAGTGGCCTGTGTTTTCCAAACAGCAGTATTTCCTATAATTAAATGCATTTTATCTTGATATTAACTAGCGACTAAATAATTGACAAATAAAACAAGCATATTTTCATGCAGGCATACATACATATAAATAAAAGAAAGAAGTATAATGGAGTTACCTACACATTATAGCATCATTGACTTAAAATAAAACTTACTAAGTTCTCTAGGATAAACTAAGCCAACCAAACCAAATGAATTTAAGCACGGCCAAGTTTGCTGGACAAAGAACACACATCTAAAATGTGATGTATATGTATTCTTCTCACATATCACTGAGTTGTGAGAATATTATTATTCCCACTTCTCCCTATGTTCTATTTTAAAACAAAACTGTACTGTCCAAATATTCAGTGCCCAATGGTTACTAATTCTATCATAGTACATGTAATTTTAATCATGAAGAACAACCAATTAATTGAAGAAGCTAGATCGATGGATATTCAAAGAGCTGTCAATCACAATACGTGGCTGGGGCTCAGCTGGTCAGAACTGGCCAAGGGTATTACCTCCTGAGGAAAGCTGTCACCCCACTCACTAGACGATTTAACAAACACTGTGGTAAGTGTGACTGCCTGCACTGTCCAGTATGTGCTGTGTCCCCTTTGCATGGGAAACCAGCTGTCCAGTCTTAGCAAGCTTCACGGACTCGCAACCGCATTACCAAAGAGAATCTGCTGGCTCACTGAAAGGGGGGCTGCACAGACAACGACCACCAATTAAAATTGAAAACAGTTTTCCTCGTGCATGTTTACAAATGCTCACCAAATTTCAGACAGTATTCCAAGGTCCAGATTTACTCACTGGCTTGCTTTTCAACTCATTGCTTTGAAGGAGAAAAGTTATTTTATCAATAGGTCTGATAACAGAAACATAGCTGATGTCACAAATTAAAGTACACACACACACACACACACACACACACACACACACACACACACGTAAGTCATTTAATGCCCAAGATCTTCAAATCATGAATGGGTCTGCTGAACACACATCTAATGGTTTCAGTCCTTCTATTCAGCTTTTCAATGGTTCTATCTAAACACTGCTTATTAATAGAAACCTCCAAATCCCTCTGTGTGTGGGTTTTTTTTTTCATTTTGAACTTTGAATCCAAAATCATGCAATGTTTGTGTATAAATACTCTCTTCAGCTGTGCTTTGTTTATTTCTATTATTTTTCTTCTTGGGTAGCATGGAATTAATTTGATAGAATTGTGTTAAAAACATTTTAAAGATGGTTTATAGTAAAGCAAGGTCATTTTTTGATTCCTTGAATTTACTTTAAGGTATATACGTGTTATAAATCACACTAGATGTTTCACATCTATGTTCATAATAACAGATTTTTGTTCTTTTAGGTCTTCTTTATGGGTGTTTTCCTCATATGTGAGAGTTTTCAACTATGAACTGAATAGTGGCAGTATGCATTGAAAATCAGAATGCTTCCTCATACTGAGAAATCATACATGGAAACCCAGTGGTCACAAGAGCCTTAAAAACCCCTTCTTCATCTTCTGTAAACCAATAGTCCAGAGACTCTGACAAGCCAATCACAATTCTATGGCCATAGCATTCTTTTACAATCAGAAATGAACTAAATTAAATAAGACTTATTTAATTAGGAAGCTTAAACTCAATTTCTTTCTTACACATTTCTACCAAATTAATATTAAAATGAAGGTCTGTGGGGTAAGATGTTGTCTGACAAAGGTCAACATTAAAATTGCAGCCTGACCATTCTTTCAGTTTTACTACTTTGGTTGAAATATTGTGCAGATTACCTTAAATTAATGAATTTCATATACAATAGACCATAAAAAGCCATTTCCTTTGACATAGCTTTTCTATTGCTGTTAATCATTTGTATTATATTGCCAATTATTGATTTTGGTAGATGTATTTCAATAATGAATTATGCATTTTCAATAATCTTCACTAATAAGGTATATACTTACATAAGATATATACTTATATAGTCTATTCACTATCAACAATCTCTGATACATTATTTTAAAATGAGTTTTTTTTTCAATCAATAGGAATCCACTCCAGTCTTTTCCTTCAAATTCTTGAATCATACCAAAATGAATCATATTTTATAATTTACCAGATTATGTTATGAGTACTTTCATTTCTGATTGATTAAATATTCTCTGTTCATGTCGAATCAGTTGAACAACTAAGATAATAAATGTTAGAGAAATTGTCTCAGTTGTTGAAAGTTATTGATAAAGCACTTCAAACACATGACTGTTCAAAAAGTGGAGTTTCAGTGTTGAAGATCAGAAAATGACATAACTTCTATTTTAAGTTGTTAATGCTTTTTACTATTTTAAGGTATAAAGTTAAAATATCTGTTAAATAAATAAAATATTTTATTTACTTTTATACTCATTTTTAAATTTATGTATTTTACAGAGGTCAATCTATGCCATTTGCTGACATCCCTTACAATTTTCTACCTATCTAAAAGTATATTGTCTTGCATTTCAATGTTTTTCTTGAAATTTTACTTTGGAGAAAGAAATACACACATGAATCCTAGTTTATTTCTCTGTTGCTGTGATAAAATATTTTGACTAAAAGCAACTTGGAGAAGAAAGGATTTATTTGGCACATACTTTCATAGTCCATGATGAGGAAAGTCAGGGTGGGAACCTGGAGGTAGGACCCGACGCAGAAGCTATGGAACAGTGCTGCTCACTGGCTTGTTCTCCAATGGTTGCTCAGTCTGCTTTTTTGTTTTTTTTATGTATACAACTCAGGACCATCTGTCCTGGGAGGCACTACCCACAATGACCTTGTCCCTCTCACACCAATCTTTCATTGAGAAAATGCCTCCCAGTCTTTCCTACAGTCTAATCTGATGCAGTCATTTTCTTATTTGCGGTTCTATGTTACTGGATGATTCTGTGTTGTGTCAAGTTGACAAATGACTTAACCAGCACACACGTCGTCATGTTTTATTATAATTGGCGGTGTCAAAAGATGATATCTTGATATTATGCAAACTACCAGAAGAGAAATAAGGGATTATTAGACACTAATTAATTTCTCTTATTTCAGCTGAGAATCCATCATGCCTTTTGACTACTTTACTGAAAAGTAACCATACAATCTTATAGTGTGATATTTAAAATACAAAATTTCAATTTTTTTGTGATTTAACAAAAGTGATTGAAATACACTTTCTATTACTTCTTATTTTAATTTAAAAATATTTTAGATTTTGAAATAATAATATAATTGCATCATTTCCCCCTTCCCTTCCTGTTACTTGCATGTATGTTTTTAGGGCTGACCAGTTGGTATTGGATAACCAGTTGGTGTGCTCTTACCCAAGGAAGACTATTTCTCCCACTCTCAGCATTACTTTGCCTATAGTTCTTTGAGTGGGGTGGAGGACTCATGATTTTTCCCCTGTCCACTTCCACTTTGGCATGTCTATTGATCTTGTCCTTGTTCAGCTCCTGTTTGTGAGGCTTTATGGATGTAGATTCTGACATTACCAGGAGGCACAGTATCACATCAAATTTCCTGATCCTCTGGCTCTTAGACTCTCTGCCCCCTCTACCTCACTGAACTCTGTGCCTTGATGCAGGAGCTGTTTTCATCGGGTAACTCAGACTCAAAAGAGCAGAATTGCATGGTCTTTTTTTTTTTCTGTCTGAGGCATCTAGCTTCCCATCTTCTGATGTGAGTATATATCCCGGAATAACTTCAGAAACCAGGGAAGTAAATGGACCATTACCAGGGTGGAGGTTGATGGTAATACAGACGGGAACAGTGGGGTACACATGACCTGATATGAGGAAAGGGGGAAATGGGGAGGTTCTAGTTATAGAGGAGGAAGGGAAATACAGAAAAAAAGAGAGTAGAATAACAATAAGACTGTCTTAAAAAGTCATGAGAATTCTTACAGTTAGTGATTTACCTAAGAACACTGTAATATATGTAAGTATGTATATAATATACATAAATAGTTTAAATGAAGTTTTATCATCTCAGCTGACAATGCTCCCTCTGAAAAGCAAAGACTGCTTTCCCCAAAGCTAACACCAGACAAGAAGCTGTCTTTGAGCTGTTGGTTAGAGACGTCCAAGAGACTCCCCGCTAGAGTTAGAAGTTAAGTTCTTACTGCTTAAGACTCTATGCACTCAGATACAGTACCCAGAGGCCCCTGAGTGGCAACTGTCCTGAATGCCTCCCTCCTGCAGAGTAGCTTTCATAGACTCAAAGGCTACTGAAGCTTCCAAAGGAGAGAAATGACCAAGAGACATACCCGACTATGATGCCTAAGAGCCACAACAGTGACCAGCAGGGCATGATAACAGCAAGGGTGCAGTAAAGGTACATATATCAGTAAAGGGACATATAACTTACAGTAACCAAAAGCTCTATATTTGGATTGGTCTTAAGATAAGGAAATCATGTCTGGTTATGTACTTCACTAAAGCAGCATAATCTCTAAATACATTCTAAACATGTTTCCTAATACACAAAGATAAGTGTGGTCCTCACCCCCGTTGAGGAAATTTCTCTGCCACAGATGGAGATCATCACAGAAAACTACAACTAATCAAATGTGAAGCTGTAGAGCCCAGCCCCAGTAGATACTTATCTCTTTTATAGGGTAAAATTTTTGATAACCCAACTATGTGTGAGGAATATTCATAAATCTGGCATCATTACTGTAGGATCTTTCATTTACTGAAACAATGAGAGTTTTAGGAAGCAGAAAATATACTTTAATTTTGGCAGACATTCTAGAAACCATCTTGATGGGACTTTTGGTATAAAGATTTGATTATTTTATCAAGTTTCAGGGAACACATCACAGCCTGATAGAAGGCCATTCTTTAGGAAGTCTGAGAAATGCCTCCTTTAAGGTTGCCTATGAACCTACATACACTTTTGCCATGTTTAGGTAGACCCTTAATAAGGATTCATGATTAGCAGTAATTCAAGAAATCTTATCAGTCATGATTTTCACACTTGAAACACTAACAGGATCTGCCTGAAAGTTCCAGATACTTCCATATCACAGAAGACATAGGAAAGAACATTAGGGCACTAATAAGCATTACATGTGGAAGTTATATTGAAAACATAGGAATTCTTAAAGAAAGACATTAAAAATGTCTTCTCATATGTCATAATTAAATGGAAGAGTATTTGGTAGGATTAACTTCCAATAAATTTCATTTACAAATATTGTTAGATTAAGTTATAACAAAGATTAAGCCTGAATAAGACTCTTCTATGTATTGCTGAAAGGAACTTTTTAAAAATTAAGAAAAAATTAGCAATGAATAAAGGTAATTCAGATGACAGAAGGGCTTCCTTTCTCAAGATGTATTGCTCATGATTGATGAATTATATCTTAAAACACAACAAAATGATGATTTCAGAAACCTTGTTTAAGGATAAAAACTGGTCTATATGTCAACAGCTCAAAAATCACCATATACATTGTTTTGTACGAAACATTAATTATACTTTCAACTATACACTACCCAGCACCCATGCTAACAGTGTGCCATGGATAGATTACATTCTTTTAAGTAGAAAACATGGGAAAATAGTCACATTCTGAAAGTTCTTCCTTGCACAATGTCAGAAAAATATATAAATAAAAGAAGTCGTCAGTTTGTCTTTCATTGGAGAGTCTGGATAGGTTTTGACACGACAAAAATTAGATGTCCATTTGAAGAACTAGTCTCAGAATTGACAGAAAATATGTCATCAAGAGAATGAATCAATACCAGTGTTCAAGAGCCTTTAAGAAGACAAGTTAAGCGAAGTGATGGATGGAGGTTATCTATGAGAACTACATCTCTATTCATGTAAACTGTATTTGTTTAATTTTCATCTTCTAAAGGAATTTTCCTTTAGCCATTCCTTTATGTGCATATTTCTAGAATAATCCCATCTGCTTGAGTTGCTATTTGTCTGTACAATATTTTTCATGACTCTACAAGACATTATGAATCATGAATAAGTTTACTTATATTCAGATAATCTTGGGGGAGACTTAGATACTTAAAATTTTTAAATATTTTATAGCCAAATGTCAAAGTTAGTTTATATTTATTATTGTTAATATTAATCAAGACAATGGACATTGTCCATGGTTTACTCATACGAGAAGTTTGAAAGGATGTCTATTGTTACTACTGTTTTAAAAGCTTGATGTTTGATGAAAAAATTTCATATATATGCATACATACATAGATATTTAAAATCATATAATCATTTTAAGGGTTGCAGTCATTACTCAATGGCAAAATGCTTGCCTAATATGTTTGGGTTAATTTGATACCTAATACAAAAAAAAGATTTGAGAATATATAATAATTGCCTTTTTATACTGAAGTTCAAATATATACTGCATAGAGCAAAATGCATTTTTTGAAATAATTTTTACATGCAAGTCATTATGAAGTATCTCCTACATGTCAGTATTAATTATTATATTTGGTTAGGCACTGGAGTACAAGCTAAGAAAGTAAACAGACAGCCTTTCCAATATACCAGACATTCTGAAGCTAACAATCAGGCATGATACGACAATTTCAAAATTGTTTTATAGTGCTACAGCTAGGGTGTTACTGAAAGCATGGTAGAACAGCAGTCCTCTTTTCTATGGTTTCAGTTCCTCATGTTCCAGTTGCTGATGACCAACCCAATTCAAAAGCATTAAGTAGAAATTCCAGAAATAAATATTTCACAACTCTTAAAGAGCAATCCTTTCTGAGTGGTGCCATGGGATGTTGAGCTGCCATACTCTGTTCAGCCCAACACATGAATCATCTCCTTGTTCAGTGGATCTATGCTGTGTGTGCTGCCTGCCCATTAGTCATTAAATAGCCATGTTGATTAGATAGCCTATCCCTATGTTGAAATGATTTTGTTCAAGTAAGATTTATTTTACTTCTAAATTGCACACAAACGTAAGAGTAATGATGAAAAGGAGGCATCAAATCACAAAACAAAGATGAATTAGATTTAGTTCTTTCACAAATTGACGGTACTGCAAAGCATACTGGAAGAAAACTCTATACATGATTAAGTGTGATCTATGGTTTCCGCCCTACATGGGGGTCTTGGAAGGTATTGAGGCCTGATAATGTGAGACAGGTAAACATAGGAGAGATCCTAGATCAGATGCAGTAGGGCAATGCTAACGGCCAAGCCTCTGCACAGAAAGCAACATCCAAAGCTATGCTGAAGGATCTAGTGTCAGAGGCTGGTGATTTCTTGTTCTCCTTTTCTCTAGGAAGAGTAAATTTATAACAGAACAGCGAGAGAGAGACAGAGGGTGTTGCATCTGAGGAAATTAAAAGGAGTGTGGTAAAAGATGAACGAGGACAATCAGGGAAAGACTTTTAGGTTGTATTAGGAATTTATATTTCATTCTCAGAGAAAGCAACCAAAATTTTTCAACAAGAGCAAAAGAGAACTGTATTTTCATTTTAGCATACACTCATGAACATACCTCCCACTCATGCTCACAAGTTATGATTAAAAAAACAGAATTTTTTAAAAAGCGTAGGACTAAAAACTGGGAAGGTGGTTAATGAGCCTCAGGATGAACCCAAGAAATAGGGGTGGCAGTTCAGATCAGGAAGTGACGGGAGGGTTGTAAGAATGGTAATAATTTCAAGATACCCTGGTCTCCTCTGAGTAGCTGAAATCACTGATATTGGTAAATCAGTTAATCGGAGCCCATGGAGTTGGTAAGAGAGACATTAGGGAGAGGGTAACCGGGTGATGAAGGGGGGGTTAGGAGACAACACTTAGCAACATCGGGAAAGAGGACAACGAAGTTTGGTGTCATGTCAGTCAATTTAAAGATGAATTCTAAGAATCAAGTGCCGTCTTCAGAGCCTGAAGAAGGCTAGGGCTTGAGCACGTAATGCTTCAGAGGTGCATGACACATAATCACTTGTTACATAAATGATTTAACACAGTGGGCAGTGCTACAGGCTAGAATAGAACAGCAGGCTGGATGACCAAGTAGTGTACAGGAAACCCACCCACACTTTAAAAAAAATTATAGGAAAAACTCATATACAGTCACCCATAACATTTATAAGCCAAGTAAAGAGTCAAGCAAGATTTAAGGTGATTATAAAAATGACTATTTCTGATTACGGAAATATAAAATTGTAAAACTGATTGACAAAATGGGAATAGGACCAGAAATTTCAGGTGACCTTAGTAATGACAAATGTAAGGGTTAACATTTGTTGTTTTAAGTGTTTCCAGGGTTTACAGGCATACCATGGTTTATCACAGGTTTTGAAACTCATTAATAAAATGTAAAATCAAAGTGGAGCTCATGCTTATGAAAGAAATTAATCTCATTATGAAATTGAGCCATCATATTTTTGTTGCCTCAGGAGACATGAACAAAGCTATGCATGCATAAAGGTATCCCACAAATAAAGGTATTTCAAGAAGACTATTTTAAAAGGATCAGATGTAGCCTTATTTTAACTGTAAGTGATCATCAGACTCAGTAGAATCTACATATCTTTTATAAATTAATTGTATGAGGAGAGTGTAATCAAATTATCCCATTGCTTTGCAACCACAGGGAAGGAGACACTGTCATGAGTCATGACACTATGAGACTCCCTGTCGGTCAGAGGCATGACTCCATTGTTTTTGGATTGATACTGATGTTAATTGCCAATATTAAATAAAATGCAAAGCATCAGAACAGATAAAAACCTAGCAAGCAGATTGTCTCAAATTTGATCAGGTGATACACAAATTTGACTAGGTTTGTATAGTGTGATCTGGTACAGTTTTCCCAGCCAACTTGTCCACAGGCTGCATCTATATATCAATACAGGCCAGAGATATGATTTTGTAAGTTATTTCTGTTTTCCCAGTTTGGAAAACTCAAATATGAAATCATATTTAAAGCAGCATAACATTGCTGTGGGATGGTCTGTATGTCAAGTGTGTTGCTGATTGGTCAGTAAATAAATCACTGATTGGCCATTGGCTAGGCAGGAAGTATAGGCGGGACAAGGAAAAGAATTCTGGGAAGTGGAAGGCTGAGGGGGAGACATTGCGAGCCGCCATCAGGACAAGGAAGATGTAAGGTACCAGTAAGCCATGAGCCATGTGGCAAAGTAAAGATTAATAGAAATGGGCTAAATATAAGAGTAAGAGCTAGACAATAACAGGCCTGAGCTAATGGCCAAGCAGTTTAAATAATGTAAGAGTCTGTGTGTTTATTTTATAAGTGGGCTCTGAGACTGGCGGGACTTGATGGTGGGAGCTGGAGAGAAATTCTCCAGCAACAATAACATAGTAATTCTGACATTCGGGTAGCCACTAGGAAATCTTTTAAGGCATAGAAGTGATGGACAGTGAAACCATCTCAGGCCATTACCTGTAACCACTGTGACTGGTCGTTGTGGCCAGATGTCCAAGCATTTACTTTGCCTTGTTTGTCCAGCCGGGCTTTCCGTGGTTCCCAGGTGAACATGTCCATGTTGAGTGTTCTGAAGACGCTGGAGGCTGTGATCTGGTAGTCTTGGATATGCCCTGATTTCATCCCCAGAGGTTCTGAACAGCCTGGTAGAAGGAGAAGAACTCCATGAAGAAAACAACTGATCATCCTGGAACTTTTTCTTGTTCATTTCAGAGTGGCAAGAGAAGACTGAACATAATACTATTCATTCCCCCAAAGAGAAGACATCTAAATTCAAAAAAGGGGCTATAATCAGAAATAAATCTGGAATAAAATAGAAAAACAAGATAGCCAATTCAAGCTATTTTGTCTGAATATATTTTGGAAAAATTGAAAACAAGACAGACAATTCAGAATACTTTTCTGTGATAGATGATTTTGCAAAATGAAAACACTGCTGAAATGCTCTCTCCTGTCTCATTACTGGGAGCCTCATGACTGTTCCCTAGTTTTCAACAATTTTATTGTGTCTTGGAGAATGGGGCTTTTTCTCATAAAGTATATTTGGTTTGCTTTTATTTGTTTTCATAATATCACCGATGGAATTTTCCCAGTACAAAGTCATTTTCAGAAATTGCTCCACAGTTATATTCTAAAGTGGCCAGTGTTTTGTTGTCTAAGAAATATGCACCACCCTTATATTTTAGAGACAGGGTCTCACACTGTAGCCAGGTTAGCCTGGTACTCTAGCAATCCTCACTCAACTTTTGGGTGCTGAAAGGACAAGAATGTACTGAAACACTTAATACCAATTTATATCATTGATTAATTTGGCATAAATATGGCTTCTTCTAGAAGGGAGGAAGATAATATTTACTTAGTATATACCATGTGTCAGGCATTGTAAAGCTGTGAAATTTAGAAAAATGAGTAATACTTCAAGAATATAAAAAAATCTCTAAAACTATTTCTATTATATCCATAAACTCCTATATTCATACTAAAAAACACTTAATACATGTTTTTTTTGAAGATTATCAAATTTACCACTGTATTTCCAATTTTGATATGTGATGAAACTTTGCTTTGGGCAGTTTTGAAAATGTAGTGTCCATGTGTGAGTGTGTTAAAAATTTACCAGGTTAGTATGGGAAACATGAGTCTATCATTAAATGTATTGTCCAGTGACTAAGTCTTTCTTATAAAAAGCAGTTATATTTTGGCCAAGGATCTGGCAAGATGAATTAGATTGTTAAAGAGCAAAGAAAAAAACAGTCAACTTATCCAGTTCAATATCTTCCTTCCATACTCTACTGGTCTTCCCTTAACTGGATACATGGTCTTAAAGCTATTATTTATTCAACTTCCATTTCACTGTTCAAATCTCCAAAATGAAGGTAACAATAGAAGCTACCTTGGGCAGGTGTCTTAGGAAATTAGTTGATAAAATACCAAGTATCTAGAAATATTGCTGGCAAAATCAACATTAAATACAAATTAACTCGTTTATTATTTTGATAAAACTCATTCCAATAGAAAGCAGGGTTAAGTCTCCAAGTATCAATATATCAGTGACTACCAAATAGCATCCTATAACTGGACACTGTTGCTCAATATGGACTATTTTATGTGTTGGTTCTTAAACAGAAAGCATAGTACTCTCCATTGATAGTAATTGACTTTATCTAATGGATGTCTGAACTAGTTAATCTGAACCATATCTTCCCTCCTGTAGCTCCTCTGTGTAGTCTGTAGCTCTGTCTTTACTTCCACAGCATGGAAACAATGGCATGGAAATTGTTTTCTTAGCCAGAATCTTATTGATGAGACTTACATCCTAAACCCAATGGTAAAGAAGCTCTAAAGCCAAAATGTGAATTCTGAGGGAAAAATACATTGTCCTAACAGAGATCCCAAGTTCTAGAAAGTTCTAATAGCCATATGGTATAATATTTGTCTTCAGACAATTACAAAGTAGTATGCAGTGTCTTCATGACAAAGTTCTGAATTCTTCTATTTGGAGCTGCCCTTGGCTTCTGCTGGAGACCAATCTTTCTAAAATTTTGTTTAGTTTGCAGAATACATGAAATAGAAAAGCAGAGTGACTTTTTATTTCTTTTCTTAGAAAATATCTGAAAAAACTGGATAGATAAGAAATGTCTTTGATAATTTCTCTTTAATCACAAAATTCATTTCATATCCATTCTGATGTCCAGTACATAGCTAAGGAAAAATGCTAAATGATTAGTAATTAGAAGAATGGGTGAATGAGTTTTAGTCTTCTAATTATGATCATGATCTATTTTCTTCCTAACGTCCTAAGTCATCTTTCATACAGTTTAAAAGATGTTCTTTTCAAGTGTCGGGGAAGAGATTAGCTGCTTCTAGGCAATGTTAAAGATCTATGACTGTTGAAACAATAAGGGAGACTTGGGCTTTACAGTATTGCACACAACTGAATTAAATATTATAAAATACAATATCAATGTTTATTTCCAAGAATCACAGCTAAATTGTTTAGCAATGGACTTTATGTCTCACGAATTTCCTGTCTCATTCATGTGATTTTGTGAATACAGATTACCTCTTCTACCAGTATGAATAGAATCTAAAAAAAAAAAAAAATTAACATAAGCATTGATTTAAAAATTTCTATGTTAAAACACTCCTGTCTTTAAAACAAGTCAGCTAGTAGTCAAGCTGAGGTCATCCTTATGGATTCCTGGGAACTTCCTTAGCACCAGGTTTCTCCCTATTCCTGATGTCTTCCTCTATCAAGGTATCTCTTTCATTGCTCTCACACTCTGTCCCTGTTTCAGCTCGACCATCCCGTTCCCTTATGTTCTCATCCCCTATCCCCTACCCTCTATTGCCCATCTTGCCCCTAGTTTACTCAGGAGATCTCATCTATTTCTCCTTCCTCGGGCGATCCATGCATCTTTCTTAGGGCCCCCTGAGCTGGCCTACACCGGTAATCAGATTGGTGAGTACGCTATCAGAGCCTTTATCCAGTAACTGATGGAAGCAGATGCAGAGATCCACAGCCAAGCACCAGGCTGAGCTCCAGGAGTCCAGTCTAAGATAGGGAAGAGGAATTCTAGAGCAAGGGGCATCAAGGTCATGATGGGGACATCTACAGAGACAACTGAACCCAGCTAGTGGGAACTCATAAACTTTAGACCAGTAGCTGTGGCCTGCTCAGACTGGAATAGGCCCCCTGCATAATTGAGAGAGTTGTGTAGTTTGGTCTGTTTGAGGGTCTGCTGGCAATGGAATCAGGATCTATCCCTGGTGCATGAGCTGGCTTTTTGGAGCCCAATACCTATGGCGGGACACCTTGCACAGCCTTGATGCAGGGGGAAGGACTTGGACCTGCCTCAACTGAATGTACCAGGCTTTGCTGACTCCCCATGGGAGGTCTCACATTTTTGGAGGAGGGGATGGAGGTGGGTTGAGGGGATGGTTTGGGGGGAGTGGGAGGAGGGATGAGAGTGGTATCTGTGGTTGGTATGTAAAATGAATACAAATTTTCTTAATAAAGAATAAAAATAAGAAAAACCAAAAATAATATAAAATAAAACCAGCCAGCAAGAGATACTGTGCTCTGCACCCAGGTTTAAAATCAATTTGTGGGGTTGGGAGTTAGAACACTACTTCCTTTTTAGAAAATAAGGTCTGTAAAGTGTCTGGTGTAACCTCTTGTCAAGCTTGCAAACAAAATATATTTACACCTTAAGGGTGGAACTGTGTCATGTATGAGAAGCTGATCCTCATGAATCAAAGGTTTGAGGAATTGGAAAAGGTGATGTTAAGCAACAACAACAACAACAACAACAACAACAACAAAAAACAACCACAGGGCTTACTGCAAACCTCATCATACTGTGGCTTCCTCGTGATTGCTTTATGACAAATGGCTTAGGGATGACACTGGCCTCTGGTGATAAAGTGACATGCAACACAAACCTCTGTAGCAATAATTCTGCTCACATTTACTAACAGTCAATAGTATGGTCCAAATAATTAAAATAAAATCTCCGTGAAGATATTTAATGGCAATGGAAACATTTCTCCATAAACAACACTGGTGTAGATTGTGCCCATGTGGTCCTTAAAGTAAGTTCACTCATACGGCAAATTTACTGTAATCTCTTTCAATGCAATAGGCTCATAAAAAATGATGTTTTTAAATACCATCTTCTATTTGCTTACAATTATTTCCTCAGTTTTCTCCTCTAGGAAAGGATTCTTTCTAGTAAGGGGCAGGTAGGGAGAAATGTGGGTTCATGGACACAGAGGAGTTACAGGAGGGTGGGAGAGAGAGTAATAAGCATGAATTAAATATATGTATGAAATTTTCAGAGAACTAACTTAATTTTTCATAACAGCAGTGTTCTTTCAAATTTGGTAAGAGGTTTTCCGTGCTTGGGGGATTATGCTAAAACATGACACAAGTGAACTTTCCAGTTTATTCACAGTGTTTGAACAAAAGAAAATCTTTTGTCGCCATGGCAAAGACAGGTAAGTTTGTATGCATGAAAAACAGTAACTGTCCTCTAAAACATAATTGAGTGGAATAAGCAGAAGGGATTTTCTATTTAGTTCAGAATATAGTTACAAAAGTAAAATGGGATCCAGACATAAAGTTTTTGTGTTTGTAGCTTGTTGTGATGATCCTGCAGGAGAATTATTTAACTGTATGTTCTTTGATGGATTACCCTTGAGCTAGATAACCATGACTTATATAATAAGCAGGTTGCCAGCTGTGAATGCTCAAAGAATGAATTTATAGTAGTACTCTTTGTGTTGAAGTATTGTTCCCTGGGGAGGGATGATAAATTTACATGTTTCATAAAATATAAAAAGAAAGCACCAAGTTTAAAGATAAAACTTACTTTCTCTGGACCTTATAGTCTGAATTTGCACAATTTATGAGGTCAAGCAGATTGTATTTTTAAATTGATCTTTCATTACCAAATATAAATCACGTTTACAACCAAAATCAATGGGGTACATCTTTTGACAACAGCTTCCCATGAGAATTCCCTGTATTCTATTTGATTACATGGATATGGACTTGACTCTGTACTATTTCTTCAGGGTGCTTTACAACTTTATTTGACACATAAACAGCATGCGTTTTCTCATTGAACCATGCCCTACATATTTTGTAGAAGAAATAAACTTCCGTGAGTGCTGAGAACCTAGAGGTTAGTAACTAATCATGTGCAGAGATGCTTTCTGTTCTCATTAAAGGCAGTTTCGTAATAGAAAACAGAAGTCTTACCTGAAAGCTCACAGCCAAGAAGCTCCATTCTTAATGTACAGTGCCTTCGACAAATTTGGGGATAGAGTCTGACATATTGAGCTTTGATTGGGGGTGTGAAAGAGTTAGCATAGGGGGTGTTGTTATCAACATTTCCACGGAACACCTGTGTAAAGACATACAGCATTTTAAAAGATGGCCATGGTGGCTCGTGCCTGTAATAACAGTATTAAGGTGACCGAGACAGAAAGATCACCATGAGTTCAAAGTCAGTCTAGGCTACAGAGTCAGACTATTACCCATATGTGTCTACATATATGTGTATAAATATATATGTTGTGTATATGTGTATGTGTGCCAGAATGTGTGTATGTACATATACATTTGCAATTGATTCTTTGGTTTTTTTCATATATGTGAAAATACTCACACTCAACACAATTCTAAGATTATAATAAAGTATTATTAAGGATTTAGAATGCACCTTGCCATCAACAGTCAACAAAAAGCCTCATATAAAATCTAAATTAAAACTGTAGTACACTGTGTACTGTGATATAATCATACTTCCCTGACTAGTTTTTAAATTTCTGTAGGGGTTTATTTAATTTTACGTGTATGAGTGTTTTGCTTGCATGTATGTACGTGCACAATGGGTGTGCCTTGTACCCACCAAGGTTAGACAAAGACATCAGATTCCTTGAAACTGTAGTTAACTCGATTGGTGTAAACCACAGTGTAGATGCTGGGAACCTAACTAGGGTTCTCTGCAAGAGCAATAAGTGGTCTTATCTGCTGAGCTATCTCTCCAGCCCTCTCCTCTACCACTTTAAAGACCAGGACCGCAGAGCCAGAGGAAGCCATTCTCCCTGTCACTGTCTCTGTCTCTGTGTATCTCTCTTTATATATATGTATGCATACATATAATTATAGATCATATATAATTATAGATCATCTGTCAATCATCTATATCATCTATCCATCTTTCCTGTTTGTTTATCATCTCTCTCTTAAAAGTTAGCACCCCAAACCCTTCAAGTTAATCTGAGTCTGTTCACTTGCAGATAAATAGACTTTTCTGATAAGCACCGTTCCTTCTGTGCTTCTTAACCAGACTTTCAAATGTTATTACAAAATGAATTAGTTTCAAAATCTGAGCACCAAAGGAAAAGGCGATATTAGATGCTGTCCTCATTTCATCTACAACATTCTCTTCTGCTCGGTAACAAACACATTTCCAATGCAAAATATGTACAGATGTACATCCATTCTGCCATTCAATGTTCTTGTTTTTAAAATAGTAAATTATTTGATTGAGGAGAAGGCGATCTGTGAAAGCAAGGAGAATGATTGGAAAGCCGGTGGTCCTTCAAGCAGCCTGCTTGTTATGCACAACTCCCCGCTAACTTTTGGACAAGTAATTGTCAGAGCACCAATTAAAATGTGAGAAACTCTTAAATGGCAGCAGTTTGAAAATCCTAAGTTAGGGAAGCCCTCTACCCAATTAAATCCAAAATGCTACAGAAGTGTAGTTTAACATAAGCCCCTAGCAGAAGGCTTGGGTGTCAGTTATATGGTCACATGTGGCCATCATGGAATTTGAGTTAAACTCCAGAGGAGGAGGAATTAGTCTTACCATGTCTTCATTGGTGCCTTTCACTTTGTACATGGTCCAGGTCTTCCCATCGTTACTGTAGGCGATTTTGTAGGATTTTATGTACTCTGGGCTGCCAATCCTTTTGGCTCCTTGGGTAATAACACCAGTAACTCTCATTTTTCTTTGCAAATTTATCTGAGGAGACAAAGATAGTCAATGAAAGTCTCTTTCATTACTATTGGGGTTGCAATACGGACAATATTGATGTTAGAAATAGAATATTTTACTTATCTGTCTGTTTGATTGATATGAAGTGCTAATCAATATTAAGTATTTTTCATGCAAATATAGCAAACAGGGATTTAAGTTTAAATTCAAAAAGTATCTTCTAATGATGTGATATATAAAAAAATCTATTTCATGTTCAATGTCCCCTTAAAATATAAGACAAGAAAATCTTTGTTAGCTATGCTATGTAGGTTTGCCTCCATGAACTCCATGATGAAAACATTCTTCTCATTAAATTAATCCTGTGTTATCACTGTGAAACTCTGATATCAATGAGATTGTTAGTGTGTCTCTCTCATGGAGGACTCCGGTTTCCGTTCAAAATGAAACATAGAGAGCCCACTGCAATAATGAGTGTTAGAAGGAGAAAAGCTAACGACAGAAATGATGCCAGAATCAGTCACAAGCATCTTTCATGTCTAGCTCTTTCTCCTTTCATCTCTGCTGTGGTGTGTAAAATGTCATGGGATGGGGGAGCTTTAGGGGTTCAACAAACAGTTGCTTTTCTCTTATTTAATCACATTGCAACTTTCTAAATGATACGGCCTCTCCACTGTAAATCGATGTTTGCAGCAGAAATCATAGACAGCTAAATTTTAAAAATACTATTCTGTCATTCAGATATAAAGCATGTTTTGACTCTTATTGTATAATAAAAATTAAATTTGTGATGGAAACATGCTTTATTCATATAGAATAAACACCAAGCTTTATTTCACTTGCTCTCAGTGCTTACATTATATTCATACATGTATACTTAGCAGGAAGTGACTGTCTTAGCTAATTTTATGTCAAGCATTATTCTGTCTACCAGTACAAATTGAGTGATTTAAATGTCTTTTACATTTATATTACTTACTAATTCAGCAACATTTTTTTCCAGAAAAAGTCATCATCAAAGCCTCAGATGCTTGTGAATAGGCTTTTTCATGGTCTGATGAGCCTTGAGATTAGCATTTAAATAATAGATGTTGTGAAAGAAGATGCCAGAGGCACTATATCCCATGTTCCGTAATGTCTCAATGTCTCCCTACTCTCTGTACATCATGAGATTAGGGCCAACTTCTGCAAGGCTCAGCCTTACTACTGTATCAAGAAAGCCAGAGATTTTGATATACATAAATACCGAGATAGGTTAGTCCCTACCTCACTGTGCTGAGCAGAGCTGTCCCATCTTTCAGTCAAATTTAATGCTGCTGGTCCTGTAGATTGGCCTCCTAAACAGTATTTCTGTTATAAAACTTTCAATCGTACCATGTTTCTTCAACAACGCTGTGTGGGTTGACCCATACATTCAACTTTGTTTGTCTCATTTTGTGGTCAGCTATAACAGTGACTGTATATGTAAATGTGTTCTCAGCTCTATTCTTGTTCCTGGGCTCAGAAAATGAGCACACTTCTCAATGTAAATTTTACTTACTACACTTAGTATTTATGTACATTTGTTTCAGTCCTATGATGGTTGGATGTGGTGCTTTTACTGTGTACATTATGCTAGGTAACCTCTGATAGACATTATCATTATGTTAGTAAATCTGCTGTTGCTATGCAACCAATTTGCCTATGAACTTTTTTCCTCTTCTTCTTTTACTCCGGGGTGTCTTCAGAGCCTGAACCTTCCCCATACATGGAACATAAACAGTGGGCACTTTGAATTATGTTTCTTCCCATTTTGGAAGCCAGCCTTTTTTTAAACCACATTTCACACTGCTGAGAATTCCTTTTTCAATTATGTTTTATCTCATTTCAATTATCTTGTTTACGCCTCTTGTAGACAGCCAAATTATCTCAGCTAGAAATTTGGCTGATGAGCTATACGGTAATTTTCTGAAGCTTAAATGGGAAAAGTGTAACAGAATTATACAATAAAAATCTGAATTCATTTTTCTCCAAATTATTAGAAATTGCTTTAAACAGGTTCATATTTTCTTCAGTATTTAATTACATCTATGTATATATTATAAGAATGCAGAAACTCAGTTAGTGAAACATCACCTCACTTGAATGGTCCCTATTGAGTAAACATCTGCAAATACATATCAGAAAAGTTTTCACTAAATACTAGGAACACAAAACTTTCAAAAGTTATGTTTGCAGTACAGGTTCTAGGATTTCATTAGGCTTCAGAATACTGATACTCATATAGCTAGAATTATGCTTGGAAAACAGTAGTTTAACACAAGCAATTGAGAATTTTACAATCATGATGGTAGTCCAATTTAAAACTAGGAATCTAAATTGCTGTGAAAAAAAAATCCAGCTGTCCTTGGAGGGAGACTCAGCCATGATTTTAGAGGCATTGCCATCATAAACACCTGCTGCAAGGGGGCTTAGTTCATCCCATTACAACTTTTTAGGTTTGATTCCTGCCAGGCAACCTGATAAAGCTGAATTTAGATTTACCTTGCTTTGTGGACTAACTTGGGCACTACATAAACTGTCTATTGAAAATCACATTGGAAATTTCTAAATTATTCTGTAAGTACTTATATTCAAAAATATATTTTCATTTATATAACTTGTAACAAAGATGATATTTCTACACAGAATAGTAGGTACACTGTGTGACCATAAAAGACCAAAGTACTTTCTGAAGTATTTTGAGCACATCCTGCACCTTAATAAATGTGAATAGGAGCATCCATGCAGCTATGCATGAGCAGACCCCATGCTGAGGCCAGGCAGCAACAGAAAGGCCTGAAGTATTCATAGCTACTGTTTGACTTCCTATTTTTGTAATGCTGTTCAGTTTGTCTAAGCTTTGAAGTTTAATTTTCTAAACTATTTAAAGTATTTTAAGAGAATTTTGAGACATAAACATTATATGATATACCCACAAAAAAGTTTATCCACATAGAAAATTATTAAAATATTTGATATTTGGTTTGATTTACATGTTTTTTTTTTTTTAATTTGGAGGTAGGGTGGGTTAAATCAGAAGAATTCCACCAGTATTTTGTCCTTAAAATTTAATATTAGGGGATATCAAGGAGAATATTTTTATGAATTGATAATCACAATAACTATCCCAAACTAATTTTATAAACAATGTCTAGAGGCATGTATTATTAAGGTACTTAGGGCTACAACTTTTAAGTGTATAGTGTACATTTGTGTATGTATGTGTGCATCTGTTTATGTATATGTGTATGCATGTGTATAACTGTGTATGTGTAAATAAGTATATGTGAATGTGTATGTGCATGTATGTATGTGTATGTGAATGTGTGTGTGTGTGGGTAGTGTGTATATATCTATGTTTGTATGTGTATATTTGCATCTCTGTGTATGTATGCATGTGTGAATATATGTGTATGCATGTTTGTGTAAATATAACCATGAGCTTCAATATGGAGGGGAAAATCAAACAAATTTTTGAAAAGACAGCAATTAGAATGTGCTAATGGGCTTTTATCCAGCATCCACCATTGAAATATCAAACGCAAGCCTTTTCCATCAAATATTCTAAAACTTGTGTTTAGGACAAGAAATTAAAATAGTTTGTCTCCTCCATTGGGTAAAACAATTATGCAAATGTTTTAATCCTCTCCACGCAGTAAAATCTTTGTTTAAACAAAGACCTCTACTATACTTTAAAAATACTATAGCCTATTGATGAGAGAGAGGAGAGATACTGCAGGCAAGGGACGTCGAGATCATGATGGGAGGACAAGCAGAGATGACGGGCCACATTAGTGGAAGCCCATGAACTGTGGACTGGTGGCTGTGGAGCCCCCATGGGACTGGACTAGGCCCTCTGGATATGGAAGACGGTTGTTTGGCTCGAACTGTTTGGGGGGCACCCAGGCAGGGGGATCGGGATCTGTCCCTGGTCTATGGGCAGGCTCTGGAATCCGGTGCCTGTGGTGTGACACCTTGCAGTCTTGGTGCAGTGGGAAGGGGCTTGGACTTGCTTAGGCTCAGTGTCCTGGGCTCTGCTGATTCCCCATGGGAGACCTCGATTTAGGGGACGTGGGGTTGCAGGGTGGCTTGGGAGAGAGAGCTGGGGGGTGAGAGGAGGGAGGAGGGGGTATTGTGGATAGTATGTGGAGTAAGTAGAAAATTTCTTAATAAAGAAAAATGAAAAAAAAATACTATAGCCTAGATTAGTGGTCCTTTTCTCTTTGAAGCAGCAATCCCCTTCTTCATTCATTTCCTGTACAAAAAGGCTTTTCAGACTATCCACCTGAATACAATTGTGAGGTCAGAGGTTTGCCAGGTCATATCTAGACAAAGGGAAGAAGTCACAGCCACCACTTGAGTTAGAATGAAAAGTCAAAGAACTTCTGTTTCAGTTAACGTTTTCTTTTCTGGAGCACACATTCTTGATCATGGGTAGAGTTTGCCTTGTTCAGAAACTTCCGCTATAATGAAGTTGGAATGGTATTCTCTTTCTTTATGACTTATTTCTAATGTTCTGTTCCCAGAAATTGTAGGAAAATGACTGAGATTAATCACATTCTGAAACACACACACACACACACACACACACACACATACACACACACACACACACACACACACACACACACACACACACACCAGCAATAATAAAGTCCTCATTGTAACTATGGGAAACCTTTAGTGCAATTGGACATTTTACGATTTTAGTACTTTTTAATGCCTGAAGCATAGGAAGTGGAACTCCAAGGGCTGAGCAACATTGAGCATAAAACTTCTAGACATGTCATTTTTCCTTCTTAATTTGTTTGCATGACCTCCACTCAATTTCAGCCAACAATCGTGAGGATCAGTCAGAAAATGTAGGACTCCATTGAAATGGGAGCCTTTCACTACTAGCAAGGTGTGTTTGACCCTCTACACCCCATATCCTTACTTAGGGACTAAAAAGGTAAAGCAGAGATACAGAGTTTGTAAGATCAGTGTCTTTCAGGAGAGGAGAGTGTAGGGTTGAGTAGGAAAAGACTAACTTTTGTTGTGAGCCATCCTCTTGACTTAACTCAGATTACTGAAATTATGAGGGAGGGCTTTACATATCATAGGAAAAACTTACATAAATTAAAAACCAACAGTACTTATTATGAATGAACATAAAATTACTTAAATATATTTTCCAAAGGAGGAGAGAAACAATGAGACGTAGCAGGTAAATAAAATACTGTGCAAGGAGATGAAAACCTTTCAAGAATAAAACAGAGCAATTGCCTATATTGGGAGAGGATATAGAAATTCATGGTGACAACTAAAAAGAATAATGTATCTATTTCAATTTTAGTAAATGTGCTCATTGGAGATTATCAAATTATTAATCTATACTAGCTACTAGCAATTTTAAAAATGTCAATAGTTAAAATAGAGTGACAGAGTTTGGGGACATGGCTCAGTTGGTGAAATGCTCATGAGGACTGGGTTTGATCCCTAGTGCCTAGGCACAGTCAGGAGCAATTGGTATGTGCCCATAATGCTAAGGCTGAGGAAACAGAAACAGGGGATATCTAGGGTGAACAGCCACTCTAGCTAAATTGTTGAGCTCCAGGGTCAGTGAGAGAACTTGTCTCCTAAAATTAAAAAAAAAAAAAATGTGGAGAGCAATCATGAAAGACATTCAATTGACCTTTGGCCTTCACATCTCCAAAAAATTCCAGATGAATTGAGCAGTTAAATGAAAGGAAAGAAAGAAAGAAAGAAAGAAAGAAAGAAAGAAAGAAAGAAAGAAAGAAAGAAAGAAAAGAAAGAAGGAAAGGAAGGAAGGAAGGAAGGAAGGAAGGAAGGAAGGAAGGAAGCAAAAAACTAAGGACTAGTAAGAGGAAATCAGTGAACTTAAAATCTTCTCAGCTGGAGCCTAGAAAGATGGTTCAGTGTTTACGAACTCTTACTGCTCTTTCATAGGACCCAGTTTTGGTTCTCAGCCCCAACATGGCAGACCATGGACTTTGGTAACTAGTTTCAGGGGATTTGCTGCCCTCTCTGGCCTCCATAAGAATAAGACATGCAAACAATGCACATTTATACAGACAAACAGAACACTCATACTTACAAAATAAATAAGTCTTCAAATACAGTATCAAAGATAAAAATGTTTTTACACGTGAGACAGGAAGTCTTATATGGAACAGAAATTTCTTCAAGAGAAAAGTCAACGTGCCAATGACAAGTAAAGACTAGTAATTTACAATTCACATCACAACCAAGCTTGATTAATTCAAGGAATTACATGATCTTATAAATTGATGGCTAAAACATAACCCATTTCAAATAGAGCAAAGTATATTTGTTTGTCTGACATTAAATGAAATATACATGAATGTTACCCCGATAAATGAAGTTATCCCAATTCATTCATCAGGGGCAAGAACAGAAACTTTGATTTTATGCTATTCACAAGGACATTTGAATATAGGTACATTTACATATTTCTGGTGAACTTAAATAACATAGTTGTACGGTTACATCAATTGTAGTTTAGGAATGTAGCCCGTGATTATAATCACACAAAGGTAAATTGATAAAAAGTTCAAAACTGGTCCTTTCATCACTGTGTGCAACAAAGCACAATTTCCCATCATTTAAAATGTCTATCAGAAGCTAAGTAAGGATTTTCAAGATAGAAATATTCAGAAAATGGGATACTGGCAAGTTGTAAGAAAAAGCGTGGGAGACAGAGGGATATAGGGATAGGAATATAGAGGGAAAAGGGGGAAACAATTGAGTGGCAAAGGATAGAGAGAAGAGAGAGGGGTGATTGAAAGAGAGTTCTTACCGTTTGATACAGAAAACACACCAGGACTTCACACAGTGAGTTATATACTTCTAAAGTACTCAAACAACTTAAGATTTTTATGATACTAATACATCACAAGTGAAGTTCATAGCAAGGGCTTAGTATGGGCAAGGATATCTGAAATCTCAAAACTTGACTAGCACAGCAGTATGGGTCATGTCTTTGACCTAGTTCTTGAGTCAAAGTTTGCAACGAATGAGAAGCCATCTCAGGCTATGGAATAAGTTACAAAGAGACTGGCGTGCAGAGGAAGAATCTCTTACTAAATAAAGACATACAAAAACAAAAAAGAAGAACTCGAGTGGCCTTGTGGGAAATCATTTCTCAAACTTTTAGTCTTAGCATACCCATATTAAAAATCAAACAAAAGCACAAGTACTATGAAACATATGTATGCACGGTTTTAAATATGTATGAGCAGTTATTTTGTTAGACATATAAAATAAACTCTTTCAGAAATATTGACTAATTTAGACCTGAGAAGTGACTTGGGAGTTAAAGCACTCACTGAGCGAGCCTGATGACCTGAGTAACCTCTAACCTCCAGAACTCATGTGATCATGGATGTACAAAACTCGTGACACAAAATTATCCTCTCACCGCCACATGTGACCATAGCACATGCAGGCCCACACACATCACACACATATAGAGAGATAATAATAATAACAAATGGATTATATTACAGATGAAAATTTATTAAATTAAAAATAAAAAATAGTCACAAGCTACCAGAAGTACCAAATTTTTGTAAAAAAATACATTATTCAAGTATAAACAAAAATTTACTGAGACCTTGGTTCATATTTTTCTAAATTTCTTTCAAATATCACCTGGAAAGGCTTCTTCTCTTACTTCCACATTAAATCCATAGGAGTACACTGTTTCATCCGAGATATATGAAGAAAATAGAGCTTTATAGGGTTGAATAAGAAAGACGTAGTTTAAGAAGCTATTGAATAATTCTAAATATTTTTGATACCCCATCAGAACTTGGGATACCTATTTTAAATTTCAGTGAAAGCAGCTTCTTAAGTTTTACTTGCTGTGTGAAATCCAAATTCTCCCAATGAATTTTTCTTATCTGTTATGCTAAAATCTGCAGATTGTCTTAGCTTTAGAGAGTTAATTTCCTCATGTACCATTTTATAAAATTGGGCATTGATTGTTTCTAACATACTGGCTCATTAAGCTATGCCGATTCTCCAAGTGATGACAGTTGATATTATTTAATTTCAAAAAAGTCATATTAATTAATATCAACACCAATTTCATCAAGATGGAACTTTTTTGTTGATTACAAGCTATCAAAACCACATTTACTTATAAAGTTCTCCAACAGTAATTTTATATCAGTAAATCCTGTCAGCCATTTTCCCTGGTGTGGGGTAACTCTGGTAAACAGTGAGGAATGACAGCGATAGTTTATCTGACAAGTGTTCTCTGACATAGACCTGTTGCTGCAGTCATGCAGGAGGAGAGTTCCCACAGAAAACCACAGAATCACACCGTGCTTTAGCTGGGGATATCAAACTTCAGCACTGAGCAGCGCATGTTTTTTACAGTTCCCGCTGCCTCACACAGAATGTGGAAGACCTAACAGGGACTGACAGTTAATTAAGTCAGTTGTCATGATAGCTTCATTAGGGGAATTTAAAAATGAACAGTGTGTTCTTGTTCTGCTCCTAAATGTGCATGACAGAGATGACTCAATGACAGTGATGTAGTTTGGTGCCACTCTCTTGATGTCTTCTAAGACATGGACACTGACTGTAGTATTAGTGGAATGTTAGCACAGTGAAAGTCTGGGAGGAATTTATAAATATTGTAGAAATAATGTAACTTTTGAACTTCCTGAAAGGGCTTTTAAGACTCTCTGCCCAAGTGATGTGTGAACAACGATTTTAGCTGAGAACTATTATTGTTAAAGAAACATGTTTTTTTTCAAAACACAGACACAAACACACTTGCTCAGGTATACACATAATGATTTGCATGTATACAACCCAAGAAGAGAAAAGCAACACAAATTAATGAAGTAAATGATGTTAAAATACATAAAAGCAATTGAGTTAAAGGAATGATCATAACTAATCTTGTACTTCTTCTAAACAAAATACAAATTAAATAAGTAGAAACAAACACATGTCAGGAGCAGAGAAAGCCATCAGAATATCAAGTTTTTGTGAAATATGCTGCTCATGGTGACTGTGTAAGCTTGCCATATTTCGTGGTTAATAAAAATCAAGAAACTTTATTTCTAGGTATGCTGCCTTAAAAAGAGAGCATCTGTGCTTGTGGAAAATTGCAAATTTTATATTAACAAAGAGGAGGAGATGTGTGAACAGAATCCTCCAAAAGAATTAAAAAGTAAAATACAGAAAATGGGGTATTATTCAGTAGTAGAATACTTATTCAGCACATGGTTAATAGTTTGATTCCTAGCAACACACACACACACACACACACACACATATACATACATACATACATATATATATATATATATATATACACACACACACATATACATATGAACTTTATTATTTTCTTTTAGGTTGTTCCAATTTGGTATAATACAGATTTTAAATTATGTCATATGTCTTTAATTTCCCCAGTCTTTTTTTTGCAGTGTCTACCAATTTATATCTAATTTTATTAATTTAAATCTTCTACCTCTATTTCTTCCTGATTTGGTTAGGGTTTGCCAAACTTGTTTATTTTCTCTCTGAACCAACTCTTCATATCATTGATTCATGTTGCTATTTATTTGTTTGTCTCTATTTCATTGCTTTCAGCCTTGAGTTTTATTGTTTATTCCATTTAATCCTTTGGATATTATTTCTGCTTGTTCTAGATCTTTCAGGCATGTTCTAGAGCTTTGGATGTAAGCTCTTTGTGCTTTGATCTTTCCCCTTAAAGCTCTTCATTGTGTCCAATGGGTTTCTGTGTATTGTGTTTTCATTTTTATTCAGTTCCAAAAAGCATATAATTTCCTTCTCAATTTCTGTTTTGACCCACTTTTCACTCAGTTTTTTAGCTTACGTGAGTTTGTAAATGTTCTGCTGTTGTTCATTCAAACTCTAATCCCTGGTTACCAGATAGGAGTTATGTCAGTTTTCTTATATATATGGAGCCTTGCTTTGTGTCCTAAAATATGGTCATTTTGGAAAAAGTTTTATGAACTGCCAAATAGAAGAAAGTGTACTCTTTAGCATTTGAGTGGAATGCTCTGTAGACGGCTGTTAGTTTCATTTAATTTATAATGTTATTTAACTCTAACATTTATTTTAGTTTTTGTCAGAATGTCCTGTCTATTGGTGAGCAAGGAGTACTGAAGTCAAGATCATCACTACATGAGGGTAAATATGTGGATTTTAACTGTAGTAGTGTTTCTTTTATGAACATCAGTGCCCTTACGTTTGGTGCATAAATGTTTAGAATTATAATATCTTCTTGGTAAATGTTTCCTTTAATTAATATATACTATCCTTTCCTATCTCCTCTGATTATGTTTAGTTCAAAGTCTATATTGCCAGATAATAAAATAGCTATATTAGCTTGCTTCTTGGATTCATTTACCTGGAATACTCTTTTCATTCCTTTTCCCTTAAGTTAATGTGTATCCTTGATGGTAAGGTGTCTTTCTTGGATGAAGCAGAAAGATGAATTCTGTTTTCTAATCCAAGCTGTTAGTATGTGGATTTTTTTTTTTTTGTTTTGGTTACGGGAATTTAGACCATCATTATTGAGAGTTATCAGTGAATAGTTAGGTAATATTGATTCCTTCTATTTTGTTGTTGTTGAATGGGTTTTTTTCTGCCTCTTTTGTTTCATAGTGTTTTGGATTATTTATTCCTTGTGTCCTCTTGGGAGTGGTTAACTTCTTTAGATGGAAAATTTCCTTCTAGTTCCTTCTTTAGAGCTGGATTGGTAGAAATTGCTTAATTTTTTTAAATATGACATGTTTGTCTTTTTTTATGGTGTGTGATTTCTAGTTTCTTTGGGTGTAGCAGTCTTGGCTGGCATCTATGGTCTCTCAGAATTTATAAAACTTTCTGCCAGGCCCTTCTGACATTCAGTCTCCTTGGAAAGTCAGGTGTTATTCTAATGTTCCTGCCTTTGTATGAGACTTGGTCTTTTGCTCTTTCAGCTTTTAATATCCTTTCTTTGCCCTGCACCTTTAATGTATTGATTATTATGTCTCATGGGCAGTCTCTTTCATGGTTTTGCCTGTTTTGTGGTATGTATGCTTCTTGCCAGGAATCTCCTTCTTTAAATTTCTTCAAGAAATTTTCTACTATGATCTTATTTAAAAATATCTTCTGTGCCTTTGACCTGGGTTTCTTCTTCTATACCTATTATTCATAGGTTTTTTCCTTTCATAGTGTCCCAGATTTCCTGGATGTTCTGTGCCTGGGTGTATTTAGAGTTACCATTTCTTTTGACTAAGCTATCTATTTCTTCTATCCTGTCTTCAAGATGTGAAATTCTCTTTTCTATGTATTTTAATCTCCTTGTGAAGCTTACCTCTGAGATTTTGTTTGACTTTCTGAGTTTTACTTCATTTGGGAGGATGCAATTGTATTTCTTTATTAAATTTTAAGTTCATATTTTGTACTGTTTTTCTTACTTCCTTTTCTCAGAGCATAATAAGTAGAGTTGCTGGATCAGGCATACTGTCTTTGTTCATGTTTGTATTTGTATGTTGGGTTCTAGGCACTAGTGTTATGGCCTTTAATTGTTTCTTGTTGTAGATATCTGGTCTCATCTTTGTTGTGTGGGTTCTCGATTCTGTGATTATTGTTACCCAAATCTTCAGTTTGTGGACCAGAAGAACATTGCTTGGTTTTCAGTCTTATGAATCCCTCTGGGCTTTGGGTTCAGACTCTGACTAGTCCTAGAAGCTCTGGGTTCAGTTATAGAAGTAGTCTCAGATGGATGCAATGGGTTAGCGGGCAGGAAAATGAGACTGTTTTTGAAATTGTCTTAAACAGTACATGGAATCTGATTCCGTGAATGCAAAGATAGAACCAGGTATACTCTGGTTCTACCAAGGGTGGCAGCAAGGAGTCTGAAGGCATTGGAGCAGGGTTAGGAAGAAGAGTTGAGGTGGACAGGCAGCAGCAGTAGGTCTAACAGTACTCCAGAGAGTCCAGACGGAGGAGGGAAGAATGATACAGGCAGCCTATCTAGGTCCTAGCTAAGTAGGGTGGTTATGGGATTCCTGGAATGTCAAGTTTCTATGGGTTCTTGGAGATTCACAACAGAATGGAAAGGGGTTAGCAGGAATTTCTAACAGTTCTTTTAATAAAAACCCAGAGCCAGATATTGGAGTAAATGCTGGAAGATCAGAGAGAAAAAGGAACAAGCCACATTTTACCTCTAGGACTCCTCAGCCTGAAAAGCCTTCAGTTCCTGTCTCCTCTCGCCTTACATACCTTTCTCTGCCCAACCATCACTTCCTGGGATTAAAAGCGTGTGTGCTTTCCAAGCAAAGGCATGCGATCTCAAGTGCTAGGATTAAAGGTTTGTGATTCCTAAGTACTGGGATTAAGAGTGTGTGCCACCACTGCCTGGGCCTCTATGTTTAATCTAGTGGCTTGTTCTGTCCTCTGATCTTCAGGCAAATTTTATTAGAGTACACAATATATAACCACAAATGTGTGACGTGAATAGCAAGGAAGAATCAGGTGGACCCTGGATTTGTACTAGGCTAATTTCCCAGACAATGGACGAGGGCTGGAGGAGGAGCTGAGGCAGACAGGAGGCAGCACATCACTAGTACTCTGGAGAGTCCAGAATGGAGGAGGGAAAGGAAGACACAGGCACCTTACCGAGCTCCAGGCTAGATGTGGTGGCTGTGGGGTACTGAGTTTGTGATAAGTCAGAAATGAATGGAGACTGTCTCGGAGAAACAATTGAAGGGAGCCAGAGAACAAAGAACTAGGAGGATTCTCTTTCATTTATTTTAAATGTTTTAATACTTAAAGATAAACAAGGGAATACATTTTTATCAGTGTCGCTGTAGGAATCACTTCCAAACAAAGATCAGTTGGGGAAAAAATGTTTGATGCATAAATCATTTTTAGAAAAATCACTTAGCTACCTTTCCCTCTTTATTTCTAAGGGCATAAAGGCAGTAGCTTATTGGTAGATGTTTAAAAAAAGCAATTTTTCAATCATCCTGAGTGAGGTATCCCAGACTCAGAAAGACAAACATGGTATGTACTCACTCATAACAGGATACTAGATGTGGAACAAGGATGACTGGACTGCTACTCACATCACCAGGCAGGCTACCTGGAAAACAGGACCCCAAGAAAGACACAGGGATCGCCCAACGACAGAGAAATGGAATGAGATCTACATGAACAGCCTGGACAGGAGTGGGGGTAGTGAAGGGCGAGGGTCGAGGGAAAGAGAGCTTGGGTGAGTGGGAGATCCCAGCTGGATCAAAAACAGAGAGGGAGAACAAGGAATAGGAGACCATGGTAAATGAAGACCACATGAGAATAGGAAGAAACAAAGTGCTAGAGAGGCCCACAGAAATCCACAAAGATACCCCCACAACAGACTGCTGGCAATGGTCGAGCGACAATCCGAACTGACCTACTCTGGTGATGGGATGGCCAAACACCCTAATTGTCGTGCTAGAAACCTCATCCAACTACTGATGGACCTGGAGGCAGAGATCCATGACTAGGCCCCAGGTGGATCTCTGGGAGTCCAATTAGCGAGAATGAGGAGGGTTTATATGAGAGAGAATTGTTGAGACCAAGGTCGGATAAAGCACAGAGACAAATAGCCAAACAAACGGAAACACATGAAATTTGAACCAATGGCTGAGGGGTCACCAACTGGATCAGGCCCTCTGAGTGGGTGAGACAGTTGATTGGCCTGATCTGTTTGGGAGGCATCCAGGCAGTGGGACCGGGTCCTGTGCTCATTGCATGAGTTGGCTGTTTGAAACCTGGGGCCTATGCAGGGTCCCTTGGCTCAGCATGGGAGGAGGGGACTGGACCTACCTGGACTGAGTCCACCAGGTTGATCTCAGTCTGTGGGGAAGGCTTTGCCCTGGAGGAGATTGGAATGGGGGGCGGGCTGGGGGGAAGGTGAGGGGGGCGGGAGGGGGGGAGAACAAGGGAATCTGTGGCTGATATGTAGAACTGAATTGTATTGCAAAATAAAAATTAAAAAAAAAAAAAAAAAAGCACAAATAAAATATCACCACATTTCAGCACAAAAAAAAAAAAAAAAAAAAAAAAAAAAGCAATTTTTCATAGACACCTACATTGGCCTGCTATACCCAAAAGTTATTCAATAATGTTCTCTTTAGGAAACAATAAGCCTATGAATATATTTTCAAAATTTGTACCAAACCAGGTGACTTGTTTAAACTACAGAATGCTTACTGATTAACATTTCTTTCACATTTTAAATATTGTATGTTTATATTTGTGTGTGTGTGGTGTGTGTGTGTGTGTGTGTATGGTGTGTGTGCATATGTGTCCACTGAGGTTAGAAGAGGCATCAGACTTCTTGATGTTGGAGTTAAAGACAGTTATGAGACACCAGATGTAGGCACTGGGAACCAAATCTTCTGAAAGAACAGCAGAGGCTCTAACGCACTAATTAATTTTTTTGTTATGTTTTTGCTTTCGTTTTTAGTGAGAGAGCATACATACTGCATAGTGTAAGCAAGGGCTCAGTGAAACCATTGAACTAGGCTGCTCCATAGGATAAAAGGTTTATTTCACACCTGAAACTTTCACGTGGCTGTCTGTCAGGTGGTAGAGATAGAATAGCCAGAGGCATTTGGGAGGAGTCCAAAGTTGCCATGGCTACCAAGAACAGAGAGAGTATCAAGAAGACAGGGAAATCCTTGCCAGTTATAAAGGGAGTTGGGTAGCTGCAGTGAGAAAGGTATGGAAATCAGAACTACCTGGAAGCTTAGAGTAGCAGTATGGAGGTTCATGAGAAGAGCCAGGAGGCTAGTGTGGGGCTTTGATATATGTTATGGGTATATGGTCATAGTGATATGTATTATGGGTATATGGTTATGGTGATATGTGTTATGGGTATATGGTCATAGTGATATGTATTATGGGTATATGGTTATGGTGATATGTGTTATGGGTATATAGTGATAGTGTTATATGTTATGAGTATATGGTCATAGTGATAATGTTATGGTGATGTATTATGCGTATATGGTGATGGTGATATGTGCTATGGGCAAGTGGTAATATGTGTTATGAGTATACAGTAATGGTGATATGTGCTAAGGGTATATGGTAATGGGGAAGCAATGGCTTTTCCTAATGTCAGTTTTTGAATGATGCTGAATGTAAGCTGTCATCTATTCACCAGCACTCTTTCTGTTTACCCTCTCAAAGTTTAAACTGTCTATTTGAACACTGGCACTGGCATTTCAGGGCTCTGGGGAGCCTACTTTGGACCTAACACATAGGTAATTCATTGGTGTAAATACTAATGTCATGATAATTTGTTATTTTTTGATACTATATTTCCAATTCTTGTTTTTATAAGATTTCAATAAAACTCAGAAGACTGTTAAAATATTTGCTGTGATATTTTATCTGTGTCCCCCAATAAAGCTTATCTGAGGATCAGAGAAAACAGCCAGCTACTATATTAAACATAGAAGTCAGGCAATGGTAGCACATGCCTTTAATACTAGCATTCAGGAAGTAGAGATTCATCTGGATCTCTGTGAGTTCAAGGCCACACTGAGAACAGAGCGGGGCGTAGTGGCACATGCTTTTAATCCCAGCAGTAGTTAACCATAGAGGTCTGGAAGTCTGTATAGACAACAGGAAGTGATAGAGCTGGGCAGAAATAGGAAGTGATGTAGCTGGGTGGAGAGAGGAAGTGAGATGGTAGGGACAGAAAGGCTATAGGTGTGAGTATACAGGAAGAAGCCCTCTCTGGGGCTGAGGCATTGGTAAGGGTGAAGTTAGCTGTGGCTTATCCTATTCCTCTGATCTTTCAGTTTTCACACCAATATCTGGCTCCGGGATTTTTTTTTATTAATAAGATCATTTAGCAATTCGTCTTACAAATAGTACCTATTTCAATATATGGAAAATAAAAACATCATGCAAAAGTTAAGTAACAAAACATTCTGTAAGACAGAACATAAGAGAAGGAAAATTTAATATTTATTAAATTTAATATGTGAGCAATATGCCATTTAACTTAAGGCAAAGAAGACCATGCTGCAGGATAAGAGAGACAAGTTGAAATGTTTTTTTAATTTTTACTTCAGGAAATATTTTAATTTTTATTCAAATGAATACATTATTTCATTTTGAATGCATCTGAATTGTCTTCATATTGAATTAAAATACTAATTTTAATGATTATTGTGAAAAAAGAATAATTTGAGAAAAGGCATCTAAATAATGTAAATTATCATTATGCTTTCATCTTTATACACAAACACACCATACAATATTCAATAAAGATTGAAAGAGTTACTGAAATAAAACTTTTGAAATCCTTTTAGGTAGGGGTGCTGAGAGAATATTTGTCCTTAGATTTAGTTATTGACCATTTTCTTGACAGAGCCAGAACTTAAAAAGACATATTTTTAATTACGAGTATGTGTGTGTCTGTAAAATTGCCCAAGGAAGCCAAAGAGGGTGTCTAATCACCAGATATATGGTATATGGCATATGATATATCACAGGGTAATTGTCTGTCATTAATAAGCAGTTATCAGTTATCACATGTGGGTACTGGGAACCATGCTCTGCCTTTTGGAAGAGCATATATCTCTGTTTCTCACTGAGCCATGTCTCCAGCCCCCAGGCAGAAGTCTTCAAAATCCTTTGTTGTTTCCTGAGCCATTGAAACCTCTGACACAGAGCTCCTAATTCTCTTCTAACAGCCTTGATGATAAAAGCCTCTTTTGCCTTGATGAAGCTATTCTGTGTAGGCTCATTTTCAGGTTAGGATCTGGTTGCCAGGGGAACATCCATGTCATCAGAGATATGAAACTTTCAGTCCTAACTTATACCCTCCAAGGAAGTAAGAGAGGCTTAAAGTTGAGTTGACTTCCCAGGTCAATGGTGTCATCAATAAAGTTTATATAATGAAGTTTGCATAAACATCCAAATACAGCACCCAGGTTATCGGAGACACTGGACAGGTTCCTGGAGAGTGATATACTAGAGAGAGCAAGGACACTCAGCACAGTTTCCCTCATACTTCATTCAGTGTCCCTTCATCTGGCCATTCCCTTAGCATCCTTTCTAGTAACCTTTGCAATAAATTGGCACGCATGATTGTTTGCCGAAGTTCTGTGAGCTATCCTGGTAAATCATTCTTACGCAAGCTCATGGTATTGGGAGCCTGATTTATTGCTCCTTGGTCTGTGAATTACTTCCTGTGACTGGCATCTGAAGAGGGGGTGATCCTTCCTGAGCCTTTAACCTATAGAGCTGATACTAATTCAGGCTAGTGTTACAATTAAGGTAAATTATTTAAAAAAAAATGAAAGTGTTCATTTGAGAAATTGGTTATTGGAGGGAAGAACTTCTGTATGTATGGTGACCAGAATGTTGAGTGTGCAAACAGAAAGAACAGCATTGCTGTCCCTCAGGTAGCTATGTTTTCAGTGGTCAGCACGAGAACAGTGTCCCGTGTCGTGTCCCCCCCCCCCCAGGGATTTGTTCAGCAGCAGTCAATAAAACTACCCTTCAGGCAAAACAAAAACCTAAACAAAACAAAAGGAAACAAAACAAGAAAACAAAACAGTCAATCATCTCTATTGTTTGATAATAGAAATATCTTGAGCCTTCTAGACAGTTGTAAGTATCATCTTTCTGCACTTTGGGTTGCAAAGTTATCACTTTAAGGATTAAAAAAACAAACACCTCATTACCAAAAGTTCTGGTAAAAAGTTTAACTTAAATATTATAAAGTACTGGGACTCTTTTTTTCGTCACATTGTCATATATAATGTATTATTATAATTAATAAAATGTAACTAAGATGGCATCATATAATATAATACATATGCAGTGTAGCAGTATAGAACAACATCAACACCTTCTAAGGAGGCGTGGCCTTTAGGAAGCCTCAGGAATGTGGCTGTAGGAAGGCTCCAGCAGTGTTTAGCATGGGAGAGTAGCCCTGAAGCTATTTCCTGTGTGGATCTGACTGGGTTTCCTGGCTGTATGAGGATCTCATCAAGATTGTCGAAACACCAAACAATCCAGTCCATGCACACGATGCATCCACACAGCCCCAGGCTCTATGCCCGCCTCCTGCATGCTCTCACAACCTTCTTCGGATTTGGATTGCTCGGTCTGACATTGTTGATCCAAGACAGTGTGTGTGTGTGTGTGTGTGTGTGTGTGTGTGTGAGAGAGAGAGAGAGAGAGAGAGAGAGAGAGAGAGAGAGAGAGAGAGAGAGAGAGAGGGAGGGAGGGAGGGAGGGAGGGAGAGAGAATTTTCATAAGTTGTACTTGTGCGTGTTAATCTAATTCGGTAATTTAATTAAACAGTAGCCTCCAATTTATCCAGTTTTCTTTTCTTTTCTTTCATTACTACGACCAGTTGGGATTTGAAAACATTAAATCAAAAATACAATAAATAATCTATAAATATTAAACATTTAACTATAGTAATTGTTACAATAGTATTACTTCCATTTAATCGTTGTTAATCTATTACTGAACCTAATTTATAAAGCAAAGTCTATCAAATGTGTGTATGTTTAGGGGAAAATAGTATATACAAGATGAGTACCAATCACACTTTCAGATAGTAACAGGGTGGACTTGAAATGTATCCTTTGGGGTTATGCAGGGGTCTACTATAATTAATGACACTAGAAAAGATTGTTTTTTATCTAAAAACTTGAAAAAAATCCTTTGAAATATCGCAAAAGGGCAAGTTACTGAAAATGTCTAACTGGGAAAATTGATTAACACTCAAAATTCTACACTTGGACAACTTCACTAAAATATTTTTTTAAAGGCGTAAACTCTGAAGTATTAATAATGCTTATTAATAATGTTGGTAAAGTTGACCCAAGAATGAAAAATGTACGTAATAGAGTTTAAACATGTTTTTCTTTTAAACATCATTGGTTTTAAACACAAGTTCTGAAGGGCTAGATCAAAGGCGACTAAATTATCCTCCAGTGACCTGGGCACTGGTCAGCCTTCGGTATGTGTCCAATTAGTTATCCCCTTTGATGAACTGATGGGAAAAGAACATGTGTATAAACCTAACTGCTGCTGACTCCTTATGGCTCTTTGCACCTGGTAAAAGTTCCATTTAAAGGAAAACAGCCCATTTACTACACAGCACGCATCCAATGCAGCACCCCAGCAGGACTCTGCTCTGCCAGCTCTTCCGGGAACTCTGGCCAGGAAAAGGGCCTCACTCCAACTTTCCACCTGTTCCTCATGCACTTTCTCTGCTTTCTCTATATTGTACCATCACCTCTCTTCTGGCTCTTGATGCCTTTTGGATTTCTCCACATGTTCTCTCATTTACAGATTCACATTCTGGCAAAAAAGTCACCTGAGACTACTTTGCTTTACATTACAGCTTGTGGATTAAGGATGGTGGATAAATATATTTATCAAGGTAGTCCAGATCTCTCACAGATAACATCTGAGATAGAGACTGTCTGAGATAGAGACTTCAGTCCACGTGCCCTGAATTGTATTTTTCTGGTCTTTTTCCTTCTTATCTCTTACAGCTGGTGCAGAAATTAAATGAATTATTGATTTAAAAAATCTGGTAACTTGAAAAGACTCATTAAAAATGTAAATGCATAAATGAGGAAAGGAAGCCAAACAGTGTGATGCCTGTTTCCTCTGGATCCTGGGAAAACTGAGAGGAGATGTCGAAGAGGACAGAGGAGTAAGAAAGAAACTAATGTCGCTCCATCATCAGAAACGCTAATTCCAAACAAAACATACTAGAAACAAGGAAAATGAGGTCACCATATTAATACACACACACACACACACACACACACACACACACACACACACACACACTTTAAGTGGAGGTGCTACCGAAAGGCATGCACTTTCTGTGTAAGCTCAGAGGAGGCGGTGTGCTATGAGAAAGGGAATACAGAGGCTCCATTTCACTTTATGAAACTCCCCTGCGTGAGTTTGCCAAGGGGCAGTAGGTCTGTAGTTGGTGTGATGTGGGCATTGTAGATAGCATAAATGACATTTGTGATGTGATGTGATGTGTGTGTGTGTGTGTGTGTGTGTGTGTGTGTGTGTGTTTGTTACATGTGTATGCAGAAGTACGTTACTCTGAGAGTTAGCCTGATAGTGACAATGAGAAATCTTACATTCACACAAATGGTTGCTGCTGCTCTGACCGTTACACTGAGTAGATTTCCAAGTTAGTATAACCAAAGACTTTGCTGAAAGCTCCAGAAAGGCAAAATAAAAATGGAATATCTAGTTACTCCAGCTCCAGCTGAAACAGAATTCTCTAAGGCGCACATCACTACTATCCAGGACAGTGAAGAACAGATAGAAAGACCTAATGCACTCACTGTGGCCTTCCCTGAGTATTCTTGGTCTTATGCAAATAAAAGCTGGGCAAATGGAGCAGGTACCAGGATCTGCTGTCAGGATACTCTATACCACTCAATGTATGCAAAACACAGTGGGTGCTGACAACAACTTTTTGGTGAGACTTTTGAGTAATACCCTTCAATACAGGAAAACTACAATGAAAAAATGTTAGAAGGTATTGCAGGCAAGCAGGAAATGGTGACAAACGTCTGCATGGCAAACGTATGCTGTGCTGCAAAGGATAGCAAGCTGTCTGGGACCGCGTTTTCTGCCGTCATGTAATGAGAGTGCCTTACCCAAAACAGAGAAAATGAAAACAGGTCATTGCTCTGTAACTCACGTTTAACAGCTGTCAGTGAGCAACCCCTTCACATCCTGCACCCTTACACTGCTCAACCTCTGGGAAACGCAATCTTTTTGTCCTCTTAAAGATCATCACAGTTACAAAAGAAAGCACAAGGCCTTGTCTATTCTCTCGACAACTTAACAGTATTATTAAAATTCAAATTTTTGTATGAATGTACTAACTTTTAGTTGGCTACTTTTCCCTATTTATTTATTTTCCTTATTTAGTCAGACTTCAGAACTAAATGCACTTGCTAGGAATGATATTAAATGATTTTTTAAAAAGTGTTTTATCTACATATGCTTGTAACACATTTTAATTAGTGTCTGCCATCAGACTTACTCTTACAATATTTCATAATCTCTAAAATATCTCACTGGACACAAAAACCTCAGCGCAGCCTATAATAAAATTTCCCTAGATTAGTATATTTTAATTCTCCCAACTGCCTATCTATCTTTGTATTGAGGATTAATTTCCAATTAAATGTTTTTCCTGTTGTGGAACCTATTGGTACTGTACTTAAAGTGCATTTAACTGGTTATCTTAAACAAAAATATAAACAGGAAAATAACCTAAATTCTCTTAACATTTAGAACCAATCCGAACAAATACACCTGAAATAGTGATTCAGGGACTGAGGTCTGTTTGAGGGGCCCCTTACAGTGGGATCAGGATCTATCTCTGGTGCGTGAGCTGGCTTTTTGGAGCCCATAACCTATGGTGGGACGTCTTGCTCCACCTTGATGCAGCAGGGAGGGGCTTGGTCCTGCCTCAACTGAATGTACCAGGTTTCGCTGACTCCTCATGGGAGGCCTTATCCTTTCAGAGAAGGGGATGGTGGGTGGGTCAGGGGCTTGGGGGGAAGGCTGGAGGGGAAGTGGGAGGGGGATCAGTGGGGTATCTGTGGTTGGTATGTAAAATGAATAAAAAAATTTCTTTAAAAAAAGTTAGGAGCTAAGATGTAATGGTAGCTCTGTGAGAACTCTGACTGGGCAGATGAGAAGCCAGCAAAACAACATCAAGACGTGTATCTCGTGTTAACTGATTCTGGGGTGTGTGTGGAAGGCATAATTTACTTGGTGCTGATGAGCAAATTAACCTCACACTTCCTACCTTGATAAATAGATATAAAAAGTAGTAAGCCAGATACCTTTAATACCAGCACTTGGGAGGCAGAGGCAGGCAGATCTCTGTGAGTTTGACGCTAGTCTCCTCTATGTAGTGAGTTCCAGGACAGCCAGGGATATGTAGACAGAATCAGTCTCATCTCCCCTCAAAGATATTAAAAGTAGCAAAAAATAGAAGTATCTGCCTGCTCCTTCCATAAACCACTGTGCTAGTTTCTCCTATGGGTACTGGGAACTGAAGCTATAACCTTGATTTTGTGTGCCGAGCACACATCTGATGGAGCCATGTCCCCAGCTCCAGTTACATAGTTTTAAAATAATCTCGCTGAATAAGTGTTGGAATCTAAGAAATTATTTAAAAATCCACACATTACATCTTTTATAAGTTTTAATTTCTGCTTTCCTTAAGCATCTTAATATACTTGTATTTAACATCTTTTAAACCTCCAAGAAGGAAATATTTTAAAACGAGTAAATGTATTATTTTATCACCATTATTTCACCAGAGCGTCCTCAGTTTGGGAAAGCTACATCATACTTGCCACTGACCGCATTTGTTTGTATTTATCACATCTATCACTCAGCCTTAGAATTTATTTTATGAAAAGTGAGCAATGAGGCTCTTTACATTCTACATGCTTGCATTTAAAATTATAAGTTCCTATGGTTCAAAAGCAGTGTAAATTTTTGCTAACAAAATATTAAAATCACATTTAGTCTTAAAATTAGATGAATTAAGTAATGCTTGTCACTTTTTGAGAATAAAGTGAACTCTAGATTTCACTATTTTCTCATTACTTTTCAATTTAAAATATCGTTAGTGGCTTTTTCCATCCTCCAAACCACACACACTCATAGAAACAGACACAAACAGACACACACACACACACACACACACACACACACATACGCATACACACACACAGGCACAGGTACTCATGCACAGACAGATACAGATAAACACACACATAGACACACCTACAGAGACACACATAGACACAGAAACAGAGATATATACACATACACACACTGACACACACATAAACATACACACTTTTCACTACAGCATTTACCAATTTCCACAATATTGTCTAAACTTATTTTTACTGTTGTATCTATTTATTATACACACTTTGACACTTTAAAAAATTATCAGATGTTAAACTGATAAGAATGGATATTACACTTGATTTAGTTTCAGGGAACCATGGAACTGGCCTGGTCTAGATTTCAGTTTGGGGTACAATGGGCTTCTGGGGTACAATGTATCTTTCTATCCTGAGAGACTGATGCTCTCCCTCAGGCAGTGAAGCGTCCAGGCTGCTTTGTGTTTCTCTGTATGATCAGTTAGTAGTCAGGGAAGCATGGAAGCTTGACAGGTCAATTGGTCTTAGACGTTAATCTGTGGACCCTCTATGGCTTGCAAACATTATTGTATCCCAGCAATGACAACTGTGTCGATCCTGGCAATTGCCATTCTATTTTGTTCTGATAAAGATATAAAAAAGCTGATTGCTCTCAATTAAGTTGCTACAGCCTCAATTTGGCTATGGACCTTCCAACTGGCCTGACTTACTTCCTCATGACTGTATCAGGTGACCTTGGCCAGGTAAATAAGCTCAGGCACTCACATTTACTCAAAAGGCTGTTTTCTCCAAAGAAGTCTCATGGGGAAACAAACCACTCTTAAGGGCAGGCCCCATGCCCAGCAGAAGATGGTCAACAGAAAACAACCTTAATGGCATCTTTGGAAGTTCTTTGTCTCATAATTTTGCGTCAGGATTTTCCTGTTTCTTTTTTCCTTTCTTTCTTCCTTCCTTCCTTCCTTCCTCCCTCCCTCCCTCCCTCCCTCCCTCCCTCCCTCTCTCTCTCTCTCTCTCTCTCTCTCTCTCTCTCTCTCTCTTTCTTTCTTTCTTTTTCTCTCTCTTTCTGTATCTCTCCCTTCCTTCTTCCTCTTCTTCTTCTCCTCCTTCTCTTCCTTCTCCTCCTCCTTTTCCTCCTTCTTTTTTTAAATTGTTTCTCCTGACAGGGTTTTGCTGTGTAGCTTTTGATCCTGTCCTGGAACTTGCTCTGTAGATCAGGCTGGCCTCACACTCACAGAGATCCACTTTCCTCTGCCTCCCCAGTGCTAGGATTAAAGGCGTGTGCCACCACCACCCGGCTCTTTTTAAAATTTTATAGTCCTTTGCATATCTATTATGGTTTCTAGTTTTGAGTTTTTCTGTGATTTCTGTATGCACAAGTGTGTATGTCTCTGTATGTTTCTTGTGTGTTTTCTTTGGCTCTTTTCCTTCTGTTTGCTTGTTTTTTCCTTTCTTCTTATTTTATTGTTGTTCCTTAGATGCCTGTATGATTTCTTTTCTTTTTTTTTTTTTTTTTTTTTTTTTTTTTTTTTTTTTTTTTTTTTTTTGCCTGTATGTTTTCTAATGAGAGACAGAAAGGGCATGGATCCAAATGAGAGGAGGGGTAGAGAAGAATTGGGAGGGGAATGGGGAGGGGGAAAACCGTAATTAGAATTAATTGTATGAAGAAAAATCTGTTTTCAATAAAAGAAAAAAATCATTAGATGTTGTTGATTCATTAATACCTTTTGAATGTCTATAATCTATAAATACTATTAACGTACAAGAGAGAAATAAAAAGATAGAAAAAAGACTTTGGACTTGTCACATGTAATGTAAAGAGGAAAAGACACACAGAAAACAAATTACAACACAAGAATGGGAGCTATAAAATGATAACTGTCTTGTCTAGAGGGAGAAAATGCCCCTTTCTATAGATTACAGATGACAAACGGACACATACAAAGGTCAAGGGACTTCACAGGGTTTGCATGTCACAAAATTGCCATTTAAGTCACAGAGAACCCAAGGTTTGGCTCGGCTGTCATGCCACTGGAGGTTCTGACAGAGCAGTGTGATTCATATGTGCTATGAAATTATAAAGGGGGGGGTGTGGTCAAGGAAAAGAATAATTTCTTGTTCTATAATGATGACCCATTTGCCAATCCCTCACCTAATGTAAAGAGAAAAATATATTTCCTTTTATGGTTCATTTGTAAAGAACTTACACTCAAAAATCGTTGTGGTCTTATTCCACTCTGATTTGGAGCTAGTACTGAGCAGGCCACTTTGCAGACTTACATGAGGTACAGTTCACTTCACAGGAATGATGGAAACCCCAAACTAACAGTGCTATAAAGAAATGCTGGCTTCTTCTTTGTAAACACATGACTAGGCAAAGAGGCCAACGATTGAGGACATCAGGAACCTTCTATCTTATTGTTTATTGTGTTACCTGAATCACATGAGGTCCAGATGACAGCCTGTGAGTACCTGACATCAGGGCAGTGGGAAATCTGAAGTGGGAGAGAAGAGGCCCTGCTTTCCTAAGGAAGGTTCCCTGACACCACCCTCTGACCCTTCTGCTTGTAAGCCTTCCCTCTTTAGAACCCTCATCACTACTAAATCCAGCTACTAAAATCAAAAGTTAAAATATCTATATTTTACAAATTCTAGAATAAAACATGCTCAGCTTATATCCCCCTTTGTATGGAACCCATCAAAATGATAATGGAAGAGAGTTAAGAGTCTTGTCTACAGTTCCCAATAAATATTTGTTGATTTGGTGGGAATATACTTTAGCCAATCACTAGCTACATAGTCAATACAATACTTGACTCTATGTTTATTATGTAATTTGCACCACTCTGAAAGGATGCTTGATTGTTGGTGATTCTTTATTTACAAAGAAGCTCTACCAAGGGGTGGTTAAGTAACTCTATTTAAGGTGAGAGTAGGTGAGAGTTAGTAGCCATCGTTACTGTCCTTGAAAATACCGTGTGTCTCAACAGACTATCATGATTTATATAAGTAGCTTCTCTGGCATAAAAATTAAAGACCAAAGATAGACGGGGTGACTTGTTTATTTCTCTCTGTATTCTGTTTCCTTTAATAAAGCGGTACTAAGGAATAACAAAAGTTGTAATGTAATTTTATTTATGAAAGAGCAGTCATTGATGCTGGTGAGGATACAAGGTAAGCCAACCACGTTCCTTTCCTCAAATAAGTTATCTAATAGGGCAACCTCTCAGAACACCTTTATAGGAAATGCCATGCAGGGAAAACATAAGAGGGTTCATCAAGATAGTTCAGCAGGTGAAAGAGCTTGTCCCAAAGCCTGATCATCTGAATTTGCTTCTGGGAACCCACATGGTGGACAGGGAGAACTGACTCTTGCAAGTTGTCCTCTGACCTGCACACATGAATCATGGTATGCGCCCCCCCCCACGACAAATGAATAAATAACTGTAATTAAACATCACAAAGAAAGGAAAGAACAAGAAGTTACAGATTACATACTAGGAGAGTCACATGTAGTCCAGGGTGAAAGGCAGAGAGGAGGAAGTCTTCTCGTAGGAATTAGCATGGCGACTAGCAGCAATGTAAGATGTTTAATGAACACCTCGAATGTTTCCTTAATGCTCAAAGAACTGAGAGTCATGGCAGTGGATGCTCTTTGTCAGCCAGAAAAACCAGAGGAAAGTCCACTTCAAAGGCTCCAGCGAGGGGACATCTCTTAGAGTAAATTCTCTACACATAATCATGACTTGCACTAAATCTCGGTTTTACCTTTCGAAAGGTCACAAAATGAAGTAGGAGGTTTCCACATTCAAATTTGAAACATTGTTTTTATTCAGTCATTTTAAGTCAGCATGGGACATTTCTATATTGCTTCAAAACTATAAATAGTAGATGTGCAATAAATAGTAGTTCATCTGCTGCAGATTACAAACCAAGAGAAGCATTCTAAAACATATTAGATAATGAACTTCTCTTTTATATTTTACATACTCCACCTCACAAAGGAAAGCCTAAGATCCATTGGCAGTTTCATTGAATTGTGGAGTTTTTGTTCCATGAGATTACTGTGTTTTGGTATGAAGGCTTGAAAAATATTATGTACAGATCGTGGCTCAGGTTGGGCTCCTGTTAGGAAAACTAAAATAGAGAAATTCACATCTTCTTCTAAATTTAGTACTTTATCTATTAACCACAGTAATGAGAGTAATCAACTAAAAAGACCTAAGTTTAACAGAGTTGTTTAAACGTGAGAATTAAAAAAAAAATAGCCTCTATGTTGTGAACTCGCAGCAAAATGATTCAAACTATTGGAGCATTAAGTGCATAATAGAAGCACAAAAACTATGAGCTTATTTGTGCATGAGGGTGAGTTAGATTATTTTTCCAAGAAGCAAAACCAGAAGAAAATGAAGCAATCTATATTAAGTATACCAATGTTAGGCTCAAACAGCTACAATTTTAATTAAATATATCAATTCTGGGAAAGCAGCAGCAACAACATTAAGAATAAACACATGGGGAAAATGTAGCCAATATATGATGTAAAAATATGTTCTTGAAAGCATTAATGGAAAATGGATTCACTTATTCATAAACTCAAAGTTCAGTTATTCTCTTCTTGTGAGTCCTGCACAGCGGTTCTGCAAGGAATGTTTGTTGTCCATAAAATGATTGGATGGAAATAGAGAAAAATGACCCTTCACCCCAGGATCCTCACTTGTTCTGAACTTGTCTCGTTTAAATGGAAATTCCCAAACTTCCTTCCCCTAGCTATGGTCATAGTACTCATGAGTGGCTGGTGGCAGATATGGACACTAGAAAGAACAGTGCTTCCATAAAGCCACAGCATTGATTAATTAATCTACTTCTACCCTCTTAGCAGAGCAAGAAGCCTACCTATCCCACTGCACAATAGACACTCTGATGGAGAAAGCAAGCTGACTGGCCACTTCTCCAAATACACCTCTGCAAAGAGGTGTCTTCCTGCTGGATACTGTGCTGTGTGTTCACAATAAGACGGTTGGCAAGACATCGTTCAAAATTCTAGCTTTGACAGAGTTAACAGGCCACTGAAAAACCCTTAATAAATATCGAGTGCAGTGAACTTAGTTTCACTTTGATAGACTTTCATACTTTGGAGGCAACTTCTCTTCTCATATTATACCTTCCTATTATCTCCAGACTTAACCCCTAAATTCTTCAGTATAATATGACCTTTCTTTGTTGTTTCTGAACTCTTTCCTTCTTCTTTTGGACTTAGTTTATTTGGTTCCCAACCCTTAAAAAAAAAAAAAAAACCTGACTTAAGGCCATCCTAAAATATGGGGAAATGCCAAAGTCACTCTTAATAATTAACATGTAAAATGATTCTTCGTTATATTCTGGACTCATAAAATATAGGAATCTCTTCTTTATAGACATGATGGCAGATTTACCAATAAAACATTTAAAGCCAGGTCTTGTGGGGTGTAGATATTTTTATACTCCTTTTACTATTTAATTATGACTTAATTATTTAAAGCTTCATGCTGCAGAGAAACATCTTTTGGAAACAGTTGAATATGAGCATTACCAGTGTGTGTACCATTATGGATCCTCCCTACAAGTGTCAGAACACAGTCAGGCTATCAACGAAGCATCACCAAGAGATCTTGAATAGCCAGCCTGGATTTGTCATGTCCTAGTACCACTCATTATTTTAAAATGCATCACACTGGGGGCATATTTTGCATGCCGTATGCTGTTCTCCAGCATCTTGAGGTATTTAATGAAGTTGCTTCTAATAATGGGAGAGACATCTCTAGAGTGAAGAAAGTATCTCTTGCTAGACAGTGAGCTTCAACAGAGTCATCAGTATCAAAATGAATGTGAGCTATCTGCCCTTAGGAGTCCCTCTGTTATCCATGAGCTACTAATTCTGAAACTCTAAGAGAGGAGCCCTGTTTACCAAGAGATCTTCATGTGGTTTTTATATAAAGTTTGAGAACCACTGTCACAGACTAGCAGTGAACTGTTGGATGATGGACAAATAGAAGATTCTTACCTTCAAGCTCTAGGAAATTTTTAACACTTCCTCCCCCTGACTCTACACCATGTTCATCTCCTATCCACCCCCAATCAAAAGGAATTATCGAGAGTTGTCGAAGACTGCACAGCCCCAAGGGTCTCACATCTTCAGAGCTGATCTCTCACTCCTGCTGCCTGAGTTTGAATTGTGATTTTACACCATACAGGTTTAGCAAACACAAATAACTCATCTCTATTTGCACACCCGAATAAAAGGACATTAACATGAGTGGTTTGAAGGTGTCAGTTAAACACACAGAGTTGCTTGAATTCCTTGAGACTGGACAGTTAATGTCATGCCATGGGAAATGCATCTCTTTCCATGGCTGTTTCATTAAGTCTATGTTCAGTTAGTTTTGAAAGTTCAAACTCTCTCAGACAGAAAAAAAAGTTTTAAATTAACTGCTGCCATGAGAAAATGAAGCTTTCAGAATGAGGCCAGGTGGCTTGGTCTGTGGTCATATTTTCAACACAAGGAGGTTTTCAGCGAGTCTCTGGGGCAGCACAAATGTGTTCAGTGTCTGCTGTGGAAATAAGGGATTCCTTCAGCCCTGTCCAAATAGTAATACCACCAGTTTCCAGAAGATAAACATGAAGAGACAGTCAAACCGTTACTTCAGGCTCCCTTTTCTCCCACTTCCCTGCATTTCTCACATGTAGGTACTTGAGGACAGGCTGCCAGGAAACGTTCTGTATTCTCGCAGAAGGCATTGATGCAGCTGTGTTAAACTGCGCCATGGGGACGGAAGTGACACCTATTCATTAAGAGCATTCCCCACAGGGATTTCTGGGAAGCAGGCTCAGCAGCCTCAGCTGAGAGGATTCTGCCTCTCAATATTGAGGAGTACACTTCACTGCATAGATTTGTAAGCAGCTCCGGCAGACAATAGAGTCCCTCAAACATGATCTGACCTTGGAGTGCTGTCTCCTCCAGTCCCACATGCCAGAAACAGACCTGTGTGTATCAGAGGGTGCCTAACTGGCTGTGTGATGAGATACCAAGACAGAAACAGGGTAGTGACCACAAAGAAAATCAAGGTGGATTCTGTATCCGGAGATTCTGAATTTTGAATGCTTTTCTAATAAAAAACAAACAAACAAACAAAACTGTTGTTCCTTCAGAGTATTCAGGTTTTCTTCATTTTAATGGACTCTGAAATTATGGAGGTTGTCCCATAACAGAGAATTTAAAATCCCATCCTTTGTAAATCCAAAAGTTAATTTAAAAAAGTCTACTCATGACCAACCTGTATGGCAAGTAAAATGAAAAAAAGTAATTATTCATTTTCTGTTTAGATTAAAATATATTTATATAATTTCTCTATTCTCACTCCTACCTTCAAATCCTCTCACAAACTCCACCTTGCTTTCTCTCAATTCCATGGCCCCTGTTTTCATATAGTATTGCAGCATACATACATGTCTACACATATATATATATATATGTGTGTATATTCCCAGACGCATCCTGCACAGTTGGCATAATGTTACTTGTTACTTGGTCGGCCATTTGGTAGGGTTTGGGATTCTTGCAGAAATGGGTTCAGGAAGATTGCAAGGGCCAGAGGATCAGACAGTTTGCTGCGACACTGTGTCTCCTAGGAATGTCAGAAGCTACACCCAGAAAGTCTCGCCAACATGAAGTATTTTATACAAGGAAGACTTGCTAAACTATCTCATAAGTGTTTAATAGATGCTAAAATTTACATTAAAGCAAGTCCCTATAAATCTTTATATACTATGAACAGCAGCACTGAGGTTATTTTTATGTCTTTGATATTTCTATGAGAGTAAAATTACAAATCTTGCCTGTTAGAAAAACACCAGGCTTTTAAATACTGTCTAAGGACATGAATCTTATAGGGAGAGGATACATTTATATTACAAGAGTATGTCTTGGTTTCTACACTCCTGTGGTGTGATTATAGCAAAAGTTTATTAAAACCCTGCAAGAATCTTAATAAAACATTCTTTAAAGAAGTTATTACATTTTAGTATTTGTGTGTGTGTGTGTGTGTGTGTATGTGTGTGTGTGTGTGTGTGTGGTGTGTGTGTGTGTGGTGTGTGTGTGGTGTGTGTGTGTGGTGTGTGTGTGTGTATGTGTGTGTGTGGTGTGTGTGTGTGTGTGGTGTGTGTGGTGTGTGTGGTGTGTGTGGTGTGTGTGTGTGTGTGTGGTATGTGTGTGTGTGGTGTGTGTGGTGTGTGTGTGTGTGTGTGTGTGTGTGTGGTGTGTGTGGTGTGTGTGGTGTGTGTGGTGTGTGTGTGTGTGTGTGGTGTGTGTGGTGTGTGTGGTGTGTGTGTGTGTGTGGTGTGTGTGTGTGTGGTGTGTGTGGTGTGTGTGTATGTGTGTGTGTGTGTGTGTGTGTGTGGTGTGTGTGTGTGTGTGTGTGTGTGTGTGTGTGTGTGTGTGTGTGTGTGTGTGTGGTGTGCCTGCACATGCCAGAGACTATGGAAGTCAGAGGATAGCTTGCTGGAGTCAGCTCTCTTCTTTCATCACATGGGTCTAATGGATATAATCCAGGTCATCAGGATTGGCAGTAAGAACCGTTACCTGCTGAGCTGTCTAGCTGGCCCTGCACATTAATGCTTTAACAGTTCAGGAATGAAACATAAATGAGGCAAGAAGAAGTGTCACTTGTGACGTTTAGTGTACAGTGTTTAACCTGGAGTCTTTTCCGTAAGTAATTTTCAGTAAATTATTCATGCTTCTCTATTGTTACTTGTAAAAGCAGTTTGCAGTGTTTGGGAAGGCAATGCTGGTCACTGGGTTTTTACGAACTGAGGTTCCTCTGTCTGGAAGATGAGCGAGACTTTTTTGATTCATTGTACCATAATTACCAGCAATGGGATACCATATGTAGCTGAACAGAGTGAACCCAGTTGTTTGGGTATTGTAGAATATTATTTTAAGGTGTGTTACTTTTGTTTATGTTGCGTTTGTTTAACTCTGTGAAGCTGTGTTACTGTGCCTGTCTAAAACACCTGATGGTCTAATAAAGAACTGAATGGCCAATGGCAAGGCAGGAGAAAGGATAGGTGGGGTTGGCAGGCAGAGAGGAAAAATAGAAGGAAAAATAGAAGGGAGAAGGAAAGCAGTATCTAGGAGCCAGAGAGGGAGGAGGACTCCAGGGGCCAGCCACCCAAGCTACACAGCAAGTCACAGAGTAAGAGTAAGATTTACAGAAGAGAATAAGAAAGCTGAGAGACAAAAGTTAGATGAGTTAATTTAAGTTAAAAAAAAAAAGCTGGCTAACAACAAACCAAGCTAAGGCTGAGCATTTATAATTAATAATAAGCCTCTGTGTGTGATTTATTTGGGAGCTGGGTGGTGGGCCCCTCAAAAGAGTAAAAACGCCCAACAACAAGGTATTGTTAGAATCCTTGAATGTTGTTGTATGATTGCCATGGGAAATAAAGAACCTATCTTTTATGTTCCATATTTCCTATTCTTTCAGTGTTTAGTCATATGAATCTATTGGCTATTTTTTTGTATGGTGTTATGGAAATGGATTTAAAATAGGTGAAAATATACCATCAGATGATTGCAGCACAAGAGAGAAATGGACAAGTGACTGCGAAGGTATTTTAAATGCTACCATGGAAATGAGTTTGATGAGTAGACTGTTTTTGTAGCACTCTTAGTCCCACTGTTAAAACAACTCCTAAAAAGAAAAGGAAGGAAGAAAGGAAGAAAGAAGGAAGGAAAAGAAAGAAAGACAAAAAGAGAGAGAGAGAGAGAGAGAGAGAGAGAGAGAGAGAGAGAGAGAGGGAGGGAGGGAGGGAGGGAGGAAGGAAGGAAGGAAGGAAGGAAGAGAAATAAGTGCCGTGGATATTGCTCTGTATAAATAAAATTCTCATTGGACAGTAGCCAGGCAGGAAGTATAGGTGGGACAAGCAGAGAAGAGAATTCTGGGAACAGGAAGGCTGAGTCAGGAGATGCTGCCAGCTGGTGCTATGAGTACCAACATGTAAGATACTGGTAAGCCACGAGCCATGTGGCAAGATATAGATTTATAGAAATGGGTTAATTTAAGATGTAAGAACTAGATAGCTAGAAGCCTGAGCCATTAGGCCTAACAGTTTAAATAATAAGAGTCTATGTGTTTATTTTTTAAGTGGGCTGCGGGACTGCCCGGGCTTGGTGGGAGCTGGAGAGAAGCTCTCCAGCTACAAATAAGTAACCTCCCCTGTGTATAGAATTTGCAACCAGGAAATGTGTAACATAATGTCATAAATTAACTATCGGTAATGCTTGAATTGCAGAAGTCAGGTAATTTCCTTTGGGATATTGTCTTTTTTATTAATACAGAAGAACCCAGAGTCACTTTGGAGCATTAACTTCCATCGCTAACACATAACACCAGGTTACTTGTCGGTACTGAAGCCAAACCGTTCCATGACTAATTCCAGAGCCCCGAATTATGCACTGATACTAAAGCTAAGTGCACTCCCAGAGCACTCTGCAAGGTTCTTGGTAATTTACAGACTGTTCCCTGAAAGGTGCATTTCTACTCTCTTTCTTTCCTACTTTATTTCACTGCTCTTTCCTTCCCCTCCCCCACCCCACAGTCACCACTCCTTTATTCCAAGGGCACATACCCAGGACCAGTCCTCACACTCAAGCAAACTTATTGTTGTTGCTTGTTTTTTAATTTACCCTTTACCACAACCAAGGCAGAAATCAACCCAACAAAACAAACGAATAACAACAACAACAAAACCCCATGCTTTCGAGGCTGATGAGGCAATTTTTCCAACACAGTCTGAGGATAACACACGATTGGTCTGAGGAGCACCTCAGAAGGTTTTGTTTTCGCCAAACAACACATGATCCTAAGTGCATTAAAATATAGGACATGTCTTTCTATTACACTTACATATAGTGTGGTTCAAAGGAAGGCAGCATATTAAGGTCATAGCCAAATCTTCTGAAAGTAAAATGGATTATTTTGCCACAAAAAAAAAAATCCAATCTACTTTAATCAGTGTTAAAATGCTACTACCAAGACAGAGACAGGTAAGTAGTAAAATAGCTTTCAAATGAAAGTTTAAATATTATACTATATTATCCCCCATCAGGCATATCAACATGTAATAATTTAGTTATGTAGTGACTAGGGTAATGAGAATTTCCTTGTATTCCATAATTGCACTTACTAAGTTTTAAGGTTTAATTTAAAAAAAAAGTACTACTAAAATAAGCTGCACAGGATAAAATACTGTGATTGTGCTATAAGTTACTGAACTCTACAAGTTCAAATATCCTGTCCTGTTAGTTTTCTTTTTTTGTTTTTCCATGTCCATACCAGAGTCTAACCATGACTTCCCACAAGGGTACTACAGATTGAATCCAGGACATAGGCAAGCACTCTACCACTGACTATAAGGCCAGCTTCTTCTTACACTGAGTCTTCTGGGCTGGCCTTGAAGACAGCAGCCTATATCTCCAAGCCTGGCTGACTCAGAACATCTCAAATGTAAGTGCCATTTTGCTTTGTGTTAGCAACAAGTCTAGTAAGCCAGAGCACCTGAGTGTTTAGTGAATGCTTGTTAACAGTCTGCACAAATGAACAGCTAGAAATTCAGTATACAGGGACCCAAAAATCACCTCAGAAAGAAAAAGAGGGGAAATGGAACACTATTACATAGTCCTATAAAAATATACAGAAATGGAAAGTAAATCCCTAAAAATACATAACAAGTAGTCAGCCTCGCTAAATCTATTTAGTTAGCAAAGCATTCAAAGGTTTAACAGAAACCTTTAAATTTTTAAATGAAGTAATTCGAGACATATGGATATGTGTGAAATTCCTATTTATACTACATTATTCAGAAATAACAATTCAAATCTTAGAGTGCTAGTGATGTGAAGTATGATGTGGCTGCAGTTTAATAGTGGAAAAGCATATAAGTGAAGATTGAAAGGTCAGAAAAATTTGTAAAAATAAAATAAAAATTTGCTGAGCTACATTTACTATACTTACCCTTTAAATCAGAACCAGTTATGAACGTTGTGGTGCCAACAATAAATGCTCAGCATGTAAATTTAAATTGACAATTGTGATTTTCATTTTATCAAGTTAAAGAAGAAAATTAAATTGCATACTAAAATTAGTAAATTATGTCATACACCTGAGAAATTAAGAGAACAGCACACTTATTATAAGTGGATTTAACAAAGTACTCAGAAGCTTCATTTCAAAGACTGAATATAAATAAAAGAATCAAAAAGCAGGAGAATTTAATAATGAATTCTTCAACACAGAGAAATTAGTACCTAATAAGAGTCAGTCTTTTAATTATGAGTATTAGCTAAGTGATAAAGGACTTCTCTTTAGAAAAATAACATGAAATAAGATAGTCTTAAAGAATACAACAAGAAAATGTGTGCCCGAACATAAACAATCCCTGAGTATTAAATAAGAGGGAAGGGGTTTCAGTTTTCACTCACTGTGTAGATGTGATCTTCCTCCACAAAACATATTATATTTGTCGTTGCTTATTTCTCCTCAGTTCATTATGATCTTTACATAAAAAGTAAACTGACAATCATATACTATCGCCTTCATGGTCATTAACACCAGTCCTCTTAGAAGTATGAAAAATCTTTAACTATTCTGTTTAAGGTAGCCAAATCATATTTAATCTAAAATTTCTGAGCTTATTATTTTCTTGTTCCATGGAATTATTTCTTTCTTGGGACAAAAGACGCATAAATATCTTACTTTGAAAGAATGATTGATGGGTTGTGTTAAGTACAACAGAAACCGGTCCAAAAATGAAACGAACTATCTGTCCATAAAAATGATAGTATATTTAAGGTTGTCCAAAGGAGGCAACATTTTAGTCTACAAATACATGCTCAGCCATGTCCATCGTCACTTTATTCACAATAGGTAGGAAATTGAAAAAAACAAAAACAAAAACCACTTAAATATTCTTCAACTAGGCAATACAAAATGAAAGAGAGGTACATATACACTAATCTGCTGATGTTACAGATGTAGCATTTCTATAATCTGGTACTTTTTGTACAGATGTAGTTACATATTGAAAAAGTCCAAGTGTAACTTACAAGTTGATTTCTGCAAATGCATGCCAACATAACTTCACAATCAAAATATGAACGTTTTAAAAATGCTATATAGCTGTAACGATAAGGGCAATGTATCTAGTATACATATAGTTTCCTAAGACACCCCACAGAAAGACACTGGAAACAATTTTGGCTTAGTTTTGAAGTAGGAAAGTGTTTACTCAGCCATACATCAATTTTCTTGTTATTGATGCCTGTAGATAAAACTTCAAATATATTATACTTAATAGAGTAACATAGTATGTTCCATGTTTCTCTGATTCAAACCATGGTGTAAGGAAAAGCTACATAATACAATTCTTTCAAAGGACTTCATTGTTGAGTAATATTTGTATATTGGGAGATGTATTACTGTGATTCATGTAATAAAAAGCTGAAAGGCCAATAGCTAGGTAGGAAGAGTAGATGATTGAGATACAAAGGACACCCAGCTGAAGAACAATCAGGGAGTCGGACATTCACAATGATACAGAGGTAAAAGGTATGTGGTAGAACATAAATTAATAGAAATAGGATAATTTAAGTTATAAGAATTAGTGGGACAAGCCTAAGCTAAAGACCAAGCTTTCCTAATTAACAATAAGTCTCTGTGTCATTGAGAGCTGGCAGTGGATGAAAAGCTTACTACATTTGGCGCTCCAACTCATGGCAAGACCAAAGGGACAGAGAAGTCATGCCAATCTGTGCGTGGGCCTCTCTGCTTGTGGAGACTCCAGAAAGTGAGCTCAGCAACTTCACAGAGCTGGGGCAGTAAATGCAGCTCCTGATGGTACCTCCAGCATGAGGCTAGGCTCTCATAGAACCTAGGATGGGGGAGAACCAGCCACCAGTACCATAATCTAGCCACACAGCACAGGGCCTGGCAGGTTAAGGCTTGGCTCACACTGTCAGAGAATGCTGCAGGCACTTAGTAAAGTTAGGTCCAGACTGAGAAAAACTCTGAACAGGTAGAGTATGCTTAAAAATGTGCTTAGATGCTAAAGAAAGGAAAGAAAATGGGTATAAACAGTCATTAAAATAGCTTAAAAATAATAAAGTCTTTAAAGAAGGAGTAAAGTAATTACCCCCCACCCCCCAAAAAAATTAAGCCACATAAGGATGGAAAATACACAGGGACCCTGGATCCTGTCTGGTGCTTTGTTGACTTTGAATTTTTTAAATGCTAATGTACAAAAAACTGGTAGATGCTGAGAGATATTGGATTTCGTGTGTGTGTGTGTGGGAACTTCTGAATTAAACCAGTTTATATACTTTTAGGAAGTTTTAACTTTAAAATTGATGTCAGAAAATACGTTGTGTTAAGAGAGAGGTTATGCCTTTGTTCTCACAGGAAATAAAAAGCCATGGATTTCTTCAAAATTAACAAAGATCAGATTTGATGGGGAGAGAGACCTCCTGAGGATCTTGGCTGCAACTGTGAGGGAGGAAGCCAGGAAAGATGACAGGACACGTGATGTGCATGCTGATCCTCCTGCATGGGAACAGCTCTGAAACTAGATGAGACATGATAAACCTTATTGGCTACAGAGTCCTCATGACTTATTTTACATCCCATCCTTTCATATGGATTGGATAGATGTTTGGTTATAAAGTCCAAACAGACTTATAAAGTTAACAGATGCCTTTTGCCTGTTCAAACATAAGCTTACTTGTGCACACTACACATTCCATATTTGTGTTAATACAGATATATATTTTACTTTTAAAAGTTAGTGTGTTTTCAAAAAAAAGGACCAGACACCAATAAAGACAAGGAGCCCAGATGATTCAGCCACTCAGAATGCCTTTGCTGCAGTTTCCTCAAAATTCTACATTCAGAACAACTTCAAAGCTGCTAATTGAGATGATCCAGCCTCACAGACTGCAGCAGTCAAGACTTCAGATAAGCCTTGCATTTTCTCATCACACAGAGACTAAACAAAAAATAATACAGCTAACTCTCCCAGGAGTTGACCATTATCTCAATTTTCTCAGGGTTCCCTGGAGATGCTGTCACTTCCAGGCAACAGGAAGCAGTTTAGAAAATATGATGCCCACATTCCCAAGAGGTGGGGTGATTGTTTTTTGGCATTCAATGGTTATGGATGTTTATCATCATTTAGAGAGTTGGTTATAAGCTGTTATTGGTCATGGTCAGGGAGAAGCTGACCAAAGCTTAGCAAAGTAGATTAGATTCAGGGATCTTGTTCTGAAAAGAAAAAGGGAGGATATAGTATAGAAATTATAGGATAAAAGGGTGTTGAGTCCCCAACCTAAAGAAGGAAATACCTATGAAGATACAAGCTTACAGAATACCAAAAATACTAGACCCCCCACACACACCAAAAAAAAGTCTCCTTACCATGTAACAATCAAACCACTAAACATACAGAATAAAGAAATATTAAAAGCAGCAAAGGAAAAAGGCTGAGTGACTTATAAAGGCAAACCATCAGAATAACAACCAACTTCTCAATGGAGATTCTGAAAGCCAGAAGGTCATGGACAGATATTATGCAGACACTAAGAGATCATGGATGCCAGCTCAAACTACTATACCCAGTAATACTTTCAATCACCATAGACAGAGTGCACAAGTTATTCCAAGACAAAACGAGATTTAAATAATACCTATCCCCAGATCAGCCCTACAGAAAGCAGTACAAGGAAAACTCCAACCTAAGGAAATTAGATGCACCCACAAAAACACAGGCAATAAATAACCCCACAGCAGCAAATTTCAAATAAGGGAAATACACACACACACACTACCACCAAAAATAACAGGAATTAACAATCACTGGTCATTAATATTAATGGACCCAATTTGCCTATAAAAAGACACAAGTTAACAGAATGGATATGAAAACAGGATCCACCCTTCTGCTGCATACAAGAAACACACCTCAACTTCAAAATCAGACACAACCTCAGAGTAAAAAGCTGGGAAAAGACTTTTCAATCAAATGGACTTAAGAAGCAAGCTGGTGTAGCTATTGTAATATCTAACAAATAGACTTCAAACTAAAATAAACCAAAAGAGACTGGGAAGGACATTACACATTCATCACAGGAAAAATCTACCAAGATGAAGTCTCAATTCTGAACATTTTTGCCCCAAATACAAGGGCACACACATATGTAAAAAAAAAAATACTAAAGCATAAATTGCACATCAAGTAGTAGAATATTATTTTAAGGTGTGATACTTTAGGTTGCATTTGTTTAACTCTGTGAAGCTGTGTTACTGTGTCTGTGTAAAATACATGATGGTCTAATAAAAGAACAGGCCAATAGTAAGGCAGAGGAAAGGATAGGCAGGGTTGGCAGGCAGAGAGAATATATAGAGAGAAAAATCTGGGAGGAAAAAAAAAAGAGCTAGGAGCCAGAGAAGGAGAAGGACTACAGGGGCCAGCCACCCAGCTACACAGTGACTCTCAGAGTAAGAGTAAGATTTACAGAAGTTAGAGAATGGGAAAAGCCCAGAGGCAAAAGGTAGTCAGAATAAATTAAGGAAAGTGGGCAAGAAACTAAGCCAAGATAAGGCCAGGCATTGATAATTAAGAATAAGCCTCCATGTGTAATTTATTTGGGAGCTGGATGGCAGGACCCACAAAAGAGTAAAACACCACAGAGAAGCTTCTGTAAGGCAAAGAACATGGTCAATAAGACAAAACGACAGCTTATAGAATGGGAAAAGATCTTCACCAACCCCACATCTGAAATAGGGATGATCTCCAAAATATATAAAGAACTCAAGAAACTAGACAGCAAAATACCAAACAATCCAATTAAAAAATGGGCTATAGAGCTAAACAGAGACGTCTCAATGGAAGAATCTTAAATGGCAGAAAGAAATTTAAGGAATTGCTCAACAGCCTTAGTCATCAGGGAAATACATATGAAACAACTCTGAGATATCATCTTACACCTGTCAGAATTACTATGATCAAAAACACTGATGACAGCTTATGTTGAAGAGGACGTGGAGCAAGGGGAACACTCCTCTACTGTTGATGGGAGTGCAAACCTGTATAGCCCTTTTGGAAATCAGTATGGCAGTTTTTCAGGAAACTGGGAATCAATCTACCTTAAGACCCAGTGATACCACTCTTGGGCATATACCCAAGGAATGCTCAATCATACCACAGGGACACTTGCTCAACTATATACAATAAGGACAATTATCAAGTAAGAATCACATTCATAATGTCCATATGTATTTGGCAAATTTGGAGAAAATATTGTTATCTATCCTAGCTTAGTGAGTCCAAAGTTTTATACCTAAATCACTTTCTATCATAACTTGTATTACCATACTAAAAATATCCTTTTAGACCTTAAAGCATCTTTTTAGATAAATAACTTAAGCTTTTATGTTTTTTAACCTTATGAACTTTACATCTCTTATATAATTGTTTTTTATTTTGGTAACAAGGAAATTTGTAAAACAATAACTCTCTAGACTTCAACTCCATCAGAGATCTGAGAAGGATATAATATTGCCTGAGTAAACTGGAAGTACAAAGCAAGCAACTTCCAAAACTAAGAAATAACAGAGACATCCGCTCTGCCTGGAAAACACCCCAAGATTTCTCTGTATTACTGGGGTATCCATCTTCAGCCTCAGAGCCTAGAATATCTGACAGATGTTTCTGTGAAGCAGGAATTTTGAAGGACTGTCCAACCTTTTCTTATTGTATATAGTTTTACTATGTTATAGTTAAAACTTTCCTTTTTTGTTTAGACAAAAAAGGGGGAAATTTTGCCAAATATTTGTTTACACTGTAAAGATGTCTTTTCCAAGGTGCCTTCTGATTGGTTTAATAAAGAGCTGAATGGCTAATATGTAGGCAGGAAGAGGTTAGGTAGAACTTTTGGAGACAGAGAGGACTCTGGAAAGAGAAAGGCAGGGGTACCAGGAGACATGGAGAAGAAACAGGAGGTGCAAGATGTAAGAGGTAATGCCATGTGATAGAATGTAGATTCACATAAATGGATTATGTTATAAGAGCTAGTCAGAGGAATAAGCCTAAGTATAGGCTGAGCTTTCATATTAGTAAGAAGTCTCCATGTCATTATTTGGGAGCTAGCTGGTGGGACAGAGACTTATTACATTTAATTCCAACAGAATAAGGTACAACCCTTTTAGAATGACCCTAGGGCAGTCGCAATCTCTCACAGCAGGTCTGAACACATTTCTCCAGTAACTCTACTTGTCCTGGTTTTCTATATAATGTTTGCTAGATTCTCATGTAGCAGCTTTGAATATGCTGTTTTCTGAGAATCTAGATCAGTGGAAACTATCTTCCCAAACTGCCTTATATATGAGTTTCCTAACCCATGGAGTTTCAACAGGAGTGCTCTGACCCCTCAGTACACTGGACTTTACTCACATTTGGTATGTGCTGTTAATGATTTGGTAAACTGTGGTTATATTAAGGTATCACAAGAACAGAGGTATAATATTTCACAGAAATCAGTTTTGATCATCTTTTCAGTCTCTCAAATACATCTATTTTATGCTTTTACTTGAGTGCTCAGGAAGCTTGAATATATACAATATGAGATGTCAGCTTTATTATGATATTTCTTCTCTGGCAAAGCTCTTAATATGTCAATACATTGTTGTATTCTCCTGTTTTAAAATTAGCTGGTGGATGAGAATAAAAGCCACCATGAATCTCAGGGAATCCTGCTTGAAGAAAGGAAGGAAGGATTGTAGGAGCCAGAGGGGTCAAAGACACCACAAGAAAACCCACAGAGCCTGGCGGTGGTGGCACATGCCTTTAATCCCAGCACTCAGGAGAAAGAGGCAGGTGGCTTTCTGTGAGTTTGAGGCCAGCTCTTCTACAGAGTGAGGTTCAGGATAAGCTCCAAAGCTACACAGAGAAAAACCCTGTATCAAAAAACCAAAAAAAAAAAAAAAAAAAAAAAAAAAAGAAAAAAGAAAAAGACAGAAAGAAAGTAATGAAAGCTCACAGAATTGACTAACTCCGGCTCATCAAACGAAAGCCCACAGAATTGACTAACCCGGGCTCATCAAGGCTCACAGAGACTAAAACTATAACCAGAGAACCTCCATGGACCAACCTAGGCATTCTGTATATATGTGACAGTTGTGTAGCTTGTTCCTATTGTGGGAGCAGGGACTGTCTCTGACTCTTTTGCTGGCTTTTGTGATCCTATTCCTCATACTGAGTTAGTTGCTTGTCTGACCTTAATATATGGGAGGGGAGTTGCTTAGTCTTGCTGCAACTCGATATGCCATGTTTTGATGTTATTCATGGGAGGCCTGCCCCTTTTTGAATATAAACAGGGGTAGAGTGGATGTGTGGGTGAGGACTTGGAGGAGAGGAGGGAAAGAAAACTATAGTCCAGATGCAAAATAAATAAATAAATAGAAAAAATTACAGATACTCTTGAAGAATTATGAAATGTTTTGTAATTAATTCTATAATATTATTATCTACTTATAAAGTAATTACATACCTACTTCGAATATTTCTATAATTTGAAGATTACCATGTAATCATACTGTTTTACTCTTTAGACTATGAAACTTCCCAAATCCTTTCCAATCTTTTACAGAACTGATATGTAATAAAGCCCCTCAGAACACTTAAAAAATTCTCTATTTATAAAAAGAGGGTGCTGCACACAGTTGGATATTATCATGACCCGTTGTACATTTTATATTTGCATATGGGAAATTATTTCTCACAAAGAATATGTAGATGAAATTGTTACTGTTTTGTTTCATAATCTGCTGCTAAATGTTAACACTGTATAAATAAACATGTGCAAATGATGATAAGATCTCTTTCTTTCAATATAACTTAAAACAGTGTATTTATGGCCGGGCGGTGGTGGCGCACGCCTTTGATCCCAGCACTCGGGAGGCAGAGCCAGGCGGATCTCTGTGAGTTCAAGGCCAGCCTGGGCTACCAAGTGAGTCCCAGGAAAGGCGCAAAGCTACACAGAGAAACCCTGTCTCGAAAAAAAACAAAAACAAAACAAAACAAAACAAAACCAGTGTATTTATGTCTGAGAATGCTTCCATCTTAATGCTGTGTTCACATTTTTAGAGAAATGTGCGTGTTCCCCACATTTTTATATCTTGCAGCCAGTGTCATCATAGACTAAACTAGACTTTGAACATGAGAAAGAATCGCACCAAATTCTTTCTAATCTACTTCCATAAATGATTGTGATCATTTGGGGAACAGCTCTGTCCCATCCCTCTGTTACCTGAATCCACGGCCACCTGTCATTCTCAGCAGCTGTCCAGGCGTTTATCAGTCCCTTCTTATTCAGCCGAGCATAGTAGGGATACCACTTCTGGAGTCCAAAGAGAGCTCGGTGGGTAGACGACGCTGTGATCTGCTGATTGGATATGATCCCGCCTTCGATTCCCAATGGTCCGGAGCATTCTGGAAAGAAGTCATGAAAAAATATGTATGTGTATCAAAATGGAAAGAATGACAGACTTTATGGCAATAGCATTTAATGGGATTAAATTATACCAGATACCATTTCAGCCCTGCCCAGCCGGTGGATCTGTTACTGATTACTACATTAGCAAATAGTGACTGGTCACTATGACACTCTCTGCTCCTTGTGTTTGAAAGTGGCTTCTCAAAACCTCGGCTTCTATATCACAATTTAGCTTTGTGCAGATGTATTGTCTTACATTGAGAGCTATATTACCGAAAGCCACTTCTTTTAAAAGGCCTATATTCTGTCCATGAGACAGAATTAAATCCTATTTCACATTCCATATTCACAAAGATGAGCCATACTCAGGAGTCTTTAGTCCTTAAGAAAATTTTTTGATAATTTATTTCTTGACAAGAAACATGAATTTTGAATCAAAATTAATGTAATGCTAATGTTTTTCACTCCTATAAACTTTCAAACTTGAATTTTATATTAAATTGGTTATGCTTTTATAAAAATCTCAGTATATATTTTGTTGAAATTTATAACTATAGTTATCTGTGACATCTGTATTACAGAAACAGTATAGTTAAATTATTTTTATTGGAAGAACACATAACTATGAACCAGCATGTATGACATTTTTCATAATTATAGTATGTGATGAACTTAAAATGTTATCTCAAATATTTTAATTGAAATTTTACAATTCTGCATATTTAGTTTGTGTGCTTAAAATGTAAGTACCTATGGATTTTTTACAAATGTGTAACCTGGAACCTGGAAATATTCTTAGTAAAAAGTTTACATTACTAAGATTAAAGCATAGATTAAGATCATATGTTGTTATATACCAACTGTATTTAATTCTTGAAATTGGCAGTGCAAGTAAAGTTATATAGAGTTATGTTACAAATATACATTATATAGTTCATAAAATGTCATTAATTTTAAATTTAGTTTTAAAGGTTCAATACCAGTAAAGTAATATAGCAAAGTCTAGTACCTGACTTTAAAATTTCATTAACATTCCACATGTTGAATTTTTATGATGCATATTTAGGTAATCAATAATAATTCTAATTATGATATCTATTACAATATGTTATGTGAATTCCTGAACCTGTGAATAGAGAACATTGGCCTTATTAAGTGTCAATACATACATATCATCTTGATTGGTGATTACTACCAAGATTAATTTATGTTTTAATTAATTTAATTACTTTATTAATTATATTAATTGAATTTAGTCATTTTATTTCTTATTGGTCACTGTTTTCATTGACATAAACATGTTTCTTTTTTCTAATACATGCTCAGGCGATTAAACTGCTCTTTGAAAATTGCCAACACTTCTTGAATGGCTTTAAAACTTTAAAGATGGACATATGGATAAGTAATTATTTCACCAGATTATTTTAGGAACAATGAGGTTAACATAGTTAAATGGCTTCTTTGCAATTAACAATTAAAAATATTCTTTTGGATTGCTATATCTATATAATGTTCTCCGATTTAACATGCATTTGACCTGTTTATCACTTTCTGAAGGAACTTTATATCTCATTATGAAGTCATTCATATTTAAAATTTAGGAACTGCATGATAAACTAATTCTCATATTCTTAAACACTTAACATTGAGAAGTTCAAATGCTGATTCTTAGGACTTTTGTTTTCTTTCACATTTTAAGCCTCTAGAGTTTTACAGACTTCATAAAAGGCTATGAAACTTTCATGATTACTCTTGGTTAGACTATAAAAATTGCAGAAGCCTGGCTTTTGACAAATATCACCATTAGTTGACTGTAGTTCTTTGTGTAAGGTTGAGTACCCATAGGGTGTAGATTGTACCTATGTTTTCAGGGATGTACAAATGTACATATATTTGTGTATGCAACATTAATTGATGAATAAGAGGCTATGCATTGGGAAGAGAACAAGAAGGGGTATATGAGAGGGTTTAGATGGAAGAAAGGGAAATGGAAAATGATGTAATTGTATCTAAAATAAAATAAAAAAGGAATTGAAAAGAGAATATCACCATTAGAAAAGTTTCAAGGACTCCTGTCTGCTCTTTGTGTAATGTTTGGATACGAAGATTCTGGAAGCAGAGAGGATGTTGACTGCAGACTACTTATGTTAGATCACTAAATGGATTGATTAATAGTCCTGCAGAGCCTAGCTTGATCAATTCAACTGCATGGCAGCTTTAGCAAGAACTGAATGACATTTAGGGATGCACATCTAAATACTTTATATTACACAGGATGTTATTTTTAGCACGTTGAAAAGAGAAACTAGATTTTCAACTATACTGTTCAGTAGATCCTTGTAGTTGTTACCCTTAAACTACCCATTTGTCTTTATTAAGGAACATACCAGCAAATATTGGCTTTGAACTTTTGCATTATCATAAGCTGAATACAAATGAATGATTTTCACTTTGTTGCTATATTTTTTGGCTCATTTTGAAGTCTACTGTATGAAGGGGTTGAACTAGTTCAAGTTAAGGGTAGATCCCATGGGTTTTGGCGCACAAGCTGTGAGATTTTGTTTACATGTGTGCCAAGGTACCTCAAAGAAATTCTACTCATTGTAGAATTTAAACTTCATAAAACACAAGTCTGAAGATTCATGAACTCTGTGATAACTTATCACCATTAATCAGTGAAGTCTTTACCAGGAACTGAAATATGTAGTGGAATTACTTCTCCATATTTTGAATGCTCAATAATTGCATAATTGAAGGCAAACTTCTGTTTAACTGCCTTTAGTAGTTTCTTTCTACCATGATTGGAAACAATATCATGGAAACTAGGGCCATCCTGAAATTTACCTGTGAAATTTCATGTGCATATAATCCTCAGCATCACCTTGCTTGCGTTAACAAGAAAGTGGAAGAGTAGCAAGCAACTCTTCTGGGACTGAGAAAATAGACTATAGATGGTTGTGCTGGTATACCATGAAGACAGCTGGCGGTCTCATTCTCATACCACATAAACACCATGTGGTGATACATTCATGTGAACCAAGCACAGGGAGGGAGAGAGGACCAAAAGTTCAAGGTTTTTGTCAAGCTGCAAAGTGAATTCCAGGTCATCCTGGGCTGCATGGGATCCTGTCTCATACAATCAAACAGAACATGAAAAATACTCCTTTTTTCACACTGAAAATGGTCTGCAATAGGCAGCTGCAGATAAAAGGCTTTTGGGACACTCAGTGTATGGAAGCAAGGGGTCTCCAGGTGAAGCCGGCCGAGTTCACAGTGATTTAGACTGTATTTTTGAAAGCTGAGTGATATAGACTATATTTTTTTAAGTTCATGTACTATAATACTCCCAATCTATACCAAGTGCTCATTAGTCACATATTGTCATTCATTTGACAATAAATGAAAAAAAATGCTTATATGTTATGGAGGATTTGTGTCTACTAAGTATTTTTAAATGAGGAACCTTGTTTTTATATTGTCAAGTTTACAGGCATTACTTTTATCAGTCGTAAAGTCTATTTTGCTCATTTTCTTAAACAATCTTTTACAACATTTGCATATCTACTATTTTACTTACATTTATCAAAAAAGCCCAACACCATAAACTCAATTGTGAAGGATTGTTCAATGAAGCCTGCCCAAAAGGTAACATCTTATTTCTTACATGCTAATTATTCTCAATTATGTTTTCTTTAACTTTTAAAAATATATTTTATTTTATGTATATGGTGTTTTGTCTGTGTGTATGTCTGTGAACCATGTGTGCCTGATGCCTACAAAAGCCAGAAGAGGGCATCAAATCTCCTGGAACTGGAGTTACAGATGATTTGAGCTGCCATGTAGGTGCAGGGAATAGAAGCTGAGTTCTCTTTCAGAATAGCCTGTTTTTTTTTTTCTTTTCCTTTCTTTTCTTTTCTTTTCTTTTCTTTTCTTTTCTTTTCTTTTCTTTTCTTTTCTTTTCTTTTCTTTTCTTTTCTTTCCTTCCTTCCTTCCTTCCTTCCTTCCTTCCTTCCTTCCTTCCTTCCTTCCTTCCTTCCTTCCTTCCTTCCTTTCTCTCTCATCTATCTATCTATCTATCTATCTATCTATCTATCTATCTATCTATCTATCTATCTATCTATCTAGTTTTAGTTTCTTGAGAAAGGGTTTTACTGCATAGCCCTGGCTGTCCTGGAACTCTCTCTGTAGACCATGCTGGCCTCGAACTAACCGAAACTTCCCTGCCTCTGTTTCCAAATAGTACTGGGATTAAAGGCATGTGCCACCACTGCCAAGCCCAGCCTGTGTTCTTAACTGCTGAGCCTTCTCTCTAACCCCCATGTTATTTTTTTACTTGAGGTTACTAAAAGTAAAGTGTGACTTTTTTTTTGTTTGTAAATAAAGAGCATGGCTATATAAGGTCACTTGAAATTTCCTTTAACTGAACCCTACTTGAAGTGACTTAGATTCAGGCCTGTTAGCATCTTTTTAAAGCAGCACTAGATCGATTTCACTGCCGCAACTTTAGATGCACAATGCCTTAAGCACTGCAGCACTCAACAAATTGGTGCTGCACGCAGCTATCAAAGCACTGGTGGGTAAATGGAAAACTGATGAGTAAAAATTCATGTCTCACGTTTATCCCACCTGGACACATTGTCACAATAGCGGCTTCCTTCACTGATCATGGGGATCACAAACAAATGGATGCCATCATCATAAAAGGTTCGGAATCTAATTTTCTTTAGCCTGTGCTATATTCTTCCCCACGGTCCTATTAAGTCTGACAGTTTAATAACACAGGCAGGTGTTACAATTCAAAATGCAAATGTCCATAGACCTAAGATGAAGTGACCTTAAGCAACTCATAGTAAGATACTTAAAATAAATATATTATGGGGATGCATTGCCATCACTATTAGTAAGCGAGAGAAGGAATATGCAATAATAGTTGATAAATCTCTCACAGAATGAGGACTATGTGTTTGAAAATCACATCCCCCTGAGTATTCACTCGTGATTTTCCATGTAATACTTTAAAGAACAAAAAAGGTATCACACTATTTCATTACTGAGGACATGGAAATGGGAATTAATCCTATAAAAATGGATGTGGAATGTAGAGTGTCTCTTCAAAGATTGAATGTATTTCTTCTGCTGGTGCTTTATTTGGGGAAATCTCTTCCCCTGAGAAGAGTATACAAGGGGATATGAAGACTATTTCTAGGGCCTTCTGAATATGAAGGCGCTCACAAACTGAGATGAATTGAAACAGTAAGTGGAGGAGAGTGGCCGCGAGGTACCAAAGTGAATGAGGTGCAGAAGGAGAGGGTGACCACCTGAGAGGACTGTGAGCCACGGCATTCCCTAAGGCTCAAACCTGTTAGCAGGAGACTGTCCGTGGCCTGGGCGCTGCCTGTTTCATAGAAATAGCTATGATGGCTGATTTTAATATCAACTTCCCACAAATTGTCATCATCTGAGTAGAGCTCCTCACTTGAGGAACTGTTCTGATTGCTTAGTGACGCACGAAGATCCCCTCCAAATGTAGTTAGCACCTCTGGTGGCAGCCCAGATAACAGAGGGAGATGGAAAGAAGATTATTCCCCTTTCGCTCACTTGGCCTCTCCTCTTGCTACCAAGTTTATTTACCTTGGTGCCACTTATGCTGATATAGATTCCTTCTCTAATATGTATATGAAGAATTCCAGGTTTCTATTGACAACAGAGAGCCGGCAATTCTCCAGGAACCTCCATGTTTTCAACACAAGATTGGGATGGCTAAGGCACCCCGCATCATAAATTGAGCTGTATTCTTAGCTTCTGAAGTACGAGACAATAGTTACTATTTCAAATGAGCTGATTTAAAAGATTGCACACACACACACATTATATATATGTATACACACACACACACACACACACATATATATATCATTCATTCATTCTATCAGTTCTGTTCCTCTAAAGAAACCTGAAAAATTTATCATAGACCAATTCAAGTTTGACTAATTAACTGAACTCTGCTTATGTGCTTATCTGTCTAAAATCCATCTACCCTCCATTAATTCGATTAACTTTTAAACACACATATCTGTAGCTAGAGTTTTCCTGCCTGGCCCACAGTCAGGACAAATCTCTGACACCCGCCAGTCCCACAGCCACTCAGACCCAACCAAGTAAACACAGAGACTTATATTGGTTACAAACTGTATGGCCGTGGCAGGCTTCTTGTTAACTGTTCTTACAGCTTAAATTAATCCATTTCTATAAATCTATACCTTGCCACATGGCTTGTGGCTTACCGGCATCTTCACATGCGGCTTGTCATGGTGGCGGCTGGCAGTGTCTCTCTCACCCAGCTTCCTGTTCTCTCAATTCTCCTCTCTGTTAGTCCCGCCTATACTTCCTGCCTGGCCACTGGCCAATCAGTGATTTATTTATTGACCAATCAGCAACACATTTGACATGCAGACCATCCCACAGCACTTCCCCTTTTCTTTTCTTAAAAAGGAAGGTTTTAACCTTTACACATCTCCAAAGTCAGCTTGGTATATTTGGGAATTTGGGCGTAGTTTCTCTTACTACTTCCTGCTGGAGGGGGGTGCTGTATCTTATGGGGACACAAAGAATATTTTAGGATTATGGAGTAGTCCATGAGGGTATATCGTCTGAGCCAGTTGCTTTTAAACCATTCTGGATGTTGGATCATCTGGGCCATGGTGTCATTGGAGACCTTTCAGGGGGTCTTGGCTGGTCAAACCTGATGTATCTTAATCTGGAACAAATCCATAGCCTCTGGCTTTCTGTGGAAACAAAAGCAGAGCCTCCTTTCCAAAGCAACATATCTTTACATCCAAATTTTGAAGTCAAGGTACCTTTAAAATATACATTTTGGCACAACTCAACAGCTTTTGTAATCAAATGTTTTTCTTCAGTTATGAATATCAAAGAGAACATAATCCAGATTTTCTGTGTGGTAGCCATCTTTACGTGGTTTATTTTTTTATATTAGCTTGAGCCTATTGCTTTAAACTGCAGCCTTCTAAGCCTGAAATGGCGCTGGCGCTGTGGCTGCTGGCTCCACCCACTTTAGCTTCCCAATATGGCGGTGGTACGTTTTCCACCAGCTCTGGGAGCCATCAACTCTCAGAAATAGTGGGTCTATGCTTCTATCAAAGCAGCATGTAGCCCAGAAACCTCTTTTTTTTTGTTTGTTTTTTTGTTTTGTACTAGCAAAGGCTAAATCCACCACACAGCTTAATGTGCCACTTCCAGAGGCCTTATTCCTGCCATACTGCAGGTCAAAGGCACATGTAGGGAACCCGCCATAGTAGCTCAAACACACAGGCTGCCACTAGCTTAAAAGAGACAACTAGGAACTGTTTTTAGCTCCGTTTTAGAATCTTTTTACTCAGGTTTTAGGTGGAAACTCTTGCCAACACGTTAGGCGCCATTTGTAGAGTTTTCCTGCCTGGCCCACAGTCAGGACAAATCTCTGACACCCGCCAGTCCCACAGCCACTCAGACCCAACCAAGTAAACACAGAGACTTATATTGGTTACAAACTGTATGGCCGTGGCAGGCTTCTTGCTAACTGTTCTTACAGCTTAAATTAATCCATTTCTATAAATCTATACCTTGCCACATGGCTTGTGGCTTACCGGCATCTTCACATGCGGCTTGTCATGGTGGCGGCTGGCAGTGTCTCTCTCACCCAGCTTCCTGTTCTCTCAATTCTCCTCTCTGTTAGTCCCGCCTATACTTCCTGCCTGGCCACTGGCCAATCAGTGATTTATTTATTGACCAATCAGCAACACATTTGACATACAGACCATCCCACAGCACATATCCATTTAAAGTCTGCTACATGCTAGGCACTTGTCTTGGTAGTGTCCAAATAAGGGAATGAACAAACCACAAAATATCTTTGTCCTCAGAGAATTAATATCTTTTTGCAGACATGAAGTACAAACAAATAAATGACTAGAAAAGACCATAACCTGGCAAGTGTTATGAAGAAAAAAAATGAGAGTTATAAATCCTGTTGGGAGTGAGTTACATGATCAGAGGTGGACTTTCTGAAAGGTAACCCTAAATGCAATAAAAGAGAAGGAAGTGCCAGCCACTATGATGTCTTTACAGTCCTGTTGTTCTCAGGGTGGATTTGGTCCCAGAGAGGAAATAAAAGGTAGCATTGTATGTTATTTATTATGGAGTTGTACTGGGTGCACAGAATTGTTGGGGGAGGGTATCATACCCCAGTATGGGGTTTAATGAAGGAATTCTGGAAAATAGTATGAGCTAACACAGAAGTGAAGAAATGGAGGTAGGTGGACATGAGGAGGGGTGTGGGAGTTTAGTGTTACTAGACCAGCACAGATTTGCAGGGGGCGGTTATGACCTGGTGGGATGAAATAGAGATACAGTACAGGATTCTGATGAAGAGCTTGCTTATAGTTGTGGTAGGGTTTTGAAATATTCTAATTGTGGCTACATTCTCATTTACTGTAGATAATTTCACTCTACCATTAAGGATACATTTATTATAGAAGACAGAATTATAACTAAGTAGAAATATTACTCATCTCAGTGAAAAAAAAGAATGGATGCCTAAAAGAAGGTTAGCAAAGAGGAAGAGTTAAGAAATCTTCAAAAGTAACATTTGGTAGAACTAGTAATGATTTGTAATACGGTGGAGGAGGGAACCAAGATGTCTGACTCTCGAAGGTTACACATAGCAGAGGTAGTGCTGTTTTTAATTGATAGGAACACATGTTGTGTTTAACATCTAAAATCATTAAACTTAATTCCTCTAGAGAAATTTATCAAAACTCATTATTGCAGCTGGATTGAACACTGAAGACCCTATTTTGTTTCACCTACAAACTCCATTGACCCCAACTGCTCACTCTCTCCCATTACCCAGGCTGCAGGGATGGTATTGAATGGGAAAGCCTGCTTTGACACTCAAGCATGTCCCTGATCCTTATAAATTGTCCATCCTTCTTGTATCTGCATGTCCATTGTACCAACCAGTGGGAGTGAGGCTCGGTAAGCAGGGACTGTATCTCATTGTATCTAACAATAAACTTCAATTTTAGCATACTTTTGAAAGAGAAGATACTGACTTCTAAATGCAAAGAGTACAGTGAAGTACCTAGTACAAATTCTAGGAGTCACTGTAAAGTTTTATTTATGTAATTCAGTTAAAATTATGTCATTTTCATTTATATTTTCTAAAGAGTTCAAAGGCCTTCTCGAAAAATTCTTTGTATCTTCACTGAGGAAGAAGAGCTTTAATGAGATGGATAATGGGAGCATCTCTTTTTCAGTAGGCTACCGTTACCAAGGGTTTCTCAAATACCCTATTGGTACCTCTATAGTAGATGCAGTGGAGGTGTGATTAGTGCTGAACTCTGAAGCTAAATGTAGACTATAGCAGTATAAACAGTAGTCTGTATTTGCTGGCTGTGAGGTTCTGTTTATACATCCTTGTCCTTTGCTTGCCTTTGTTGGATAAGACAACGTACTTAAATTAATGAGCCCATTCAACAGTGAAGACTACATGCTTTTGGGCATCATTTACACAGTCACTTAAAAGTACACTCCTGGTTGTCTGAATGGACTGAAAATGTCTCCTGATTCCTTCCCCCGCCCCAGGCCTATGTCCAGATTAACATTGAGCAACAGAATGATGTCACCTGGCAGGTTGAAACAGAAACAGCTGGGCCAGCTAGGGCCAAGCCTCAAGTGCCCTCTCCAGAGCGCTGTCCAAATGTAAGGAGAATAGCTTCAGAGTGAAGTCCTTCTCACTCTGCAAACTCGTTCTCTGGAGTGTGGCAAAGAATTGCAATTACATTTTATTGATCTTGCAGCTGACAAGTAAGCCACGCTCAAGATGTTTCACATCTTGCTTCTCAGTGTTGCTGATTAAGCCTTTCAAATAAGTGGGATGCACGGCTGAATTGGAACAGGGATGTACCACTTTCATTTGCTCTATCTCAATATTCAGACATCTTTAGAATGAAAGGATTTCAAATTAAAGCCGTGTAAGAAACAAATCTCTTTTAAGCATCTCCAGTCCCCTCTCCCTCCCAGCATCTCATCTTCTCATACCAGTGAGTCCTCTGCTGTGCTTAGCATAGCATGGTAATTGTGCTGAGCAGGAGGACTGGCAAAGGGATTATTGCTGACCTCCAGGTCTGCTGAAATTAATGCTGATTCCAATGGCAGCTTCCCGCTGTGCCACTTGTACCCCAGCTTTTATTTATCTCCAGTATTTGCTGTACTTTTCTTGTCTGGAGACCTGGCCTTAAAATCAGTAAGAAGGCAGCAAGACTGTTTCTCGTCACTGTGGCCAAAGGGCTAAAGGGAGCTCCAAGGGTGTATTTTCTGATGACACTCGACATCTAATCCCCAAGCCTTTCATCTGATTTCTCTCAAGGTAATCATATTCCAAGTTTTAGGAAGGAGTGTCAGCAAAAAAGAGCAAAAGATGGTGGGAAGACAGGAAGTTAGCAGAAGACGGACCTCAGGGAAATAGCATGAACACTCTGTTCGGCCACAGGATGCACAGGAGATGAAAAAGATCTCTCAGGACATGGAATGGGCATGGGAAGGTGGAGAGACAAAAGCAGCCTTTCCTGTAGCCAACATTCTTCAATTCCCGTGGAGCATTCCTGTTTGTCTCCTATTTAAAATGCCTTAAATACCTTAAACGAAGCTAAAGTGAAACGTCCATCATGCAACTTTTGCTTCCCTCCACACACAAGAACTTCTCTGCACCAGTGTATAAACCACAGAGGACACACTTAGGCAACTCATAATTTCAACCACCAATACTTCTTTAAAGAGTCTGCTTATTTGACTTGCACATAAAATTAAAATTTCTTTGTGTCAGATGGATTGCCTAGTTCAGATATATGCTATTTTTTCATTATCATGAATGCTGTGGTTCTATGATATGGGGGCATTAGGAGCTATTCCTCCAATTCTATTATGAATTGTGCTTTACTATTTCCACACATTGGAAAGATGAGAAAATGTCCTCATTAAGTGTCCTGATTAAATCTCCCAGATCAAATCTATAAATCTATCTATCTATCTATCTATCTATCTATCTATCTATCTATCTATCCATCTATCTACCTAACTTCTCAAAGGTAGAAGTCATGCCTCTATATGATGTATGCTTCCAAAACACTTAGCACAATGTCTTACAAATTTCCAGCTCTCAGTTTTGAGAGCTAAAGTAAAACAACCATAGCATTTGGAATTATAACTACCTCTTTTTTTGAAATGGAATAGTCTTCTGAATACAGATATTGTCACTTTTAAGTAATAAGTGGTGGCCAAAACTTTAAAATACTATTTTTCTTGTATTTTTGGGCATGAGAACTTATAAAAATCAACTCTTGGAGGTAGAGGAAATGTCAACTTTAAATGAAAGCTGCATAATATTATGGATTCAATTATCAGCTATCTAGTTACTTTCCCTGTAAAGTGAGGATATTCTTTTCTCATCTGCCTTATCTCCAGTCAATTATGATATATTATTAGCTTTGATTAATTGTTCTAACTCAGAAAAAAGTTAAACCGATGAATAAATCAAATTATAGCAGGAAATTATCCTTTAATATCCCCCAAAGCTAAATTGCATGTGTATTTATGAGGCATGCTGGGTGTTACTTAAGTAGAAAAGTCCTTGTAACCTAGTATTCAAAGGACAACATTTTTATTGTGATAATTTAAAGAAAACTTATCACAATCTAAAGATAATCATCCCACCCCAGTAAAGTGGGCTGCAGGAAGACAATAAAGAGTGTGCTTTAGTGCTTATGATGCATTTAAAAAACAAAACAAAACAAAACAAAATCGAAAGTGCTGTATGGGTTTTCCAGGAGCTAAAAGCAAGCTTGCAGCTAGGCAAGGTTTCAGTAACTTGTACTCAGGATACCACACAGAGTGCATTGTGTGTCTTTCTCCAGTTATGAAGGTCATAGCATGGTGTGGTCAAACAAGAGTCAGTCAAAATCCTGCAGGAAAAAACTCAAAGATTTACACATATTATCACTTACTTCCAAAACACACATCTGCAGAGTATAGCGTCAACAATGGATATAGGTCCCAAATAAAATACTGAAGGGGGATTTAGCTATTGAACAGCGTAAACGCTGAATGAAAATGTGCAACCTATGATGAAGACCCATTTGCACACTTTTAATATATTTATGTTTTTTAAATGATTTTTTTCAAGTGCGTATTAGGACAAGTGTTACAAAGTATTTTCTCTGAAGCTTGGTTACAAAGCGGTATTATTGGCACACCATACAATGATTTTTATTTCTGAGATAAGTCATAGTCTCCAATCTCATTACCAGTTCTACCTATCCGGTACAGTATTTTTATACCTTTCTTCACACTAGATATTATCTCAGGTCACATGTGACGTCTGGATATTCTGGAGGTCAAATGAAATACAAGAGGTCAAGCAAGCTGTTGCAGATAGCACTGTGCAGCACAATAAGCTTTCAGACGGGACTGTGGAAATCATGGGATGAATTCTAAATAAAACACAATGGTCTGAAAATGTGAAGATAACGATTGGGTCATTTGGATTCTAGAGACATCTATTTCCTGTATTCTATCCTAAAATGTAAAGGAATGCTTGATTAATTTGGAAGAAAACTGACTATTACCTACACAGTTCAAAGAATTATTAGGGCTGGTTCAGTTAACTTAAAAGGATTGAGCCCATTTTGTTTTTTCTATTGGAGATTCCACACAAGGCCTCTGAAAAGGGGCCAATTGGAGGTTGTAAACCATAAGCTTCTTTCAAATTCAGGCTCTGTAATTTAGAGTCTCAACTGTGCTATTTTTCTCTGTCATTTTTAAGAACAAATATACATACATACATATATACACACATACATCCATGCATATATACACAGCTACATACATACATGCATGGGTACATCCATGCATACATACACATATACATACATGCATATATGCATAGATATATACATATACACACCCATTCATACATACACACATGGATAAACACATATATATACACAGGCATACACACCTGCATATATATCCAGATTTTCCACCATGCAGCTGAGACAGAAGATGAATTTTCACACTACCCATCTACAAGTTGAACACCCCACACAGAAAACAGTACCAGTAGGCTTTGCCTATTGAATTTACAATGGCTTCTGTGGTCCTGAAGGGGATAATTCAATGAGGAATTTTGAGCAAAATAAATGTAAAGCTACTAAAACAGAGAACGCTTTACTAGTTTTATGAGAAGAACATTCTAGGGGAATTTAATAGAGTATTTTTATTATGAATTTTTAAAGGTGAGGCTAGCTCCTTGTACATTATCTCTCACTCAGCAGAGACTCACACCAGAGCTGTTTTACAGGGTGCTGAACAGAGAAGAGGCTGGTAAAACAGAAATTCTGACTTCTGCTTCTTCCCAGGTTTCTTATTTGTAATAATCAAGAAGCTCCTGATGCTATGTGGTGCCCAGGTTAAACACTTTTTGAACACTGTTTAGTGAAAGGAGAAATCACTACAGTTTCTGCCAGCGGCACCTGAGTGTCAGTGGCCAGGCACACACTTCCGGTCTTCAATACAAATTTAAATCTTCAGCTGCTCAAATGAAAGTGAGCCTTAGATACAGTCAACGAAATGTCCATATGGAATAAAATAGTTATTTTCTGTACATCTGTACATTGCAGATTGATACATTATTGCTATATAGTTCAATCTAATGAACAAACTGATACATATACTTTTATTTGCATATACAGGTATATTACACTTATATAATCAATTTCTTTTATTTATTTATTCATTTATTTATTCATTTATTTATTTGGGGGTGGTGAGACAAGGTTTCTCTGTGTAACAGCTCTAGCTGTCCTGGAACTCGCTCTGTAGACTAGGCTGGCCTTGAACTCACAGAGATCTGCCTGCCTCCTGAGTGCTGGGATTAAAGGTGTGTACCACTACCACCAGGCAAATATACCATCAAGTTTTAAAGAGATTAAATGATCATAATAAAACAGATGCTTTCTTTTGTTCTGTTTATAATTTTGTTTGATTTGCTTTTGAGAAATATTTTCTATTTTTTTCCTAGACCAGCACTCAACTTCAGATCCTATGACCTCAGTCTCTGGAATTATGGGCAGGAGCCATACCTTGCTTTAAATGCCTTAAAGAAAAAAAAATCTATGCCTCTTTCACCGTGGAATGACAATGAAAAACATCTCATCTAGATAGAAGCTTGCATCTTGCAAGTATCAGCTAGGCAAACTTATATGCTTAATAATATCACAACCAGGAATCTGGTAAGGGCATCAAGATGCAAACATAATTAACCCAAAATGAAACAAGCATCTTTTGCACTTCCGGAAAATCCTGAACAAAGGGGAAAAGGACTTGCTTTTCTTAGAAAGTCTTTTTTTTTTTTTTAAAGTAAAATACATAAAAAATGGTAAACAGCCATCTAGCTCAGTCATCATAAGACATAGCCACTATTTTTAATATAAAAAGGTGAACAGCATAAAGTATACAGAGAAAAGGAAAAGCAAGGGAACAAGGGGTATTTTAGGAAGAAAATATATCATTAGCTCCATAGTTTCTTCAATTCCCTAACTCCTCTGTAGCTACAGGAAAGATGAACTCTGTGAAATATAAATTGTGCTGACAGGGTTGCCCTAAAATATCCTTGAAAATATAGTACTTTGAAAATTTATTATTTCAGCTGGGTGGAGCGGCACATGCCTCTAATCCCAGCGGTAGGGAGGCAGAGGTGGATCTCTGTGAGTTCAAGTCCAGCCTGTCTACAGCGTAAGTTCCAGGACAGCCAGGGTTACATAGTGAGACCTTGTCTCAAAAGATGGAAAAAAAAAAGAAAGAAAGAAAAAGAAAACAAAATTGATTATTTCAGTTAAGCCAAAACTGCAACAAAAATAAAATGGAAACACTCACTTTGATTTTAGAGTTTTTACAGTACATAACTATATCGTAAGTATTTTAGGAAAAGAAAACCAAAGTAACAATTAAGTATAACTTAATAAATGAAAATTTAAAAGTATGTAAAGCGCCTCATTGAGTTTTGGCAAATTGTCTGCTGCTAACTGCCCTTCACTGTGATTCTGGCTGAAAGCATGAGAGGGAATTCAGTTCCAAGAATGTGCACTCTAAGCGGAGCTCTTGCATAAAGTACGTCCTCCTTCACTGACCACTTTGTCTTCAGGAGTCAGAGAGTTTAGGGTTTGAATTCCTACAGCACCACTTATCCATGATGCAAGCTTGGGGAATTTACTTAACCTTTGAAAGTTCCAGTTTTCAGTTTTTTACACATTAGGTTAATTTGGAAAGCTCCTTAGAAGTTCCTGTGCCAGGACACATCTTGTTCTAATTAATTCAGAATGGCTTGGTATAGGAGTCTGGTGTGTTTATTTTGAAAACATTTATATAATATTAACACACCTCAAAGTATGTGCACTAACGGATTAATCATCTTTGTATCAGAGGATGCCACTCACTTACACACTTGTTCAAAAAGTCAGGAACAATGCTGAACAAGAACTTAGGAAGCCTATAGCAGCCAGTATGCCTTCAGTGAATTGTAGTATTTGTGTTGTTGTTTTACTGCAGTTAAAGAGAGCTGCTATAAAAATTCATGGATGGGTGAAATTGACTTTACTGTAAATACCTAGAGATCCATGGTTTACACATATGCCACAGGTTCAGACAGGTTTAAATCCATCCATCTCTTCCCAGAGAAATAAAAATGGAGAATAAAACCTACTCATACTCCCATGCAAAATGTTCTCTAATAAAAATTATAAATACACACATATGAACAACCATTAATCATACAGTTATGGAAAGTGATTCAAAGCATTGTGTCACTTGGCATCTCCTTAATACCATATCCATCATCAGATATTTTTGTCACTAAAGCATTCAACTTGTCAGATAAAGCTCTTTGCCTGGGGGAAATATAAACCATGCCTTCTGTAATGAATGAAAATGAAATGATTCCCCACAGTATATTGCCAGCCTCGCTGGAAATAAAAATAACTAATTAAATAACCTCCTTTTAAAATAGGTCTGTGTCTGGCAGGCACTTTTCTCTACAGTAGGGGAAAATAGGGGTCTCTTAGAGAAGAGCCCCACATTAGCACTGTGACAAATCAGATTACAACTTAAAAAAGCACATATATGATGGATATTTTCCAGCCAATTTAGTATCTGAACAGTGCTCCATTTAGAACGAAGGACGATGCTGTTTTAGCTGTTGGCGATTTTGCTGAAGTAATCAGTGATAGATCATTTATTCCTCTGCATACCAGAGAGGATAGCACCCTGCACTTCCTGCTGAACTGAACGCCCTGCTTGCCTCCTCTGTGGCACCCTTTCTGCTTCAGCATGGCACACACATTAGCAACCAACGTGAGAAAATCTCTTTCATTCACTTTATCTGATTTCCAAGGCCACAGACAGGATATACTGAAAAAAAAGTCATAAATTGGGTCTAAACGTGACCTTGACCAGAAGGCAGAGATTTCTTTTCAGATAATTATCCATCAGTAGAATTAGAAGACAAAGGACTTTTAACCATCTGACACTAAAAGAACATTTTCTTTTTATTACTTCGTTTTTTGAGATTGTAATAAAATTACATTACTAACCCTTCTCTTTCCTCCCTCCAACTCCCTCCAATAAGTCCTCCTTACCCTCTTTAATTAATTGTTGTTGTCTGTCTGTGTGTATGCATATACATATACATTCTTAAATAAAACCCAGTCAGTCTGTGTAATGTTACTTGTATGTATATAGATGTGTGTGTGTCTGTGTGTGTGTAGTGTGTGTATACATATACATTCCTAAATACAACCTACTCAGTCTATCTAATATCACTTGTATGTATTCATGTGTGTGCATTCATATACAACCCACTCCTCTTTATATGTCACTTTTATGTATATATGTGTGTGTGTGTGTGTGTATGCATATATTCCTAAACACAACCTGCTCAGTCTTTATGATGTCACTTATATGGATACATGTCTCTCTCTCTCTCTCTCTCTCTCTCTCTCTCTCTCCATATATATATATATATATATATATATATATATATATATATATATATATATAATTTTTTTCTGTTCAGTTTGTATAATGCCACTTGTATGTGTGTATGTATGTACATATATGTGTATGTATATGTATGTGTATTCACATATATAACCGCTGAAACTGTATAATGTCACTTGCATGTACATGTGTGTTTGCATACAATCACATAAAACCTTCTCAGTCTATATAATATCACTTACATATATGTTTTCAGGAAATTTTCTTTACATGTGGTCTTTTGTCACAAAGAAATGGTGTTGGGTTTATTCTCTCAAGGTTTCATTGTACTATTGGAAAGATATAAAGAGCTAATTGTGTTAAATATTATATTATAAATAACAAGAGAGTACAAAATTATGATAATATTAAACAACCATGTTTCCAAAAGTCTGTAATTTTAGTAGAAAGATTGCCCCTGATTATCAGTATTGTAATCAGCATGTACAAGACAGAAGAGAAATTGGAGAGGTAGCCACAAAAATATCAACAATAAGTTGTTTTAAACTGCTTTAGTTATATTATATTAAAATCTATAATATACGCACTAGCATCTACAATTTGTATAAGTTTATTTCACAAACACAGTAATGCAGCCACTACACCATGTGTATTGCACTAAGCCACCTTTAAACATCTGGATCCAACCCTACTAGCTTTAATCTTTTCTCATTCTCTATTTACAGATTTGCCGAAGTGATTAAATCAATATTAAGCGATTCAGAAGTTCCACAGATACAATGTTTTAAAAAGAACGAAATAATATTTTGAAATCAAGACACACTTAAGTGTTATTAATTACAGTAATCATTTACTGCTGTGGATAACTTCATCATAGCTCAAGACCTCATGGTCTGTGCAGCTGCTGCCTGTTTCCCACATGGCTCACTTTAATCAATATTAAATTCCTGTATGCTAAGGAAATTATGTGAAAAATCTCACTACCTCAGACTCCCGAATCCATACTTTTTAATAAATGATAAACATTCAGATGGTGATGGTCAACTTATTAGATGCTTACTATTTACCTTTTAGTAATGCCATATTACATACTTTAGAATAAATTTTACTCAGAAGATAGTATCTGAAATGTTTTTTTAATCAATATCTTTCATTTTTACTTGTGACATTCTTTCTCTAATCTCAATTACTTGTGTCAATCCTAGCATACAAAAACATCTTCTTAAGTCCATATTGTAATGTTAAAAAAGCACTTGTATGTTCTTCTTTGAATATATATTTTTTGATATCAACTTATAAATGTGTGTCTGACTTCCATGTAACATTATACTTGTTTTATGACATTTTTGGTATTTGGTTCTTCTCTGCTAGACTGACTGGTATGCTCCCTGAATCACTCACAGTGACTGGCACTAAGAGATACTCAAATACTTAACTGGATCATTCGATCAAGGCTCAAATAACGGATGGCCTCTCCCTTCGCATCGTTCTCCATTACACTATGAGTTCATTTTCACCTCAGTCCCAGACTTTTATATCTATCTTTTTTCATAACCACTATTAGGAGAAGTACTATCTAGACACACTGATTCCCTCTAGATGAACATACTAGGCCACTTACCTGCTCCCCTCAAAAGTGTATGTTATTATTTGGTCATGATAAGCATTGTGGTATGACATTTTAGGGATATTTAAGCAGAGTGCAGAATCTATAGAAATGATAATCTGGACCTTTAGCCACCAGTTTAAAATTTCATATTAACAAATGAGAAGACAGATCAATTCATTTTGTAATCTTTGTTCCTGCTGTTTCTGCCACAGACTGTAGATTAAGGTTAGACATATCACTCTACCTTGAGATTGGGGACATAATGAAATGACTCTGTGGGTAGTGAAGCCTTCACCAAGCCTAAAGACCAGAGTTTGATGACTAGAACTTGCAACATGAGGGAGATAATTGACAATAAGTTGATTTCTGACCTTTGCATATGTGGTAATGTATGCATTTTCCCTTATAAATAAATGCAATAAAAATTATATATGTGTGTGTATATATATGTATACACACATATACATACATATATATGTATATGGGGGAGTTAGGAAAGGAATATAGGTCAGTTAAAAAGCATTTTCTATGCAAACACTGCTTTGCCTCTTTGCACAGTTCACAGGTATAACATTTCTTACTTCAGTAAGGTAGGGAGTGATTACATTGCAGGACACAGCTTAGTGGGATCACGTTTAAAGCTGGCATCATTTCATATCTAGAGAAGCCTAAGCAAGGACGATTGTAAATGCCTACTTCAAGGATTTCTACCGCTTTATGTTTCCTCTCTTGCTGTTTACCTTCCTGTAAATATAGGGGCCATTTTCATACTTCTCCACTTAAGAAAGTCCGTTATGACATAAACATTACTTTTTGTTTAACAGAGTGGCACAGAATAAATTGTGGAGGCAACTGTTTGCAATGTTATTACATAGAACATGAAATTAGTTCGTATGTGTCCTACTAACAAGATGAAAAGTCATCCATAATTTCCAAATTATTAGTATTATTTATCATGTGCTTTATGTCTTAACTTGGATTTTTGTTTGTTTTCAAAGTTTTCTTTCTGGTAGTATTGTTGAAATTATTAAGGCCTCTCCACGTAGTTAAAAGGAGATTTATTTAATGGCGTAACTTACAAATTAAGGGATAGGTAGGTCACGGGGTTTGCGGAAGGTGTATCGCAGTCCAGCGGTGTTCTCTGGAGCTCTGCTCGGTCCACCTCCACCGTTTGGGGTCCTGGAACAGAGAGCGCTGGCCCATCCCAATCTTGGGTCTCCAGGGTTCTCCCTTGGCCCCGCCTTATAGGCGTGACAGTTGCCGAAGTCTCAATGGAGGTTGGAACTTCCAGATCAAAGCTGGAATGGCTACCCACTACATGGTAGTTTTTTGTTTACATAACAATCACTAGAATGATAAGAAACTACTAGTTAAATATTTATGTGCTCAGGAATAGGATATTCCGCACACTCCCATGGTCTATTATCATCACACTAATGTTTACCCAAGGCTCATCATCAGCACTTACAGATTTCTAAAGTAAATGTGAGTAAAATTATTCAATTAATTATAGTTACCTTCATACCTTACAGTCATTTAGAAAGTGAATTTTTATCCTTGATTTTCATAAGCATGGCTAATGAATAGCATGAATTACTAACTGCAACACTATTTTTGAAACTATCTTGTATTATGTGGTTAAAGTGGAATAGTAAAGAAGAAAAATCTTTTCATCCTTTAATAAAAGCAGCCTTGTTACGACATTCCTTGGCTAGGCTGCTAGTGAGATTTCAAAAACTCTATAATTATATTTTTGGGAGTAGCTGAAAGTAGAGTGTAAAACAGTGGCTGTCTTTCATTTTTATGTTGCTAAAAAGTGTAAGACGAACATGAAAAATATTCCAATTTTTCCTTTTAAAACTTCAGCTTAATTTAGATGAAATAGTTGCCTCTTCATACATTTAAATATGTGACTCTCTGTTTCTCATTTTTCAAAATTATAGCAGACAATGTTTAGTTCTCTTTCTCCTTCTTCGTCGCCCTGCTTTCTGTCTGTGTTTGTGTGTGCCACCTCTTGGTGTATATAAATATTGTTAAAGTCAAAGATACATTAGTTATCTACATAAATGCCCAAATATACCTTGTGCAATATATCCATGCAGGTATTTTAACTGATGTTGAGGGGAAGGCAGTAAAAACAATGAGAAAATGTCTATAAATGTCCACTCCCGGGAAATTGAGATCAGAGGAAAGATATGGCACACCAAGACGAGGCCGACACCTACAATAATTAAATGGTAATAAGTAAATATTCTGTGCATGGCCTTTGGTGATATGCTGCTACATTTAGAGGATCTGAGTGGATTCCATCTATAACATGAAGGAATTCAAAAGATGACTTTATGTTTCTAAGTATTATTCTGATATTCTTTAATTTTAATGACTAAAAAAATTTTAATAGGTTTCTGAGGCTATTACCCCTCTTTGTAAAGTGGATGAGAGATTTTCAATCAGAATGTGCCTTAGACTACAACTGCCCCCTCTCGTGCTGGCATATTAATTTCAGTGTAAAAATTTTGCATATTACCTAAAAATTATTTGAAAATGAAATACCACAGTGACTCGCAGAACACAGAACATTTACCTTTATGACTATATCAGGCACTATAATGATAAATTAATAATAGCTTCTTTTCAATATTTGTAAAGTTCTGTGTAATTAATGAGGTCAGAGAAGCATGCACAAGGAACTCTGTCAAACTAATGATTAAATATGTCCCCAAAGCTGGCATTTTTGCATGCTAAGAAAAGGAGTTTAAAAACACCTATGAATTCTTTTTCTACTCAGATGTATTTAAAAAAAAGTGACTATTATTTTATGTTGTCAGTAATGTCTTCATGTTCAACCTGGTGACCTACTGAACTTTTATTAAGAGAAGCCATTTTAAGTACAAATATTGTTATAATTGAGAAATTTCAATAAATGAAGCATATCATTTGTGTAACAAAAGTAATAGAATAAGAATGCGAGAATAAAATTTCTGCCAGAACTGATACTAGAGGAATAGAGGAGTATGACACAAAGTTAAGTGACTTCCCGTTTTCTTCACAGTTTGGGTTTACATGTAACTTGAAGATGATCCTCTTTTTATCCAGGCAAATTTATCCAGAGAAGCCAAACAATGGTCATGACAATGATATTTCATGTCTTAGTATCAAAGATCATGTATTAATGTATTTTGATATTGGTCCCAGCATGTAACATAACTATATTGTTAGAGTCTTTGCAAAATCCTGAGTTGTTAGACCACCAATCACTTATACTTTAAACCTGTGTCCACCTAAATTAATGTTGTTAAAGAAAGTCTAAGCTATTGACAGAAGCATAGATTTGGGAAACAAACACTCCATTAAACATGTTAAGTGTAACTGAATCTAATATTTAAAAAGGAACTACATTTTAAAAACACAATTACACACTTAGTCCTAAATTAATGACTTAAAACTGATATACAATTAATTAAAAGTCATTTACAGATGATGGACGACAGCTCAGGGATGAAGAGCACTGGATGCTGCTGCAGAGGACCTGAGTTCAGTTCCCAGCACTCACAGGTTGGCGCACAACCATCTGTAACTCCAGTTCTTCCTCTGACTTCCACAGCACGCAGCACACACGCAGGCAATGCATTCTCACACACAAAATAAAATAAATACACTTTTAAAAAATCATTTACAGATATGCATTCCTTCCTCTACTCTGGTAATGAGTCCACATCTACTTATTCTTGAGGTGATGGTTCTGAACCACTGGCACTTTTTTATGAACTCACACACCAGTGTGTTATTGTGCAGCATCTGTGTGAAAGACACTAGAAAACAAATAACTTAATTACTATTAACTTCTATGTGGATAATTGATAAAGAGATTCCAACAGAGCAGGGGTGTGGCGGGGAAAGCATGTTATGGGTGTTTTTTAGTTGGCCTCCCTTTGTCCTTTAAATACAACTTAGAGTTAATAGATGATCTGCTCTCCACGCATGCTAGAACTTTCCAAACCTGCTCTGTGAGTTCACACAAAGATCAATCTCGTTAGTAAGACTCTTCTAAACAAAATGAAAAAAATATTCTGTTTTCCCCCCATAGGTATCTTATGCATAGAGATAGAGAACAAAACTCAGTAGAGAGAACAGGAATTGGCTGACATTGACATTGAGGGAAAATGCTCAGTGACAAGTTTTATCTCCAAAACTCTCATTCACATTATACAGAGGAAACATATCTGGTTACAGATAAACCATGAATTCAGGATTTTAACTCAATTCTCTGACAAAGGCCCCTTTGTTTGCTGGTGTTATTGACAGATCTTTCTCAGAACAATACCTTCGCATGAGTGGAATAAAATACAAGGAGACACAAAGTAACTGTCAAAGTGCTTTAAAATGTGTAATATATAAATATCTACTAAAACATTATTATAAAGAACTAATAACTGGCTTGATAAAATTTATATTAAGAAACAATATCCCTGACATGTCTAGATGTTTAAATCAATTATAATGTGAAATGAAAATGTGTGTGATATCTGCTACTGATTAAGTCATAGATTCTGCTAATATTTTAGGTGGTCATTTCCAATATTCATGGGATTGGGGATTTAGTTTCCTAGAGAAATCCTTGCCCAGCAATCAGAAGGCTATCAGTTTAGTCTCCATCACTAGAAATATATATATATATATATATATATATATATATATATATTATACATGAAATTTATGCTCTAATTGAGCAACTATTGAAAATTTAAATATATGAAGTTTTTTAAGCACCTTTGTCTATTCATACTTTGAGGTCCTCGGCTTGATTAAAAACTTAGTAGAAAGTATTATAATGAATGAGACCATAAATGCAGTTAATAGTGCTTGTAGTATGGTGTTTGTGTTCTGTTGAACCCAAAGCTTTTTCCATAAATTATCACCAACATGACTGCCCCAACAATGTGCTAAACAAGGATGACACTAATTGACATGCCCAAGTGGACAGGGAATAGTCCATGAGACCTCAACCCTACACAAAGAACTATAGGCAACTGAAGAAAGCTGGGAGAGATGGTCTTCCATAAGGAAGAACACAACAATTGCTTTTCCAGTGTCAGATGGTCAGCCCTGAAAGCAGACACACCAATAACATCATACAGACTGAGCACGTTTTCTGTAACAGTTTCCTCACAGACTGAAACATGCCACGCTGTGGAGAAGCTCCTTAAGCACGAAGGTAAACAATCAAAACAGCTTCAGTGTGTCCCTGAAACTGACCAAATTCCCTCAGCCTCTCCCTTCCATAATAAGCAATAAGAGCTGCAAAGAAGACTCAGACAAGGCAAGCTGCAGAGTAAACTTGGAGACCAGATCAGCTGTCTGGAAGAAACAGTCACCAGCAGAGCAGCATGGAAGAGATTTAGACAAACCGAGTGACTTGGAATTGATGGTGTTCATCCTGTTGAGTTGACTGCAGGCTGTGTAGTGTTCTAGGTTCCCAGCTGTGTGAACTGTCACCTGTGCTGGGGTGGGCCTTAGTGACGTAGTTAATTTTTTTTTCAGCTGTGTTTATTTTTTTATTTTATTTTATTTTTCTTTATTAAGAACTTTTCTACTCACTGCTCATGCTATCCACAGACACCCCTCCTCCCTCCTCCCACCCCCCCAGCCCTCTTTCCCAAGCCACCCCGCATCCCCACATCCCCTAAATCGAGGTCTCCCATAGGGAGTCAGCAGAGTCCAGCTCACTGAGCCTAGGCAGGTCCAAGGCTGTGCAAGGTGTCACACCACAGGCACCAGATTCCAGAGCCTGCCCATGCACCAGGAACAGATCCCGATCCCCCTGCCTGGGTGCCCCCCAAACAGTTCGAGCCAAACTACCGTCTTCCGTGTCCAGAGGGCCAAGTCTAGTCCTATGGGGGCTCCACAGCCACCAGTCCACAGTTCATGGGTTTCCACTAGTGTGGTCCGTCATCTCTGCACATCCTCCCATCATGATCTCGACGTCCCTCGCCTGCAGCATCTCTCCTCTCTTTCATCAATTGGATTTCCGGAACTCAGCCTGGTGCCTGGCCGTGAATCTCTGTATCTGCCTCCATCTGTCACTGGACAAAGGCTCTATGATGACAGCTAGGTTATTTGCTAGGCTGGTCACCAGAGTAGACCAGTCTAGGCACCCTCTGGACCACTGCCAGCAGACCAAGGTGGGGTCAACCTTGTGGATTCCAAAGAGCCTCCCCAGCACCTTGCCTCTTCCTATTCCCATGATGTCCTCATCTATCGTGGTATCTTCCTCCCTATCCTCCCTCTCTGTCCCTGTTCCAGCTTGACCCTCCCATTTCCCTATGTTCTCATCCCCCACTCCTTGCCCTCTGCCACCACCCCACACACACTCAATCCACTCATGTAGATTTCATCTACTTCTCCTTTACAGGGTCATCCATGTGTCCCTCCTAGGGTCTTTTCCTGTTAGCTAGCCTCTCTCAAGTTGTGGGTTGCAGTCTGGCCATCCCTTCCCTTCCATTTAGTATCCACTTATGAGTGAGTACATACTATGTTTGTCCTTCTGAGTCTGGGTTACCTCACTCAAGATGACATTTTCTAGATCCATCCATTTGCCTGCAAATTTCATGATAACATTGTTTTTTACTGCTGAATAGTACTCCATTGTGTATATGTGCCACATTTTCTCTGGAGAGATGTAGCTATCTTTGAGTCATTTCTGTACCAGTAAGTAACCCCTCACCTATATTTCTGCAAGTAACGTCAATAAAACTTGTTAGTTCATTGTGTTGGACTTTGGTGATATCTGTACTTTGGTCTGTCATGGGATCCCTGTCTGGGGTGAGTAGACGTGTGTTATGTCTCCCAGGAACAGTTCTGACATGCAATAGCACGTTATAATAGCAATAGCAGGTTATAATTAGGAATAAATGTATGTAAACAAATATATATATGTATGCAATAATAATTAGAGAATAAAAGAGGCCATGAATTTGAAGGAGAGCAGGTAAGGGCATATGGGTTTGGAAGGAAAAGGCTAGTGATAAGTGTTATTGTATTATAATCTCAAAAATATAATAATTGAAAAATAAAAAGGAAGACTTAGTTATTCTAGAATACAGGAATAATTGTGTTTGGAAAAGGAGATGGTATTATCAAGTTACTATTTAGTAAATACGAAGTAATATTTATACATAAGTAGTCATTTAATAGTGGTTCACCAAATTGTGTGTCTGTTTGAGTGTACTAAAGAAAACGCAAAGTGCATTTTGCTTGGATCAAGCCCACACAGCTATCTCAGGATTTTTCTGAGTTCAGAACTGCATTTTCCTAGCTGGGTGCTTTGTGGTTAGGTAATAATCCTGTGCGTTTATAGGCTTCCTTCTATGACTCTGGTTCTCTCCATTTTTCTTGTCAGAATAGTTTATTTTCTGTCCTGCCCCAGTTTTCCTTGAAGTTTAGAATTGCACTCACTGACTTCGCACTGGCTTCATTCTTTTTATAGAACCACACTCCTCAAGTTCAATTTGTTTTTACGTTGGGTATTTTATGTGTCTGTTCCTTTAGAGTTCTAAAAAGAAAGTGTATTATTGACCAGATAAAGCTATTCAGTTGACTATTATGAAATTTATTTTTATGACCTTGGCTGCTTTAATGACTCTTTAGAGTTTAAGAAATGCTCAGAGTAGCACGCCCCATGACCTGGGAGGTTCTCTGCGGTTATTATTTCTGACTACACCTGCTCAGTATAGACACTCAATGTAGTGTGCTTCTCTACCGCCCACTGCAGTTACATAAGAGCCTTTTATGGCTTAAGGCTTCCATGTAGAAGTTCTTAGGCTCCATTTTTTGACCAACACTTTTGAAACATTATTTTCTTTGTTCTTTCTTGGTTGGTTCTCCTTTCATTTTTCTGAGTATTATTTTGTCTTGATTTTGACTTTTTGAAATGTGATGTCAAATTTTACCTAGAGTGAACTTCAACCAATGGTGTACACAACCAAGGGTAACTGTGAACTGTTGAGCTTCTGTTTCTATCTCCTACATGCTAAGGTGATGGGCACATGGGATCACATCCAGCCTCAGATTACTTTTCCATTGTGGTTTTACACACACACACACACACACACACACACACACACACACACACACACCATCCAGTCCTCTCAGTTTTCCATTATTTTTTAATTCCTGTGTTTTAATTGACATGATTGTGGAAGTATATTAATAGTATTTCGCTATCCAAAAGGTCTTAGTTGAAATGTACCATTTATAGTTTTACTGATTTTAAACTTTAAAGCAAGTAAACAAATAAAAATATATTTACACCAGCAGATTCTCCGGGTTAGATAACATTTCTAATTCACTTCAAATGTAGCTAGCTCTTAATATTTTTGCATATGATTGATTCCCACAGTTCACGTATCCCCAAAGTGTACTGTGCGTGAGATGTAGTGTTTTTTTTTTAAAGTTGTGCTGTAAGAAATTGGATTATTTTATGTGTAAAGAAAAGGCATATCCCTCCCAGTTGAAAGGTCGGTACCAATATGAATAGGGTGCTCTGGTTTTCATATCTGAATTTTATCACCTAAGGGTCTCTGGGGGACGCCCACATCTTAATAACTAGCAATCCTACTTCCTATAGATGTCCTAATTACACTGCTAAATTCTCCATGCCTAGGCAGAAAGAAGTTTATTGTGTCTCTATCTCTCAGTAGATGCAGAATGCCCTGATGTCAGAACTGCACATTTGGCCTTGGCATGTTTTGTTACGTACTGCTGATTATAGTGCCTTCAAAGCATTCTGACACCACTGAAAACCTTGGGTAGGAATCATGCACGTTGCTTCTGTCACTGTTAAATTTAGCTCCAGGTTGCCAGTAACATTTATTGCACCCATTTGAAATCCATGAGAGCTCAGGAAATAACGCTATCATTTGGGTTATTGTAGGGTCATCTATATCCTTTCTCCATCTGAAAAAGGCATGCACTCCTGCTGCTAATGGTCATGATAACACACTAAATCATTGTGGGTTTTGGTTTAATTTCCTCATTAGGACTTACAATGATCATGAGAGCCTAAATTTGTCCTATGTGTCCAAGAGTGCCTTACCATTGTGTGTAGAGGACAATGTGCAATGTCAATGTTTGATGGCTAAAGTCTGTCACACAAATCATATTTTAACCAGGTCCCAGGTTTCTAGACTTCTTTTCTAATAGTTTTCTTGTGCAATTTTTTCACTTTTGGTTTTGCATATGTTTTAAGTTCTTGATACTTTCACATGCCACAAGCCCAACCGATAATTGAAATAATTCATTTTTTTAATCTGAGAAAAGTAAATGAAAGGCTAAATTAATATTCCAAGATATATGCAGTGTAACAATAGAGGAATATTGCCATCTGTTAAAATTTAAAGTTATTTTGTGGTGTTTCATTAGTTATTGCAACCCAATATTAATCTAGGGAGAAATGAGAACATGATTCAATTTGTTAGAGGTATTAGATGAGTCCTAGAAAATCTACATTAACAAGTTGCTTATATTTGTTTCTCTTTTATTTCCTTGTCCTTTTAAGGACCAGTGGAGTCTTCTCCTTAGACAATACATTTTGTAGGACATAAGATTTATTAGAGAACATGTCTTATGAGAACATTGTGGGAGTCCTGATGGTGCTGAGCCTGCCTCTGTATTCCTGGCCATGTCCTGGCCTCACAGCCATCTCAGATGACCATGTCTCAGCCAGCCTGCCTTCAATTTCATCTGTATTAAACTTGGTAAATTCCCCTTTCTTTAAGATGTGGGTCGTCTGCTGGCCATAAAACTGGTGCTTGGTCCTGTGCAGAGCACAGGTCACCATGTTCCTTATTCTGCAACTTGGTATGGAAGAAAATGGAAACCCAAACAGTGTGAACCCTGGTCACTGCATACTTTGGCCTCTTGAAGGAATCTCTCCTGCCTGCCTAGGGCTTGGATCAACCTCTTCTTGATGGAGTTGAAAGAAATGTATAAAACCTTCCTGTATCCATATGGTACCATGTAGCACAGACTAGGCATCCATTCACCTTTGCCTAGGTCTGTGATGTGGATGTTGGTACAGGGGACACTTCACCTAAAGCAATGCTTTGGGTATCATGGCTTGTTCATCGCAGGTAACATCAGGCTGGGTGTTGGCCCTCTGTGGCACTAGGCTAGTCTGTAATCACTACCAATGAAAAGGCTATGTTTGCTGTTATGTCTTTTCTTTGAACTTCTCATTTTCAATGTCCTCTCTCTTCTTGCTTAGTTAAAAACGACTTTCTTCTGGTCTCATCTAAAGTGTTTATTCTCTAATGCCTTTGTTGTAGTGTGTCTTGTTTGTTTCCATGACACTCGTCAGTTTTGATAATCAGAGTCTATATCATTCTTCCTCACATCATTAATCTGTGCAATGCATGACAGTTGAAATTGATTCCATTCGGACTTTTGTTACTCCCTAGCTCAGAAGGAAGGTAGCTTGATGTAATTGGAGAACAAATTAATTTATTCACAGATGTTGTGTCAAGAATGCTTCAATAAACATTTGTCTCTCGTTTATTTCATCACATACTTGAATGCAATCTGATTTGTTTGCTTTTATTCACATTTAACTTCTTTCCAAATACTGATTTGGAAATTGACTGATTTATGTAAAACCTATTTTACATAAAATTTATTTTGAAAATATACCTTTCATTTCTATCCATTCATCTTATGAACATATACTAATTGCACAGAGAAAGGGTTTTATTATGGAATTTTCCATACACTTGTACTATACATTCATTATATTTACTAACCACTACTCTCCCTTATTACCTCTCCCCACTCTTATTAGTAAGTAACTTGCCTCTTCCTAAATAGTTCTAGTATTACTAGTTTCTAGCTCACTTTAGCCATAGCAGTTACCATCAAGAAAAACACTGACAACAAATACTGATGAGGATTCATGGGAAAATAAGTTGTATACACAGGGTTGGTGGATATATAAACTGGTGCAGTCACAACTGGGGTTGGTTCCTCAGGTTAGTAAAAATAGAACTACCACATGATCCAGCCGTGCCACTCTTTGGGTTTACCCCTGAGGGGAACTAAGTGAGCACACCGCAGGGCCACATGCACATCCACATTTGCAGAGGTACTCACAAGAGTCGAAGCATGGAATCAGTCTGTTTACCTATCAACAGATGAATGAGTAGAGAACATGCAGAATATATACACAACTAACTTTTAATCTGCCATAAGGAAGAATTCATTCGTGTCATTGCAGGGAATTTGATGGAAATGGGAGTGTCTGGTGACATAAGCCAAAATCAAAAGAGAAATATAAAATTTCTCTAATATAAGATACAAGTTTCGGACAAGTGATGGTGGCGCACTCCTTTAATCCCAGCACTCGTGAGGCAGAGGCAGGTGGATCTCTGTGAGTTCGAGGCCAGCCTGGTCCACAGAGCGAGATCCAGGACAGGCACCAAAACTACACAGAGAAACCATGTCTCGAAAAATTAAAAAAAAAAAAAAAAAAAAAAGAGAGATACAAGTTTCAATAAAAAAATCTTTAAAAAACCATTTAAATAGCAGATAAAAACAAAAATTACATATTAAATTAAGTATGATATGTTTTAATGCCAACATATATTGTAAAATGTCCGAATCAAGTTAAATATATCTCTTCAGATAATTGTCATTTCTTCTAGATAAAAACATTAAAGTCTTCTAAGTATTTGAAATATTATATTATTTGTATCTCTAGTCATTCCAATATCTCATTGCTCTCCAGAATTTATTTTTTTCTCCAGCCCTCCCACAACATCATATTCTAACCTATACTATTCTCAACTTCCATAGGTCAGTCTTTTTATGATTAACATATGTGTGAGGTTAAACGGGCCTTGTCTGTCTGGATCATTTTACTGATGGATTTCTTGAGTGCTATATAATATAAGCCATATAGATACCCATCTTTGTCATGCAAGAAAATACCGCATTATTTACTCCATGTATATTGCTTACACTTCTCATTCACTAAGGTATTTGAATAAAGACCACTGATAGCATAAAATAACCAAAAACTCACAAACACAAATGAATAATTAGGGGTTTGTGGCTTAGAAAACACATTGACTTTATATTTTAAAGAAAGAAAGGAAAAGTTAGTAAGTGATGTTTCCTGCAGTAATTTCATTTGGTTTAAGAGTATTTATCCTTGTAAACATGGAGGTGCCTTAGGATTTTCTTACCTCATGCTCCTTAAAAATCAAGTCATCTGAGGCATTACTGCTGACTTCTACACACACTGTTCTCAATCATGTATACTCAGTTATTAAACATGGGTGAATTGAGAATGTAATAAAAATTTAAATTAAATAAAGTTATAATAGATATTTAAAGATACCATGAGGTTCATTAATATTATCATTTGTAATAAATAAAAAAATTCTTGTGACATTGTTTATGGTGTTTATTGATGTAAATATTTGATATATGCTATGAATATACTGTCCACAAGTAGAAATCCATTTATAGATGAGGAATCTGAGGCTCAAAAGGAGTAATTAGCTTCTTCATAGTATATTAAATGGAATAGCCGAAATGAACATTTGAATCCCAGTTCTATTTGAATGCAAATCTATGTTCTTTCCTCCAGTATTGCCACCGCTACTTAAGGTTAGTCTTCAAATGCAAGTACTTGAAAGCATGTGGTGTAGCAAACTCATTCCTTTGCCCCACAAGTGGCAGGATCATGTCCTATGCAAGGTTGCAGATTCTGCAGCGGCAGCTAGCTACAGTTGAGGCCAAACTATAGTTTACTAACCACACATACCTAAGGAAATTACTTAATCACTCACTAGCTTAATTTTCTCCGCAAAGTGGAACTAGAAATAGATAGAACCTATTTCAAATGTTGCTGAGAGGATCAAGTAAGTCAGTTTCTAAATTACTTAGCAGAGGGTTGGACATGAATTAGTATCTGAAATTAAAATCAGCATTATTATATGATCATGGATGAAAAGATACAGTTCATTAAAAATTATCTTCATAAGATCATCAGTCAGGTGTTAAGGGTGTAACACACATGTCACGTGTATTTATAAAATATTTGAGTAATACTTTTCACTGAGTAAGCCTGTGTTAGCAGAAAGATATTTGCTCATACACACTAGCAGCAAAAAGACAAGTGTGCACATGTACAAGTAAAAAGTAGATATTATATGCACTTGGGTATTTGTAATTTTACTTCATTTGTTAGTGAAGGTTTCAGTTGCAGCTGCTCAAAAATGAAGGTAAGAAAATCTAATTTTTAATTTTGAAGATATGTCCACATAGATCATCTTTTGTTATAATCATAGGTAGAATTTTTAGAGTGGAAGTCTGTGGAATTACCTACACTATTTTGTTCATTTGAGAAGCTATATCAGTTTGACATTTTGAAACATCACCCTATTTTCTACTAGAGTTTAGTTTTTGTTTTTAATAAGATCCCCTGAAATCATCTGAGTCTCAATTCTTTTGGGCATAATGTTTGGGAGTTGCGTTATGGGAGCTCTATGGGTAACTATGTTAATTTCTACAAATAGTGTCAGTGATGAAAATGCAGTTGAGTGTCATTCCTGATATTTAATCATGTCATATTTAAACACTCAAGAGGGAAATGTATATGATTATTGTGAGCCACAAAACCCAACAAATAAAATAAAGTCCAGTTATTTTTAGATTAGTTAACTAATACGCTCTCAATTTCTATTGCAATATTCTGGTTTAAATATCCTATCCAGTTAAACACAGTGGCAAAACATATCTATTCTCATAAGGATGGGTTTATCATTGCAGAACATCATCATTTCTCTCCAGGCTGTTTAGGAAAATGGCCTCCTGAGCTCTTGAGCTTATCGTTTAAAATAACCAAGGGAATCTACGTGAAGACTTTAATTAGAGAAATCTTTGTGATACTGTAATAAATATTGTAGGAACATCTAAGTGATATTCATGTCAATCAAAAGTAATTTCATTAGAAATAAAGAACAATGAATCTTAATCAAATCTTACAATAAATAAATGAAAAATAATACATGGTAAAGCAAGTCTGTTGTATGAACTATATAAAAATCTAACCTGAAATTATTTATTTTTCCTTAACCTATCTATACATATAGTTAATAAACAACTGCTAATAATATATTGGAAAATACTGTTAAACAGCTATGACACCTGATAGGCAATTTTCATGTCAAATATTGCCTTTTACTGGGGGAAGGAGACGATAAGAAAGGATTTTGCTATATTTACTTTGTAGATCAAGTAACTTTGAATTTTTAGGAATTTTCTGCCTTCATATCCTGCATTTTAGGGTTAAAGGCATGATCCATCAAGCCCAGAGAAGAGCTCATTCTCAATATTTGAAATAATTATATTTTATTCAAACTTTAAAACAAGTGATTTGCAAGATGACAACTTCATATTTATACATCAAATCATAAAAGATAAGATATAAATTTATTTCTCATTAAGCAATAATGCATTACAGCTACACTAAATGAGCCACACTTTATGATAAATAATTTGTATATTTATTTTTATATTTATTAGCTTTGCATTTTAATATCTTGATTTGGTTTAACTAAAATGAATAAATATTTTATATTTAAATGTGCTATGTCACTAATGTTGTTTCTGTTTGTTTGAATTGTTTTAATTAGACTTTACAAAGTCAGTCAGCCTAAGGTATAGGAATTGAGACAAGTTCTTCAATGCTGATTATCAAACCAAGACCCCTGCTCCCTACCCCACATAGAAATCAAGTGCTGTTCACTCAACTATGTCCTTAAAATGTTTGCATTTACATTGAAGTCTTGTTAGTAGTAGTAGTTGCTCAATCATAGCATTCAAATATTCCTGTTATTTGAAATGAATGATAAGTGACTGATGTAAAATAATCCAGATGTGCCTCTACAGAAATTGCTGCTAAAGAGAAACAAGTTCTCCTTTATCATTCTTATTTCAATTTGTTTAGATAAATTCACTGCAAGACAGAGATAGGCAGCATGCACTAATACTCTAAGTTCATTCACAGGACCCTCAGTTTAAAGGAACCTAGAGGACTTTCAGTTTAAAGGAACTGGGAAGCCAGAGACCTTCCTGCCACTTACATTGTGAAAACTAGGGAAAACTCTATCAAACATCAGTCTCAGTTACTATATCTGAATATCAATCCACATCATTATTATGAATTTGCATTAAGTTATTGTGTTACTCAGATGGCATAACATATATAAAATCAGCACTTTCTGAAGTTTCCTTAATGCCCCAAAATTATGAAATGCTGTTATTAGTGTTATCACTAACATGAATTTACCTCAAGTTAGGCACTATTCCATTGACTACGATCCTGTCACTCTTCGTCCCATCTTTAATCAAGAATAGCTTTGCGCCTTTCCTGGAACTCACTTGGTAGCCCAGGCTGGCCTCGAACTCACAGAGATCCACCTGGCTCTGCCTCCTGAGTGCTGGGATTAAAGGCGTCCACCACCACCGCCCGGCCCTTATTAGCATTTTGAGTACATAGTTATCCTGCCCTTAGACCCACAGTCTCAGAACTCTACGGCCATAGATTCCAAAAAGATAGAACTTACATGTCAAATCATGGCTTATGTAGGTGCCAGCTGAGCTGCATTCTGTTTTATCTCCAAATGTTAACTGCAGTTGAGTCTATTTGTTCCCATTAGTTTTTCAATCTGAAGTATCTCCCTTTGTTGGCATAAGTTTCAGTGTAATGCATGTTAACATGTGAAATGTGACCAATGCAGAAAAAAAGCCTGGGTATCTCATGAGATGCTATCATTCTTTTCAGATTATGCATGTTATATCTTCATGTCTCTGGACTGAATACCCCCAGAGAATATCTCTATTAACAAGAACACATATGCAATGAGCCACTTCAATCAATCATGCGTTCTCAAAGCAGATGATAATAATTTGGATCTATACTCCATTATCAATGCAGACTTTATAAGCAAAAGCAGGTGTGTGAACAAATGTATTTACTTAATAACACTTACTATGTTGACAGTTTCTTCCCATATATTCTCCTGGGCATTCGCAGGAGTAGTTAGCAACGAGGTCTGTACATATCCCACCATTTCTACAAGGCTCAGCTTCACATTCATTTATATCTGAGGCAAAAGGAACAAAAGGAGAGAGTTATTGATACAAGTAAGTGGATGTTAGAAAATATAGGAATCTTAAATACAGTGTCTGAATAGTGGTGCTCCTTCGAGCTTATGTGCACAAATTTCAATAACACAAATGCTGCTTATGCCAATAGTTCATTCTAAAAAATTAAATCAATTTCAAATATAACAGAATCCATATGAGAGACCAGCAGACTTAAACCATTCCCAAATTCTGAAAATAAATATGAGTAGTTTGGGGAAATATTTGGTGCATCCATAGAATTAAATCAAACAAATTAACTCTGATGGAGAAATGAATTGGTTTCTCTTACAAGATCTCAAATCCATCCTGCAGCAATAACTGCCAATTAACACTGTCTCATTTCATCTTCATTCATTAAAATTCTAACTGACAGAGAGGTTTTAGTTTCTAAATAGTTTGCCTTTGATGAGAAGCAAATTAGAGTTAATAGCTAAAGCTCATTACATGTAAAGTGTAATAAGTATAAATGATGATCACTTCCTAATCTCATTCATGATTTTCTAAATGTTAGGGTGACTAGAGGGACTTACCTTTGCTATATCATCATTACACATGAGGGAAAATCATGCAAAACAGAAACCATTCAATGATTTACAATAATTTCCATGCCAGTTTTGGACAACAGAAAAATTAATGTGAGTTTTGAAAATGTATTTTGCTTTTCCTTTCACTGTCTTTGTGCATGTATATTTACATGTATGTGTTGCAAGATATTTGATTACATGGTGTAAAAATATGATACTGTATTTGGTTTAATAAAAAGCTAAATGACCAATACCTAGGCAAAAGGTATAGTCAGGACTTTTGGACAGAGAGAGTTCTGGGAAGAAGAAAGGTAAAGTCACCAGCCAGACTAGAGGAACTAAGACATGTAAGAGGATAGGTAACAGCCACAAGTCTTGTGGCAACATGTGTATATATGTGGCCAGATGAGCATCATATGTAGTAGGTTTTTTCTTGGGGCTACCAGCTCACAAAAAAACGACACAGAGACTTATTAGTTGTGAAAGCTCGACCTATAACTTAGGCTTATTTCTAACTAGCTCTTATAACTTAAATTAACCAATTTCTATTCATCTACATGTATATAAAACTGACATACATAATCTCTATCAACATAAGTATGGACTGTGTACTGTACAATATATGTATGTTACTTTTGAAAGTTTGTGTGTTTTCAGAGCAAGGGGACCAGACACCAATGAAAATATGTGGCCTAGGTGATCCAGTCTCTCAAAGGGTCTCTGTTGAAGTTTCCTCAGAGTTCTACATCCAAAAAAGCTTCAAGGCTCTGGATAAGATGGTCCAGCCTCACAGACTATTCTAACCAGGACTATAGATAAGCCTTGCTCTTTCCCATTGCACAGAGACTAGACAGAAAATGTTATGGTTAGTTTTTCCAGGATGTGGCCATTATCTCAGTTTTCTCAGGGTTCTCCAAAGATACCATCAACCCCATTCAACAGGAAGCAGTCTAGAGAACATGATACCCACATTCACAAGAGGTTGGGTTAGTGTTTTTTTTTTTTTTTTTTGTCATTCTATGGGTTATGGATGTTTGTCATCATTTGGGGAGTGTTGATAACAAGTTACTACTGATCTTGGTCAGGAAAAAAGCTTAACAAAGGAGATTAGATTCAATGATCTTTCTGAAGGAAAAATTGAAGATGTATTATAAAAATGATGGGAAGAAAGGTAGATTGTTGAGTCTATTTTTCAACAACCACTAGTCTCAAATATTTTACATTGGTATGGTTTTTATGTATATAGATACAAATTTAAGGTTGTTTTAATTATAATATATATGTGTGTGTGTATGTGTGTTCGTGCGTGTGTGTGTGTGTGTGTGTGTGTGTGTGTGTGTGTGTCTACTTTTGTTTAAGATATTGTATCTATGCAGCACATTTAAAAATGTAAATTTTAGTCCTTGAAAGCTATTTAAGTTAATAAAAAAAAGACAGGTTAATATTTTTCTATAACAATCAAACTTATAGTCATGTTGATATGTTGTCAAGGTCATACAGAGATGTGTTTTAGATAGATATGTGATCTTCAAATACTTCAAAGACCTACAGAATATGGAATTTAAAAGGTTATGATAAGATAAAGCAAGACACATCTGCTCCTGGCAGCACCAATTTACTTCAAAAAATAATGATGGGCATTGAAGAACCTCCTTATGGTTTGCTTTCATTGTGGCAAAAGCCAGTCACTGGGTGAGAAACTGCCTTTGCCTTGGTTACTGACAGTATGCTGTCCAAATTGGACAAGCAGGCCACAGAAGGAAGCTTCTGCAGAACTTTGCTGAAACAAGGTGGGACAGTCCTTCAAAATTCCTGCTTCTCGGAAAAATCTGTCAGATTTATGTCTGTAGGCTGAAGATGGATGCCCCCAATATTACAGAGGAACCTTGGGGTGATTGTCCAGGCATTCAGATGTCTCTGTCGTTTCTTAGTTTTGGAAGTTGCTTGCTCTGCACCCTCTGTTTATTTAGGCAATATTATACCCTTCTGGAGTCTTTGATGGAGTAGAAGACTAGATGGTTATAGTTATAGAGTTAGGATAGAAGGTAAATTAGGTACAAAACTATGGACTCACCAAGATAAGATGAATAATGGAATATTTTCTCTGAATTTGCCACATGTAAATGGACTGGGTACTGTAAATGTAATTCTGACTTGATAATCGTTCTTATTGAATATAGTTTCATTATGTTAGAGTTAAAACCCTTCCCTTTTTATTTAGACAAAAAGTGAGAAATGCTGCATGATATTTGATCACACTGTGTAATGATGTGTCACGGTGATTGGTTCAACAGAAAGCTAAGCAGCTCATAGCTAGGCAGGAAATATAGCCAGGACTTCTGGACAGAGAGAGCTCTGGAAAAAGAAAGACAGATTCACCAGCTGGGAGCAGAGGAAGAAAGACAAGAAGGTGGAGAGATAAAAGCAACAAGTCATGTGGCAACATGCAGGTGAATAGAAACAGGTTAAGTTATAAGAGCGAGTTAAAAACAAACTAAGGTATAAGCCAAGCTTTCACAATAGATAAGAAGTCTTTGTGTCATTTTTTTTTTTTTGTGAGCCGGCTGCTCAAAGAAAAAGCCTGATACATGTATGTATCCACGTATTTGTGCATGCGTGCATATATGCATTTGATTACAGTGTGGATGTCAGCTAGGAGAGGGTCCTTGATGCTTGATTTCCTTTTTTTTTTTTTTAATGATCAGTTGTGAGCTTGCTGCTGTGGGTGCTGAGAACACTGCCATATTTTCTGAATAAAGAACAAGCACTCCAAATCCCTGAACCATCTTTCCACTGAATTTTCTGTTTTTTGAATCTGATGGAATTATCAGCTTTTTTTATTATCTTATCTCAATTTCATTTTTAGTGTGATGAAAATCATTGTACTGTTCAATTTATTGTAAGTTGATCAGAGTTGGCTCCTCTGTGACCTGCCCGACATGTCTTTCTCAGTATCATATCTACTGAAACTGATCCTTGATGATCTTATGTCAATGGTGGATAAATTAAAGCTTCACTTCTAAGACTGTATCATTTGTATTATGAAGTGAGACATAAAATGTTATTTATTTATATACAGAAATATAGAAGAAACTGAGTGCTATGTCAGAAGAAGACCAATTAAGAAAAATATAATTTGATTTTGGATTTGAGGGGCAATTTAATTAATGTAAATGAAGCCAAGATATAGATGTTATTTCCAAGCAGGAGGCCTAACTCTGAAGATACAAAACTGTGTTCATGTGCACAAACTTTCCACATTTGAAGGGCATCTAAAGAAACAAGGAAGGGAACAGATTACAAGGACCACTTGTTACCATCTGACTAATTTGATCACATGTTTTAGCATTGCAGACTTAGAGCAGGACAGGGCAGTTTCCTCTTACACTTCCTGTTTTGACAGTGCTAATGAAGCCTTGGTTTCACAAATAAACAGGACAGCTGTGGGAACCAGTTTCAGGTTTGACATTAATAGTTGTAATATATAATTTCACTTTTTGAGTAGAAGACATTGAATATTTTCATTTTAAGTTTCAAATACCCCACTGCAGCTAAATCAAACATTGTTGGTGCTTTGATTTTTAGAATAATGGAATTTTCATCACTGACAATATGAGAATAACCAGGATTTTGCATGTTAGCAATGATAGGCATACACTACTCTCTTTGTTTCACCAATATTCCAGATGTTTGTCCAATAAATAGTGTTATCAATATGTGAATGTGAATCAAAGAGACAAATAATCTTTTAAAACTCTTAACTATATGTAGCTTTAGGGCATATTGATAATTATTAACAAAACAAATTTATAATCAAGGTTATCTGATCCTTCAAAAGCAAGTCAACATCATTATCCAGAGATTAAAATCGGATTGTTACACTTGCTGAACTTAAAATGTATTATAGACATACCCCAACTATGATAACAAAGTACTTAAATGTATACTTTCCATGTTTTTAAAACACAAAATGCATTTAAAGCCAAAATTCATAAAAACTCTTAAATTGATGATATGTTTAATACAATAGAAAATTTAGCAAATTATCCCATGTGTACTTATCTAGTAACATGCAGGATTAAAGAGCAGACAGCAATTACCCAGAAATGCTTATGTATTAGTGTAATGCAGCTCTTTCAATGATGAAGGCTATTTGCACTGTGATTAACATTGCAAGCAGTCTAAATGAAAACTGACCTCAATTTGTGCAAATCATGTTTAATTAAAGACTGGATAGAAATGTTCATGGGATACAATGTAGTGGAATGAAAATTAAATCTGTATAATAGATTGCATGCATTTATTTTTGTCACAGATCAAGTCATTATCATTTTCAGAAAAAAAGTCCACATCTATTTTCAATATAGTGAAATGGGGATTATATTTGTATCGAAGAAATACTTGACACTGTAGTTATTACTTCACGTAAATAAGAATTCCAATACTCTGTCAAATTTACAGTTCAAGTATAATAATAATAATAGCTAAGCTTCTGTGACTACCTTGTGAGAATTTTAAGTGGTTTCATAATGTATTCCCAATGAGGCCAGGAATCTGATTTTTGAAAACATTAAACTTTGCTATTCACCATGTACTGTGCTTGGCACCCAGTGAACATGCTTCACATGAATATCCATCTTCACCATACAGTGCACTTGGTGCCCAGAGGACACGCTGCATGGGAAGTTCCAGATGAAATCTCATGATTCACCTTTATTTTTTTCTCATGGTTTCTTTTCAATTTTCTGTTTGTTTTGCTTTTTGATAAAGAAAAAATAAAGTGAATAAAAAGTAGGGAAGATATGAGATGAACAGCTGAATTTCCTTAAAATAAAACAAGAATTTTTGAGTCTAGTTTTTACTAATTACACAGGTTCATTCTTATCTGGATAATGTACGACCCTTGACCGTGGTGATGTGCCTATTGCCTGTAGTTCTGTAGATGTCGGCAGCTATGATGGTTAATCTTGGTTGTCAACTGGATTGGATCCAGTAAGGCACACACTCTGCACAAGTCTGTAAGGGTATTTTCTGAAGTGGAAGGCCCTCCTCTAGAGGGCAGTGTCTTCCAAGTGGATGTCCACACAGAGAGAGGTCCAAGGGAATGGTGCTGATTTTCTGACTGCCTATTCTGATTCCTTGTTAGGGAATCTATCCACCCTGTTACCTCCGCTACTGGAATCCTTCACTGACATTCAGTACCCAGTTTCTTTGGCCTTCTAACATTAATATAAACCTATAAACCCACAGCTGTCAAGAAACCCTCCCTTCATCACCAAATTGAACTCCATCCAGTGCTGTGGCCTGAGTGGCTACTGGGATTGCAGACTTACTGGAGTGAAGAAGGCCATTGTTGGACCTAATTGTGCAAGCACGTCTAATACATCTTCATAATATATGTTCATCCTACATGTTTTGTTCTTTAAAAGAGCATAAACATTCAGTGTCCTAGTTAGTGTTATCATTACTATGGTGAAATACTATGAAGAAAAGCAACATGAGGAATAAAAGGGTTTATTTGGCCTAAATTTCCATATCATATTCCATCATGGAAGGAAGTCAGGGCAGGACCTGGACCAGGCTTTGAACCAGGAGGCAGGAGTTGATCCAGAAGTGGTGGAGGAGTGTTACCACTGGCTTTCTCTTCATGCCTTGTTCAGCCTACTTTCTTGTAGCACCCAGGACCACCAGCCCAGGGACAGGCATAACCACAATCATTAGTTAAGAAAATGCCCTACAGGCTTGTTTACAGCCCAATCTTAAGGAAGTTGCGGCTCCTTCTTCTCCAATGACTCTAACTTGTTTCAAATTGACATAAAACTACCTAGTGCATATGGTAATCAACTTCTGAGTATATATAATCAATATCTCTCTCTGTTTGTATATATATATATATATATTCCTGATAAATATACAGCATCTCCTTATTTCTTTTAGACAAGCCTTGGCTCCAACATTAAAATTAATTCCTGGTACTCCACTCCCCTTTAGATAGATAGATAGATAGATAGATAGATAGATAGATAGATAGATATAGATATATAATATATATAATTATCTAGATAGAGATTGATAGACAGATAAAAAGATGGATAGATAGATAGATAGATAGATAGATAGATATAGATATATAATATATATAATTATCTAGATAGAGATTGATAGACAGATAAAAAGATGGATAGATAGATAGATAGATAGATAGATAGATAGATAGATAGATGATAGATAGAGATTTCATCAACCCAAGCAAATTTTAGGAATTCTTTAGTGAAAACTCTGCTGATAACAGAGAATTTATTAGATATTCATGTCTTAGTTACTTTCCCTGATAAGACATCATGACAAAGGCAACTCATAGAACAGACTTTACTAGAGTATTAGCGTTTCAGGAGGTTAGTGTCCACGGTGTGGAGCATGGCAGCAGCAGGCAGGCATAGTGCTGGAGCAGTAGCTGAGAGCTCACATCTTGATCCAAAAATAAGGCAGAATGAGCTAACTAGAAATAGCCTGGGTTTTGAAACCTCAAATCCTATCCCCTTCAATCCAATGAAACTTTTCCAATAGGACCATACCTTCTAATTGTTCCCAAACAGTTCGGATAACTGGGGATCAAGTATTCAAACATATTAGCCTATGGATGTGAGAATAATTCAAATAATTCACGTTCTAGTCTCTAGGAATTGTATCTCCTTAGGGTTCTGGCTGTCTCAAAATGCAAAATGCATTTATTTAGTTTTAGTTCAACTTCACAAATCTCCATAGGCTTTCACAGTCACAATGTAGTTTAAAAGCCCAAAGTCTCTTCTGAGACTAAAATCAATCTCCTAATTGTAATCATCTATGCAAATAAAATAAGATTGCATGTCACTATACACACACACACACACACACACACACACACACACACACACACAATCATTCCAGAAGGAAGGACTGGGGGAATATTGAAGAAATACTGAATTTAAACAGACCCAAAACCAGCAGGGCAAAGTCCAAATCCTGTAGCTCTGTGTGTAGTGTCAAAGGGCTTGGACTGTTCCTGCCCTCCAGCTTTGCTCGCTTAACACTTTTCTTTTACTGGCTAGTTCGACAGCCGGTCTGCAGCTCATCTTGGCAGATACCCCATCTTGTGGTCTTCATCACAATCCTCACTTCACTTTCACAGCTTTATGCAATAGCCCCTCAGGGCCTTCATGAAGGGACTCCTCTGCCGCCCAACTGTCCTCAACAGCTGTCTTAACAGAGGAGGAAGATTGCATAACCCTTTTACTCTTGTTAAGGTCAGAACAATGTGGCATGTAAATTTGGCTGCCTCTTTGGCATGGAACCTGGCCCCCCTCTTTGACTGGCATTTGCATAAGCTTTGATTTGGTGCTTTTTAGGAGCAGAAAATTCCACACACATTTCCTGTTTACATATTTCAAGATCAGCTGGGAGAGATCTGGTCCTGAAGGCACCACTCCCTTTATTCCATTTCATATCAGGAATCTCCTTATTTCTTTTAGACAAGCCTCTGCTCCAATGTTAAAATTCCTGGTACTCCACTCCCCTTAAACTGCACATTTTGCATTTCTTTCTGCTTTGCTTGCTCTTTTTTCATTGCAGACCTGCGTAAGGGTGACCCTTAATAACCGTGTGGCTGAGTCAATTTTAGGCTGGCTTAAAATCTCTGCCAACAAATTAGCCCAAAAGAAATTTAAATTAGCTTCAGGCAGATTCTTAGGGCAAGGGCAAAAAGTAGCCATATTCTTTGTCAAACTATCACAAGTCTCTAGTTCAGTTGCTAATGTTTTTCCCTCTGAAGCCTTTGAACTAAGCCTCCATAGTCCACATTGATCTCATTACTACTGTCTTCCAACTAGGAAGGTCCTACTACATCCTAGCAACTGGGATAACTCATTAAGCCCTGCTTAGAGTGTTCAATCGCTTTTCCTACTCTGAGGTCTCCAAATATTTCCCATTCGCCCAAAATCAGCATGATCAGGCTCATCAGCACAATGACCCACTACCTGTTGCCAACTTCTGCCTTAGTGACTTTTATATCGCTATTGTTTGACACCATGACCAAGGCAACATAATGAAGAAAGAGTTTCCTGGGATCTTAACATTTTCAGATGGTTACAGTTCATGACTACTCCGGTTTCAGACAGGCATCCTGCTATAGCAGTAGCTAAGAACTTACATCGTGATCCACAAGCATGAGGCAGTGAGTGAAAACTGGGACAGGCCTGGGATTTTAAAGCCTAAAATCCACCCCCTCACCTCAGTGACACAACTCCTCCAACAGTGTCATACCTCTTAATCCTTCCTAAATAGTTCTGCTAATCAGAGACCAAGTATCCAAACATATTAGTCTATGAGGACCATGCTCATCCAAACCAGCACCGTCTATGTGAATACTCATCTTTGGAGAGTGCACTTTACATACACCAGCACTCCAAGAAGTATTCCACCATTCCTTCTTTTCTTAGCCTGAGTGTCGTACTCGTATACTTTGTGCAAACAATAGTCTAAAGCCTGGAGTGACTGGATGTCAATTAATTTTTGAAAATCAAAATGGCATTCAATAGTTCCTTATTCAGGCCTTTCAAAATCAATAGATGATCTACTAATACTTCCTTATAGCAGAAAATATTCTGAGTGTTTGGTGAAGTGGCTGAAAGGGGGAGGGGGAGAGAACAGGTGCTGAGATACGCATTTATTTTGCCCACTTTGGATAACTGTATGTTTAGTACTGTGCACATGTTCTGAGTAAAACTCAAAACAGTATGGGGAAAAGTCTGTTTTAATTTCTTCCTCAGTCAGTATCTGTGCTTTCTTCTCCATGTGTAAACCAAGCCCCAGAACTTTAAGAAGGTATAGTGATCCATGGGCTGAACACACTTCTTTTGATACAAAAAGATCATGATGGTGCTTTATTTCCTCCCAAAGATTAAATTTCTTGATTTACTTTGTTTACCCTGGGGGTGTCTTTTCTCCTTGTGATATTGTTACTGACCAAAAATTAGTTATGTGGAGCTTGTTTTCAAAATGCTACCAATATTGATCCTTAAAACTTCTCTCAGTTTCCCATTAACTATAAAATATTACACAGACCTCTTAGTAATTATTGCCTCATAAACTAAGATATTTGATACTTTCTCTTATCTACAGTCTTTACTTTTTTCAAATTTCTCTTTCAAGTTTGAATAACTATTGATGTAGCTGTAGAATACTCTTCTGCCACTCACATGCTTAATTTAATTATGTCATAATGAGAACTACCTAGAGGATTGCCCAGGCATTTATGAACCAGTAAAATAGATTTTTAATCTTGTATGGTTTTATACCTTTTGATATTGATTTTCATCTTATTACCAGCAATTCATCTTAAAATACCAAATTAAAAGCAGTTTCTTCAATCAGAGATTGCCACATGCCAATATTTCATATTGATACCGAGGTAAGTTTTCCTACTGAAAAACAATAGTTAACAAAAGCGCCATTCTTCCTAGAACATTATATTCTGTACTCATCTCTGCCCTGAATACGTGTCATTTATTTTGGGGACTTTAAATTTGATGAAAATACCCTTGACACTAACATCAAAATGGATTATACAAATACTGTGCAATTCTACCTTGTAAACTTATCTCTATTAGGTTTTATTCACCTTATATTCATGTATTTAGAAAGCAAGAATAAGATCAGAGTAATGACAATACCAGTTGACATGCCAATGTGGAAAAGAGTTAGTTCACATAGTCACACCTCTAGATCAAGTGCTATAGGTTGTCAATGCCTGCTGAGAGGGGAGAATTCGTCCTTACCGGGGATGAGCACTCACATAGGTTGTCAAATTCCACGTGATTGGCCCTGGAAATCTGTTCATTAAATCAAAGCTAAATGGACTCAGGGAGTTATAAGTACTTGTATGAACACATACACACACACACACACACACACACACACACACACACACACACAAACACACACACACACACACACGTGCACATATGTGTATGTAAGTGTATATATAAATAAATATATAAATATATATAAATAAATAAATACATGTAACAATAATAAGAAAAGAATCGACCATGAATTTGTTAGTAGAGGTTATGAGAGAAGTTTGAGGGGAGGTGGAGGACTGGCATGATACAGATGCAGTTCTCACGTATGAAGTTCTCAAAAAATGCAAAATAATTAAATAAAACAACAAAAGAAAAAAAGATAGGCATTCCAATGTATTTATAAAACTAGGTAGAAGCTAGAGCCAAGGGAGGTGTAATCAAACAGGAACTATTTCTCTATAAGTCAAATACTGACAAAACATTACAGAGTAATATGAAAAAAGTACAGTCAATAGAAGCCAAAAAGAATAGGTTCCTGCTGTGGTAAGCATTAAAACAAAAGGACATCTACTCTCAAAGGACATTCTGTCCGGGTTAAGTATCATTATAATTTGTCCAACAACAAATACTAATTAATAAAAATATTTATTTAAAAAACAGGGAATGCTGGGGATACATAGAACTGTCAAATATTATTACCAGAGTGAATCTTTTGATTGGGTTAGGTGATCCAGTTTGCTTTTAATGGATTATATTAATTAAAAATGAAAAGTATTAATTTATTTTATTTATTGTTGCTGTTGTTATTTTTCTTTGTTTCTTTGTATGGTGAAAGTGAAGTTTTGGTGATGGACAGTAGGACTTTGGATATACAAGGCAAGTGTTCCACCATTGAGTAATGCGTCTAGTCAAAGCTTTCTCTTACAAGTTTGTACTTTGAAAATACACTAAAGTTCCACACTGAAAAAACAACAAAACAAAACAAAACCTGATTTAAGTGCTCTTGAATGAAATGAAGTCAACTTCATTGTTTTAAAGAGTTCAGCTAATTCTAAAGGGCAGGTAAAATTGACAAACACTGCACAGAGCCTTTACTCATTAAGTCCATCCATCCATCTGTCTGTCCCTTCGTCCATCCTTCCTTCCATCCATTCATCCATTCCACCCATCCAACCATCTGTCTACAATTTCTTCTTTGCCAGCTGCTAAAAGGGTAATAATTAATGTCATGTCCTCTAACTTTTGCCAAAGCTCTAAATAACGAAAAATGCAGTTTCTCAGATCAACTGCAAATATCGAAATCTGAGTCTGTCTAGTAGGCTAGAGAATTCTGAGCTTTACAAGAGTCAAGTGGATTCAAGGAAAAATGTGCTTTTATATTACATATATTAATTTATAATTTACTCTAAATTATTTTCTAAAAACTCATTATTCTATATATCAGGAATCTATAAATCTAAATGTGACTTCTCATTCTACCATGGGTCTTTGTTCCTAGCATATAAAGAATAAAGCACTCATTTACAACTTTCACTAGGATGTGTTATTAGTTATAGGTTTTTACATATTCTGATTGTTTATGCAAAACTGACTGTTCTGTTTAGTCAAAGTGGTTTGTGTGAGCTATTTCTAGTCTTAGTAGCCAACTTGGATGACAGCTTAAAGTTGCTTCTATTATAAATTATAAAAACCCCATAACAGACCACGTGAGGTGGAATTCATTTGGGGAACTTAACTATAATTCGCATAGTTTGCCTTCATCCAATGGACATACCTACTTATTCAAATTCCAGTAAGTACCTTAAGTAAAATAGACAAGTAATAAACAAATTACCACATAGTTTACTTCCACATAAGTTTTACTAATGTATGATCAGAAAACACTTCAGGATAAACGCTGACTGGTTACAATGAGAAGATCTTCCTCTGTAGAGATTCTGATCTGTGTACCAAGAATTACTACAAGTCTTTTGTATGTATTAAATAAAGCTGTGAATCAGGCACTAAAATATATAATTGGATATTTCAGTGAATCTGGATGATTCTTTTTTAAGAGATTTTGTCTTAAGGATGGATAAGCCCTTGCCAGGTAATCATGAGAACCTGTATTCAAATTTCAGAACCCATCAAAAACCAGACTTAGTATCCCAGGCCTGCAATCCCAATGCTACTGCATCCAGATGAGAGACGGAGACAGGAGAATTGCTAGAAGCTTGTAGACCAGCTAACCTGGGGAATATATCTGCAAACAGCAAAGAGCCCCTGTCCCAAACAAGGAACACTATAAGGATTTCTACCTGAGGTTTTCTTCTGAATTTTATTCATGTGTGGCACAGATGCCCCTGTACTCTCGCACATGAATGTGTACACATACACCTGACTCACATGTACACAAACACGTGGCTCACATACATACACCTGACTCACATGTACACAAACACGTGGCTCACATACATACACCTGACTCACATGTACACAAACACGTGGCTCACATACATACACCTGACTCACATGTACACAAACACGTGGCTCACATACATACACATGACTCACACACATACAGAAACACATGGCTCACACACATACACCTGACTCACATGTACACAAACACGTGGCTCACACACATACACCTAACTCACATATACACAAACACGTGGCTCACACACATACACCTGACTCACATGTACACAAACACGTGGCTCACACACATACACCTGACTCACATGTACACAAACACATGGCTCACAAACATACACCTGACTCACATATGCACAAACACATGGCTCACATACATACACCTGACTCACACACATACACAAGCACATGGCTCACATACATATACCTGACTCACATATACACAAACACATGGCTCACATACATATACCTGACTCACATATACACAAACACATGGCTCACATACATACACCTGACTCACATATACACAAACACATGGCTCACATACATACACATGACTCACACACATACAGAAACACATGGCTCACAAACATACACCTGACTCGCACACATACATAAGTGCATGGCTCACATACATACACCTGACTCACACACATACACAAGCACATGGCTCACATAAATACACCTGACTCACATATATACAAACACATGGCTCACATACATACACTTGACTCACACACATACACCCACTGATAGCTCTTTTGTTTCAAGATGTTTTCATTTTTAATATATCTTAATTTAAATATAATTATATCACTTTCCACTTCTATTTCCTCCCTTAAAATCTTCTCATGTCCCCTCTCTCAAACCCAAGTGATATCTGCCTCACTCTACCTAAAATTGGTGGCCTTTTTCTATTAAGCAAGAGCTACTACTAATACAGTGGTAGTGATATATACACCCATTAGCATTGTGTACAAATGTACTGTGATTAATAAAGCGACACTGGATTTCTCTAGAGGAAATGTAAATATTGCTTAAAGGAGGAAATAAATTTGTTTGGTGCAAAAAGATGAACAAGAGGGCTTTATTCAGTTTTATTAAGGAACATTGGTAAGGAACATGAAAGAGCATTATGGTTTTGGTAAATCCAACTACTTTAAGTCTCAGGAACATGCACCACAGTTGGTTTTGCCTGGTGAGGTGGAGCCATTAAAGATGGTGGTTACTACATAGATAGAGACTAGATTTTATGACCATAGAATCAAGTTCAGGAGTTTGAACTTTAGTCTGTGGGTGCTGAAGAATTAACCAGAAATTGGAAAATTTTTTCAAAAAGTCAGAGATCAACATGTTGAATCCTTATCAATCAACTCCTTAAGATGCTAGTTACTGTGATTGTGTATTTTTGAACATTGAGCATGGGTTGCAATGCACAGGACTTCCATATATTCTGGTTTGTCAGGTGTAACAAATAAAATGCAGAATGTTCATAGTATTTGTGCAATATACTTGTTGTTTTATTATTGCTTACCTGAAATGCAAACTAGCCTGGAAATCTGTATTTCCTTCAATAATTTGACTTCAATTGCTGACTGGAATCTGATTTCCTCGCATTTCTTTTCTTTTCATATAAGCATTTTAACTTTCAGCATATGGTTGTGTTTTAAATTTTGTACATTCAGCAAACCGTTGAGGAAAATTACATACAGTAGAAAATCATTATTGACAAATAGTCTTCCTTAGGCTCTTGCTCCATCTAAAATCTATTGCCTTCATTCTGTAAAGCAGTTCATAACCTTCAGAATTTCCCTCTGTGTGACCTTAATAAGTTTATCTGAAGAATGGCACATCAGAAGAACATTTGACTTATTACAGTCAACATCTTAATATTGTCCTTTCTGTGTGTGTGTGTGTGTGTGTGTGTGTGTGTGTGTGTGTTTATGTGTGTATCTGTATGATATCAACTAGTTACTATTATTATACATATTCCATAGACAAAGGAGAAAAGAAAAAAACAGCAAGATTGAAAACGTAAGCAGATTTCCTAGAGTTATAAACAACTGTAACATTAAATAGAAAGCCACGTAGTCCGGCTTAAAGAAATGTATTATTCTTTATTTCTATTTTCATCACCAAATACATTCACTCTCACTCAACACTTCCCTTTTAGGTTCTGTTTGATATGTCAAGAGACCGGACAAGGAAAACCTCAACATATTTAATGGCACAGTGTTTATAATAACTAGGAAATATTAGCATATATCCTCAGGGTCAAAGATTCCTGACCAAAGGTCTGAATTTGAATACCTCCCATTTTCACATTTATTTTATCCATCTGATTAATTTTATTAAGGACTTTAAGTGATTTGAGTTTCATTGTCTTTAAAATTTTACTTCTTAAGTTCATAACTAGTGTCAATGTAGAGTTTTTCCTTTAATGAACCATTTATTTGGTTTTTACCTTCTTTCCCACCTGGCATTTAGCTTTGTACTCAGATAAAAGCTTCCTTTTGCTCTAGAGTCCTTCTTTTTCGAGCATATAGATAGATTTTATAGTTTTGAAGTTTATGTTTTGCTATTTACCTTGAGTGATAGTATTATTTTAAAATGTCTCTTTATAATATAATGTACATGTAGAAAAGTATATAAAACAATAAAGTTAAGGAATAATTATAAAGAGAAAACGTGCCACCAGGGAAAGTCAAGCACTAGAATCCTCCCAAGCACCCCAAAGCCTTCCTCTTATCCTTCACTTCAACATCTTTTATAATTTACAGTTTTTCAATGTAAATACATATATATCTTTTGCTTTGGCTTTTAACGTCATAATTTCAAACATCAATCATTCAGTGTGTGCGTTTCCATTTGTGGCTTCTTTGACATGGTTGTTACAGAAGGCTACAATTATTTCCTTTCCACTGCTGTGTGTGTGTCAGTGTGAAATGTACACAAGCATTTTTCTGTTTTAATTCTAATGGCATTGTGCTATTGGAAAGAAAAAGATCAGAGTACATGCTCATGGCTGTCTCTTGATGCATTCCTGTGTACTCAATGTCTTCTGAGTATATCTCCGTGAGTGAGATGACTGGCTCATTTGAATGCACACACTCCACATTAGTAGACAATGCCAGACTCTCCTGTAAAGCGGTGGCATTAATTATCCTGCTATCAGCACTTTAGTTCACAGTATTTTTGAAGACAGGAACTACATGAAACTTACAAGTGACCACTTATTTCATTAAGATAGGCTTAATGCCGATATAGCCTTTAAAGATTCCACCAAGGTCTTTTTTAAGGGAATAAATTCAAACTTTCAGCTCATAAAGTTAAATTACATGCTTCTGTTCAATGGTTTTGAATTTTTTAATATCAGTAACTTTATACTATAAATGTTCAAACATTGTTTGTAAGTAATGTTTACTTAAATATCAGGTACTGATACTCAGTTACAATTTGTGTATATGTAGAAGAATGTCAACCTAAGCTTTTAATTACTTTCCTTAAATAATTTCTACAACTGAACTCTCAACTATAGAAATATAAAGATCATTAATGAAATATGACTATGTCCCCGTCCTATATTTTGATATCTTCTAAATGTTGGTATGATTAAATAAACATGATGGTCCAAAATGAGGAATTAGATAAAACTTCTAGAGTGCCTGGGGGTTAGATAAAGTAATTGATGACAAGAAACTTTGTAGCTTTTAAACTTTCAGGGTTTAGAAAGAATCAACCCTGTTCATTCAATAAATTTTAAGATATACTCATTATTTCATAGAATATTTTATTATATCCAAGGAAGAAAAGTATGCACCAACTGTGATAAGGATTTTTACATACATAAACTTCTCTAGCATTATTCTTAGAGTAAAGAAATGTGCAGGATTTTTATGACTTATTTTGGAAGAGTCGCTCTTCCTTAGAGTTACTTGATAGACAGTGATTGATCAAAAACAGTGCACAGCCCATGGAACTTTAACACTACTGAAGTGGGTAATTAAAGAAATACCATTTTTTTCATAAATTCTGACATTTACTTTCATTAAACTTCATATCAACTTTCTGTAAACACTGGCAGATAAATCAGTAGACTATCTAAATGATGTGCTTAAATTAATGTTAGTCAGTATAGAAAACACATCAAATTCTAAGTAGCATCAGTTTCCATCATAGGGAACAGGGTGGCTGGAGTTCTCTCATTCCAGAATCTTGTCTCCATAGTTACATGATGTTTTGGTTAATCTTGGCAGAGCTTAAAGAAAATATCTGCCAGTTAAGTTCACTTTGGAAGACTCTAGTTCAACCCACCTATTCACTATTCATTGCTTAAAAAGTTAGCCATTATGTCTATAATTTATTTTTTATAGCCATATTTGTCGATGCTAATCTCATATATGTTTTCAATAAAAATGATAATTGTGGTGAGGGTGATTCAAAGGGATGTTGCTTGTGGTCCTGACCTTAGCAATAGGAACCAGAATTTTCAGACAGGTTATTCTGCCTGAAAAGCCATGTTCAGCTAGAAGTATTCTACCACTGTCTAGGTTACTGTCTTGAGAAAATCCCACAGGTGAGCACGGCATGACAGAGTCCAGACAGAGACAGCACTTTCTAGGAGAAAGGAACAAAATCTGAATGTAAACTCCTATAGTTATGTGGAAAGCAATACAAACATCCCTGAGAAAATTACAATTAGACCTACTATATGATCTATCAATCTCAGTACTGGGTAAATATCATAAGGAGGTGATGACTCCACCTCAAGAGACATACACATGCTCATAATTATTGGAATATGGTTCACAAAATCTAAGATGTGGAAGTCACAGTGAACACCAACTCAGGAGTACAGAAAATCCTTACAACAGAATAACAGTCAGCTTCAGAAAAGGATGAATCCTACTGTTTATAAGAACATGGATTGCACTAGAAATTACTGTGTTAAGCAAAATATGCCAGACACAGAAAAACAAGTATTGTGGTGATATTATGTTCCCCAAAATACTATGCACCCTAATAAACTTATCTGGGGTCAGAGAACAGAACAGCCACTAGATATAGAGGCCAGAAAATGGTGGCACACATGCCTTTAATCCTAGCATTCCATAGGCAGAAATCCATCTGGATCTCTGTAAGTTCAAAGCCACACTGGAAACAGCCTGGCATGGTGACTCCTGCCTTTAATCCCAGAAAGTGATGGCAGAAAGGTATATAAGGCATGAAAACCAGGAACTAGAGCTGGTTAAGCTTTTAGGCTTTTGAGCAGCAGTTCAGCTGAGAGCCATTTGGATGAGGACACGGAGGCTTCCAGTCTGAGGAAACAGGATCAGCTGAGGAAATGGCAATGTGAGGTTAATTGTGGCCTGTTCTGCTTCTCTGATCTTCCAACATTCACCCCAATACCTGGCTTCAGGTTTGATTTTATTACTAAGACCTGTTAAGATTTGTGCTACAAAATATCACATTGATTAAATAACTAAGTTGGTCCTACTTATTCAATCATTTAAGCTAGATCAGAAAGATCAAAGTATTTCCAAGGAAAGAAACTACATAAGAAAAATGAGCCCAAAAGGCTATAGAAAACAACAAAGCATAGAACATTCAACAAAACAGGACATTACCTTTGCTAGGATTGACAAATAATTGATATTAAAGGCATTGCTATAAGTTTTCTATACATTGAAAGTGTCAGGTAGAGACTTGGTGAATACAGAAAGGCATTGGATTTCTAGAAATGGAAACAACAATGCATTAAGTGAATAGAAAATTAGCTAGGAATAATGGCAGGTTAGATATTGTCCACACATGCAATATTCACTGAAGATAAGCAAATGTTGAAGACATACTAACAGACAACACACAAAATAAACACAGAGGTACAAAACACTCTGAGCATCAATGACTTTGGGACCCTACAGATGAATAATTAGTGGAATATCAGTTCCTGCAAAGGAGAAGCAGAAAACCTTTAGAAGAAATGTGTAAGTTTCTCTTAAACAGTAAATGCATGAACACAAAGAGCTTAAGAGAGCCTAAACACAAAGAATTACACAAACACACACTGTGATTACAAAAGTGATCCCATTAATAATGAAGACTTTCCGTAAGGTTTGACTGTCTATTTGTTTGAAAAAGAATTTAGGGTCATTCTCACCCTACTCATAGACTCACTTGAAATAGACTGTAGGCCAAAAAGTAAAATCTAAAACTTTTTAAAACCTGGAATACATATTAAATACACCCTATTCATGCTCAGTTTAACCAAAACTTTTTAAAGTAGAACACCAAATGTTAATCACAAAACATTGATAAACTCTGTTATTGAAAAATGTAAATGCCTGCCACTCAAAGTCAAATATAAGTGAATTAAAAACCTAGCCTCGAACTGGCAGAATATGTTTGCAAATCAAGAACCTAAGACAACATTGACATTTGTAACATGTAAAGAATTATTACAACACCTTAATAAGAAATAAGTAACTCCAGAAATGGTCAAAATGTTCATGGAAGCATGAATTTTACAATGGCAGAGAATGTATGAAAAGATATTCAACATCTTTGTCATCAGAATTATAAAGGAAAACCAAATTAAGATGTAACTGAACATGTGTTACAATGGCTAAACTGGGTTTAGTGAGCCTGTTTTAGAATGCAGAATTGAACTCATATACAATTGGTGATATATAAAGTAATACAATCGCTATGAAAAACAATTTCACAGCTCTAAACACTGTATCTCCTGTAGTATGCACCCATTTTGCCCCTACACCTTTGTCCAATGCAGATAAAAACAGGCCAGTGTTGACTTTTACAGCATCTTTATTTAAAATAATACCAAATGTGGTGTTCATCGTTTTATGTGTATTTTCTAATTGTATGAGATGCATACCTTTCATAACTATTAACTAATAAAATAAATTTTTACTATAAGCAATAGATGAAGAGATCTCAAAGGAATTATTCTCATTAAAGAGACCAAATGGAAAGTACTTGTTATATGACTCCATTTTTAGATTTTTGGAAAATGAATGATTCTGTATTGACATAAAGGTTTTGATGAAGGTACAGGCACAAAAAGGGATGAGTGAGCACAGGAAGACAAAAGGGAATGTTCTGAATATCCTGAAAGGTCCTGATTTTACAGGTGGCCTTGTGTCAGAACGGAGGGCATCACAACATTTAAAAAGTATCTTATTCTGTGTCAATTATTCCTCAACAAAGCTGCAGAAATAGCAAACATGCCATGTATTCATCAGCTGTGATCAGATCTGTACAAACACATACCCACAAACACAAATCCACAGCAACATTCACTGTATCGGAAAGTTAATGAGGAAATGGCAGCCTTCTAAAATTCATAGCAGAAAGGCATTTTCCCTTTCCAATGCGTTTTGCCTCAAAACGAGACTGTGCAACCCAAATGAAATGAGGCAGCCCTTACTAGGAAGTCTGAGTAGTTTAATCAAACATACTAATAGGAGGAGCTGTATTCATGAAAGCAAGAAAAATTCTAATTTTTTGATGTAGTTCGTGTGCTGCTCTGCAGGTTATTTCTGTTACTCAAGAGATACTTTCCAGGAGCCTTAAATGAAGATGAAAGCCAGGGAAACCGCGAGATTTTTCTTTTACTCTCTGGTTTTAGCTTTCAGACTGAATCCTTTCTGATACGTTGACTTTCAGAAATCTGAAACACATTAGAGTATAAGTGAGGTTACTAATGCCTTCCCTAATAGTTCTTATTACCAGTAGATTTCTGAGGAAAATTCATTATGTATATTTATGAGCAAGCTACCTGTATCTCTATGATCTATTCAAACATTATAATTTTCATGTGAGAATCGTGAAATACTTTTCTCTAGGTATATAATCCTTTAAAATGCATGTGTGTATTCAGAGGTTTATTATTTCGTTTAATATATATTAAGATGGAAATCTCATATCCAGTAATTACTTACTATGTAATTTCACACTGGTGGAGTGAGCCTCAGGGATAGTCATTTGCATCCTAGCCATTGAACCTGATTAAAATAATTAGCTATTTCCATAACAAGTGACACATGGACCTCCTTCTGTCAGACCGGAAGAGCTCCAACTAGAAATTGTGTTTCTGTAATATTCTAGAATAAGATTCATGAAAAAAAAAGTTTGGTTTCTTTTAATAAAATGCAAAGATGTGTGAATTACACTAAATATCAGTAAATAGTATATGTATAGCCTCATCCATTTAACGTGCTTGTTTAATCTGGTTCTGAGTTTAACGGTTTGAGTTTATGCAACATCTTCCACACATTCATTAAGTTTCCTTGTGCTGAGCTTTGGAGGATGAAAGAGGGATTATGGAGTCTCACTTAAATGAACTACAGGATTATATTTAGAAGCAATGCTAATATGTTTCCAAACTAGAATCTTTTCACAGGTGAATAAAATATTTAAAATATTTTGGTTGACATGCAGAAGTAGAGAAAATCCAAAAGCTTTCGATTATTATGCTTTACTGAAATACAAATATGTTTATGAAATTTGCAGAACATTATGCCAGTTTTATCACTAAACTATATTAAGTCCCTGTTCTGTAAGGATAGAGATTGTAATTTGTATATTATTTTATGATATTTGAGATATTATTTAGCTCATGACTTTTACTTTATTTTGTCCAAAAGCAATAATCTATTATTAGGCAAATGAGAAATGATCTCCTTCAACACTTTGCTTTTTTACTGTTCATTATTATTATTATTATTATTTTATTTTTTTTTTTTTGTGTGTGTGTGTGTGTGTGTGTATGTGTGTGTGTGTGTGTTTGTATGTTGGCCATATGAGTACAGGTACCTGCAGAGCCCTGATGAGGATACCAGAACCCATGGACCAGGTGTTACAGATAGATGGAAGCCATTCCACAAAGTGGTCCTAGGCGCAGAACTCAGTTGCTTTGAAGAAGTACCAAGAGCTCTTAAGCATTGAGTCACCACTTCAGCTCCACTCTTGATTTTTGCTATATACTGTTTTCATCCTTAGAGCGATTACTTTGGAACCTTAAATACGGGACTGTATTTAAACCTGCTTTTTTTCCAATTGCTTTTAGATATTAAGCATGCTGTATTATGCTTCAAATCTCTTTCTTATCTGTAAAGCCCTATTAATAGTTTTGATTTTTCATTCTGTAACATGTTCTATAGTTTTCTTTCAGTCACTGCACAGTCAGTTGTAGCCAGAAGGTTTCTCCGGTCCTGCCTAGCCCTGTGGTCCTGCAGCTGTTTATAAAATAATCATTCAGAGGCTTTTATTAATTACTAATTGTATGGTCTTATGGCAGGCTTCTTGCTAGCTAGCTCTTATAACTTAACCCATTTCTATTAATCTAAGAGTTGCCACGTAGCTGTGGTATTAGGTCTGCTGGCATCTTGCTGCTCCTTTGGCGGAGGCTGGTGTCCCCCCCCCCCCCCTTCTTTCTCCTCCATGTGTCTCTGCTTGGATTTCCTGCCTGTCTCTAAGCTGCCTTGCTATAGACCAAAGCAGTTTATTTATTAACCAATGGGAACAACATATATTCACAGTGTACAGAAAGACAGTCCCCAGCAGTCAGTTAATACATGTTTAGAACAATTCCAAAAATCCTGGTCTACAGCAGTACATGTATATTTATTTTAAACACCTAGAATATTTTATTGATTCTTTGATAATTCCATACAATGTGTTTTGGTCATATTTATACCTACTCACAACTTCTGCCAGACCCTTTCTCTACTAATCCAGCATGAGTCCTTTGTTTCTATAATTCTGTCATGTCCATTTTGTGCTGCCCATATACTTTTGGGTGTGGGGTCATCCACTGTGGTATGATGGACCTACCATGCCTCACACCCTTAAAGAAAACCAATTTTTCCCCCAGCAGCTCTCAAATATCAATAGCTCTTTAGCTAGAGGGAGACTTTATGCCTACCTACTCTCTCCAATCTGGAATTTTGTTTGGCTGGGACTTGTCCAAATATTGCACATGCTGTCACAATCAGAGTGAGTTCATATGTGCAGCTGTCCTGTTGTGACCTTGTAGACATGCATTCCCTCTGGCTCTCATTATATTTCTTCCACAATGGTCCCTGAGTATGATATAGACATCTCATTTAGCATCCATTCTCTTATTCTCAGCACCTTCTCTAGTTATGGGACTCTGTGTTCACTACAAAGAAAAAAAAGTTTCTCTGATGAGGGTGGAGAGGTATCCTAATCTATGGGCACAATAATAAGTCATTAGAGATTGGTTTAATACTATGTCAATTTATCATAATAATAGTAGCAGGTATTGCCCTAATGCATGAGACCAGTCTTGGAATAGTGTCTTGGCCCTGATTACAATGCTAAGTGTGGGTTCTGTCTTGTAAAAGGGAGCTTAGATCTAATCAGAAAGTGAATGACTTTTCCCTGACACTCATTTCACTATTGTACTTGTGGGCATATCCTTCCAGGTCAGTCATTATTTTAACTCACAAGGGTTCAGAAATAAGTAAGACTCACAGTTACTTTTCTCCTTTGTGTGACGCCTTCTAGCAATATAAAAACTAGCCAATAGTTATGAAGTTTCCAGTTTGGTACCACTGTGATTTTTTTTAATGCTATATAACTCAAGTATAGTTTGTTTTCAGCAATTGATTGTACCATTAACGCTGGAGTGTAACCACAAGCAGTGGTGATAACCTATAATGTTTCAGGGTCTATGGGACCCCTCTGGCTAACCCCTCCAGAAGAGAGTACCATACTGGGAAATGAGAATTTCATTTTAATATCAGTGTGCATCATGGCCAGAGATCTATGGTGGGCTACACTGAGTTCTGCTTTGTGCAAGAAATCTACTAGATTCTGTTCCTTGAGGAGGCATGGGCTCAAATGTGCTTCCTGCATGACCCATCAAATCAAGCTGAGGACCAGCAGCTACTGCTTGTACCTCTGCTGTAGCAACAGTAGGAACTATAAAGAGCAAATGAAACATGTGAGGCCTCTTAACTCTCACACTAGAATTACTCAGTTTTTCATGCAATGTTCAAATTAAACTAAATCTCCAAGCTCAATGTCAAAAAAAGGAGATATCTATATTATTCCTTTATATCATAATTTCAAATTTATATGACAGAGCAAAGATGTAGGAAGAGTTAATAAATGGAGAAATGGTGTCACCTGAACATTAGTGTTTCAATATCTTGTTTATGATTGATTTAAAAAGAGGAAAATGAGAATATTGGCTAAAATGCAATTATATTAATATTGTTTACTATAGCACGAAGTAGAAGATTTATGTTACCCAGAATGCGCCAAACCACAGAAGGTATTCTAGCACTGTATGTAAATGCATTTTTGATAGACTCTAGCAAATGTTTAGTTATGATTCATTTGCATACTTCACAGATATTTGCTTGGTTTTCCCTGGAGTATCTACTTTTTTTTTCCCTGCTGTGGAAAAGGAGAGCTTATTCATCATGTGATCACAATCTCTATAAATTCTTACTGAAATGTGTTCCCATGTTCCATGAAGATGTATTCCAATAGCCCTCTGATTCCCTGCTCTGACTTGAGCTGATTGATTTCCAGGGATGCTGCAAGGCACATCGTTGGAAGTCATTTTTTTTCTCTCCTGGGCTTATGATATTCTCTTTTGATCCTCATTTCTTCTTTCTTAAATCACCTGTGCATTTTCCATTGAAAATTTTCAAGAATTTTTCATTAAACGAGTAACAAAAACACAAATTTGAGCCCTTTTCTCAACATCTGTCACCACATTTGAAAAGTTTTACCTGGTAAAAGAAGTCCAAGTACAAATTAATAAATACTCAGAACATGAAAGGTCCGTTGAAGTCTGTATTTTTTAAATATATTATAAACCCCTTAGATGTTGATGGTAGTATACTTTCTGTTTCTTTTAAGTTAACAAGTTACATCACATGACAGCTAATTTCAGGGGTCAACTTGACTGGATTAAAGAATAAAAAGATAAATGGTAAAGCCTGATTTCTTAGTCTATCTATGAACGTGCTTCTTGAAGAGACTGGATCTCATGTCACGGATGTAGTATGGAAGGTTCTTTACCAATGCTAGCATCACCAACACATTTCTTAAGAGATCGGAAAAGGACCCAAGACTATGTAAAGTGAATGTAGTCTTTCTTTTGTGGAGCTCAAACAAACTTCTTCTATCATGGTGATCCAAACTACAAGTTCTCTGTCTTTGGAATTTGAAGGCTGCACAGTCCTCCATCCCAAACACACACACTCGTGCATGCACATATACACACCCTTAGTCTTTGGGCTGACCTAAGACTTGAGGTTACATCATCAGTAACAGGTTGTTTTTGTCATCATAATGCAAATCATTGATTTACTTTGACTGAAGATTCATTTCATAATGCCTCTAATTTCTCAGGAACTACATAATTAGTGTCCATTTCACATTTCTTAAATAATTATTCATACATGGCCTATTTTATTTGTTTCTCCATTTCCTTCCTTTCGCACTTAAAATTTGAGAACTTCTCTAATTGTATTAAAAAAATAACTCCAATTCTATTTTTTGTATGTATGAACATGTTTGTAAAGGGATATATTTTTGTTTGATGAAGTCACATATCTTTCTTTTCGTTTCTGGTTTTTTGAGACAAGTTTTCTCTATGTCCTGGCTGTCCTGGAACTCATTCTGTAGACCAGGCTGGCCTCGAACTCACAGAGATCTGCCTGCTCTATGTCCCAAGTGCTGAGATTAAAAGTGTGCACCACCACTGCCTGGCAAATTCACAATAAACATTTCTTTATGTCCCTCATACATGATTGGATACGTTTACAAAGTTTTGTTCCATGACTCTACTTGCTAAAGAGATTTCACAGGATCCTCTGGTTACTCTGTCTTGGGCAGTTTACCTCATGTGTCTGGTGAAACTTGATCAGCTACTTACAGAAATTCAAAAGTAAGTTAACAATTACAGTTAACTGACCATGTTTTTTTGGTACACTTATGAGTTTGTTTTCGTGAACAGGCATCTCTCTGCTTGGTTGAACCATGATTACCACCTCTGAGTAGGAAGCACAGATGCATAAGAGGCCCAAGGCTTCTGCCCTCTTGATAAATTGCATCCAATGTTTTATGAAGGATGTCATAGAAAAATCATGGATCCTCTCTACCAGGTGAAGAACGTTCTTACCTCTATTTCAGGCTTTCCTGGCTAGGGATGCAAATGTCTTCTTCCTCAACTGACACAATAACATCTCATATTCCTTCTGGATTCCAGGGAGATATCAACCAATCTTACTGTTTTCAGTTGGTTCATTTCTTTGTTTACATTTATCTGTTTTTGTTGTGTTTATATGTCTGTATCTTTGTGCATAGACAGGTGAAAGTATTGCATATTTGTGTATGGGTGTACAAAAAGACTGTATAAGAGCTTAAGGTCCTTTCGACCTGGAGTTGGGCTTGTTCATGTCTCAAGACTTTTGATTGTCAAATATTTATACTTTTTACTTTATTTTGCTTATTTCCACTGTTGCATCACTGATTTTATATATCAGAAAACTATTTTTCAATCTATCATCTACCTATATTTCCAGGCACCACTTATCTATCAACTAGCTAGCATCATTTATCTATTTGAAGACATAAAAGGGGCAATGTACTTTACTGTCTTTTCAAAATAACTAAAATATTTACTCTTTCCTCCAGGGTTGTTAAGGAAAAGACTCCTCCCACTTTCAAACCAACTTCCTACTGTTATCCCTCTAGGGAGGATGGTAGCCCAAAACACAAAGAAATTTCACCTGACTACTCCTAAGTCAAAAGAGGAGATCATTTCCTGCTAAAGCATTGACCTTGTCCTGGAGCTTATTTAGAAAGGATCATGAAATTACTCTTTTCTAAAAATGTAGCACACAGTACATAAAACACTTCTTCAGCGTATACTCGTCTGAAAACAGCAAACCAGAGAAATGTCATCACACACCGTAGAGAAAGAAAAGTGAAGCTGCCAATGGGCTGGAATGGTAGACGATCAGTCAAGGGGTGGAAGGGAAGAAGAGAAGAAAGGCTACAGAAGCCAAATCTGTCTCCAAGTGTCATAACGAAACCTAGTATTTTACATGCTAATTATATCATATTTAAAAAAAAACAGTCACTGAATAAACTTTTCTTTTTCATCATCTGTTTTTTGTTCTCAAAAACTGAATTCCGCCACGCGGTGGTGGCGCACGCCTTTAATCCCAGCACTCGGGAGGCAGAGGCAGGCAGATCTCTGTGAGTTCGAGGCCAGCCTGGACTACAGAGTGAGTTCCAGGAAAGGCGCAAAGCTACACAGAGAAACCCTGTCTCGAAAAGCCAAAAAAAAAAAAAAAAAAAAACTGAATTCCAATAATCGAACTTAGGCTTGCTCAATAGGTGGGAACCCATGCCTGGTACTACAAATATCGCTGATTCCCAGGCCTCAGGAATTCATAGACCTGGAAGAGAACTCACTATTGCCATTTTCTTAGACCAATATAATTTATAGCTGTGTTCTAGATATTAATCTTCTTAATTGTTCTTCTGATTCCTCATCAAGAAGCTTGTTTTTACATCAGACAGAGACCATTACAGAAAGCTGCAATTGGTAAAAATGCAGAGAATAACTGTGGGGTGCCTAGAACTGAGTTATACATCTATAAGAGAACCTCCTCACTGGCAACTCAAGAATAATGGAAAAAGAAGGGAAGAAATTTGGTAAGAGCCAGAGGACCAGGACAGCTGTTACTAGATATTGTTCCCTAGGTAGAAGAGGAGAAAATGCATTCATGAAATCTCAATAATATGAGTGTCTAAACAAGACCAGCACAGTGACAATAACAGTTGACATGCTAATGTGGACAGGGAACTTCCACATGGTTACACCCCATCTTAGTCAGTGTATTATTTTTATGAACAGACACTACAGCCAAGGCAACTCTTATAAGAGAAAGCATTTTATTTCGGGCTTGCTTACAAGTTTTAGAAATTTAGTAATGATCCTCATGGTGGGGAGCATGGCAGCAAGCAGGCAGGCATTGAAGCAGGAGCTAAAGCTGCATCTAATCCAGAGAGAGAGAGAGAGAGAGAGAGAGAGAGAGAGAGAGAGAGAGACAGAGAGAGAGAGAGAGAGAGAGAGAGACAGAGAGAGACAGAGAGAGAGAGAGAGAGAGAGAGAGAGAGAGACTGGACATGGGGTGATCCTTTTAAATCCAAAATCCACTCTCAGTGACACATTTTCTACAGCAAGGCCACATCTTCTCATCCTAATCCTTCTAAACAGTTCCATTTCTTAGAAATTAAGCATTCAAACATATGAGCCTATGGGGGACATTCTTATTCAAACCACCACGTACCCTTAGATGAAGACCTACAGACAGTCAATAAATGCTAAGAGAAGAATTAGTTGTTTCTTACAGAGATAAAATTCTGCATAGGAGGTCTGAAATCAAGTAAATGGTCAGCCCTAAATATATGTACATATCAGGAATGCTAAATGGATTCAGCGGGTTGTATATACACGTGTGTATGTATGTTTTATGTGAATGTGTGTATATTGTATATATATATACAGACACAGACACACACACACACACATATAGTGCCTGTGTTTCACAACAATATTTATGAATTTGGGATATGGGTATGGGAGAAGTTTGGGGAAGTGGATTAAGAGCAAGTGGTTAGTACTCATATCAAAAAGTTAAATAACAAAACACTGATTGCTAGGAATTAATTTGATCATAATATTTTCTTAGAAGAAAAAAAAATAAGTGGATTCTTAATAAAGCCCAGAGAATATTTACTTTATCTTTTTGTTTTATTAAACTATTCAAATCAAAATCTCTATATAAACCTTTGGTTTCACTTTCAAAATGAATTAGGGGCATTAGCTGGTTGTTTCTAAAATAGTCTTATGTACATTTCACATGTGAAATAGTAATCTATTGAATAATATTCAAACCACTATTGCCTGTTTTTTTAATTTATTACATGAGATGGTGGTCTCACTGTGTAGTATAGGATGGCCCTGAACTCTGGGCTTTTTTGCCTCAGCCCCTTGATGCTGAGATTGCAGATAGGAGAAGACATGGCCAGCTCTTCTTAAAGTACCACAAAGAAATCAAGTCTGGGGTGGTGAGATGAAGTCTAGAACTTTCAGAAGTTTAAAAAAAAAACACATCTAAATATGAATACATGTATAGCAACATTTTTTTCTGGCATTATCTTTTCATTTTGCTCTATGTGATAGTGTTCTTTGAAATATAAACCCTGTTTCTATTTTTCCACCACATTATCTCTTGGGCTTTTTCCATTTTGTCCACATAATATAACTATCGCTGTGTTCCTGACTACAGCTCTGCTATCTGAATGCAGAATCTTTGTATGAAGCCCATGTACACATGGCTATGGAAATGCTGATGACTTTTATTTTTAATTAATTTTTTTCATTTATTTTACATACCAATCACCGTTTCCCTTCCCTCCTCTTCTCCCATTTTCTCCTCCTCTACCCTTACCCCCTTCAACCCTACCCCCCATCTACGCCCCTCCCTATCCACTCCTCCTCCATTTCCATTAAAAAAGGGGCAGGCTTCCCATGGGTGTGAGCAAAGCATGACACATCAAGTTGAGGCAGGACCAAGCTCCTCCCACTGCATCAAGGCTGGGCTAGGTAATCCAGCATAGGGAATGGGTTCCCAAAAGCCAGCTAAGCACCAAGAAGAGGTCTGGATCTCACCGCTAGGAGCTTTATAAACAGATCAAGCTACACAACTGTCACACACATGCAGAGGGCCTAGGTCAATCTCACACAGGCTCCCTAACTGTTGGTCCAGTGTCATGAGTTCCCATGAGCTCAGGTCAGCCTGGGTTCCCCACCATGACCTTGACACCTCCTACCCCACCCACTTCCCTGTGGCTTGTACAATCCCTCCCCAAACTTTTTTCAGCAGGACTCCCAGAGCTTGGCTCAGTGCTTGGCTGTGAATCTTGGCATTTGTTTCCATCAGTTATTGGATGAAGGCTCTCTGATGACAATTAGGGTAGTCACCAATTTGATTACAGGAGAAGGCCAGTTCAGGCACCCTCTCCACTATTGCTAGAAATCTTAGCTGGGGTCATCCTTGTGTATTCCTGGGAGTTTCCTTATTTTTAATCTTAACAAAATCTGTTGGAAAATTTGATCTTCTCTTGTAATTAGTTCTTATAGAGTTGTATTATGCATTTAAAAATAAGAGCATATAAAGAATTCAAAATGCATAATTTACAAAATGCATACATATTCAGAGGAGATAACTAAAATAAAACAGTGTCTCAGTTTAGAATATTGCGTATTTTGATGCCAATAAAGTGGGATGTTCTGAAATTTCCTAGACAATGGTAGCTAGAATATATAACTGAACAAAGTGTTGCTCTAACAAAGCAGCATAATGCTTTTAATTAAAACATTAAAGTAGGACACAGACAAGACCGTTAGACACAACAAGTTTCATTTCATCTGAGGCAACACAAAAAAGGAACACATTTATAAAACCAGATATGAAACCGACAGCGAGCATAATTGAAATATGACTGGCTTATGAATCTATCAATTACATTGGGCAGGGAAATGTAACATTTTGGCATTCTCATTTCTCCACTTTTATCTGACAACTCACAAAAGTAGGTAACCTTCAGGGTCTTAGCAATTTACTTCTTGACTCAGAAGGAGAACACTGCTCTGAAATTTTCATGATTAGTATTGACACCGAGAGAAATTAAAGTGAATACTGGGAATATAGCTTATTCAATTTTTACTAGCAAAACGAAAAAACTTCAGCTACATTCATACGTATCCAAACATGTCAGCTGTTTCTCAGAGACAAGTCCTGAATGATGCTACAAACAGAAGCCCCTGAAGATGAGACAGAACTCAGAACCTCAGCAACAAGATATAGTGTTTAACGAAGCGTAAGTGTGATGTTCTCTCAGCAAAGATGAGGCACCATTGTTTAGTACTACCTACTGGTAAAGGAAGCTTGGGTCTACTTACTACTTATAAATCAGTAAGTTGTGTAATTTAAAATAAGACATAAATAAATAAGAATCTTTGTCTTTATATCCTCAAATCCTTATACTAAGGTCTACGGGAAAATTTTCACATAAAAATATGTATTATATGTATTAGAGAATAAATTCTGTAGTTTACCTTAATTTTTCAAACTTTCAGGACAGGGAATCCAATTCTGTAGCTCTATTTTTGCATTTCTGTTCCATTCTCAATGGATAGAGTATTGATGGAGTCTTTAAAACTTTACAGTCATTTTATGCCCCTACACAATGTATTTATTACAAAACCCATAAAATCATACACTGGATGCCTATCACAGATGTACAGATAGGACAATGAAAATAAACAACATACACTTTTGTGATATTTTAATGATATCTCCATTGTCTCTGTGTGAACAGACAGGTGTGAACATTTTAGCTACAGAATTCTCAGGAGATCTACTTTATGCATCTCTACAATACAATTTAATGGGATGAAATTTACATTTACACAAAGTGTTGAAAGACTAGTATTTAAAGTATTAAACTAGTATTTAAAGCAAATAACCTGAATTTTTAATTTAGCTTACCTTAAATTCGTATATAGACGTCCGAACACAGATGTTTCTACAGGTATTTTCTGAGTGAGTGTATGTGTGTGTGTGTGTGTGTGTGTGTGTGTGTGTGTGTGTGTGTGTATGTGTACATGTACATTGATTTTATTTTGTTTTGATTCTTATAGTATGAGTCAATATATAAATTAAGAATATATATCAGTCTACTGGTTGATAGAACTATTTTGCTTACATTTCAATACACTTCAATGTTTACAGAAAGGAAATTGTATTATCTATTCTTTTTATATTTATTTTCTCTTTAGGAGGAACTATAAAAAAAATTCTTATTGTGCGTCAGACTGACTTCTTTGGAAACCTAGGTTTGCTAGCCCCAGCTTCCACTCAGGTCTGGGTAACTTGAGCATGTGGTGGGACCACTCCACAACTGTGAGAGCAACCTCTCTCAAAATTCAAAATGACTGCTCGTTTCTTCACTTAAAGAGTTACCCAGGCTATAAGATTAAAAACGAAACCAGATCAAAGTTTCTCTTCGATAAACACTTAGTATTTGTTGGTTTCTGAGTCTCTATCATATTTTCAAACAACTTCACTGAAATTTCTAGTAACTTTTAGGTAATAGAAATGTCTTCAGCATGCTTTCATTTAATAAGCAAGCCCTCAATGGTAGCTTAAATAGCATGATAATTCCACGTGCTGTGTATAAATTCACAAGGATATTAAATTTGGGACTTCTTTTTCCTTGCTTACACCTGCTGCATTTGGGGATCATTAGAGGCTGTAAGAGCTGGGACTCTGAGCATTGGCAGATCTGCATTGGAATGGCAGCCCTCTCATAATGATGGATATGGTGATATTTTATTTGTACTGAAATGTGATTTTATTTGTATGTTAATAAATAAAGTTGCCTGGGGATCAGAGCTGATAGCAAGCCATAGCAGAAGTCTGGCAGTGGTAGCACACGCCCTTAATCCCGATCACATGACAGGCAGATCTCTGTGTGTTTAAGGATACCACCAGCATGGAGACACATGCCTTTAATCTCAATACCAACCATAGAAGATCTGGAGGTCTGTATAGATGGGCAGTGACGAGTAGGTCATGTGGTTGGGTTTACAACCAATGAGAAGGCAGAACAGAAAGTCTATAAGAAGACAGACAGACAGGAAGTAGTTCTCTGGCTGAGGAGGACAGCAGCAGCAGTGAAGGGTAAGGTTTTTTAGCTCTTAGCTATTGCTCTGACCTCTTGGGCTTTTTAACTCTGCAATCAGCTCTGTGTTTCTTATTTAAAAAGACGGTTACATCTACAGATGGATGGTTAAAATGTATAAATATGTGAATAAATGATTTCCAGTGTGTGTCCCTTAGCTTTATTAAAATGTCGAAGACTGTGCTTAAATTTAGAACTTTCATGTCTCAGAGTTCCATAAAATAAATGAAAGTGAAAAAGGAAATGTGTACAAAACCAGTTCTAAACTCACATGTCTTGAAGGATGCCCCTTTCCCAACTCCACATTTGCTTCACTCTTATGCCAACAGCCATGTATACCTGCCACTGAGCTGAGGAACAGATACAGTATTTGATAAGGTCCATCCATGGGAGAACAGACACGGAAAAGAGGGTCATATCTGGTCTGTATACTCTGTGTCATTGGGCAAAATATTCTGCCACTGGGAGACAGAATATGCTCCTAGGTGTGTGCGCTCCCTGGGCCTGTTAGTGCTGTAACTATGGAGTGCATGTTGTTAGAGGAAGCTCTGGTTTAAAGATTAAGGCAGAGTTTACTGCTGGCATTGTGTGAAAAAGGAGCTAGGAAGGAAGGAGGGATGCATTCTTTTTCTTTTTATAGAATATCTTCCTCCAAACACTGTGTTTTTCTATCTCTGGTATCAGAGGTGAAGTCTTACCAGATGGTTGGGTTGATATGGCTGCAACAGAAACTCAACTGTAGGTGCTTTTCTGTCTTTGGAAAGGTCTTTTACGCTATTTCACTGCTGAGAATTCCTCATCCATAGCTCCCCTTCACTGATTTGCCAATATGCCACTTTTCTTTGTGTCCCTGTGGACCACAGAGGCAAGGAGATCAGGGAGGTTACCCGGAAGCTGCTTTAGAACTCCATGCCTCCAAAAGCATAGAGCTGCTTGATTTGGGGAGATGTGTCGGTTCCACAGGGAATCCATGCACATTCCTTCTCTGTCATTTTTGGGAATTTCAGTCCTATTCCCCAAGCCTCCCTGCCTTTGCCCTGTGGTGGACCAGCGTGGTGTCAGCCAGAGCTTCTCGGTTTTGCAGGCCTCACAGGTGTCAAAGCATCAGTTCAAATCTCATATATTATAAGAAATCTTAATGAACATGGAAAAAAACCAGCACCTTACTTCTTTCTGACCACGCTGCATAGTGGTCTAGTTCCTTTATCAGTAATTATATGCTTACCATAAATCATAACTTTTAAAGGGAGTATTTGGAAGAAAGAATGTTGGTTGCTTCAAAAATCCACCAAAGCTCTTGAATTTGAATTTACAAAGCACAAGAAGCTAAAAGTTGGGCAAAGAATGTGAACCTCAAAGAGAGACTGTACTTTCAAATGACAGAACCAAATCAACCGAAGTCCTGAAACCCAGAAAATAACCGGGAGGTTAACTTTAAATAGACTCCAAACAATTTGAAACTGTCAAGCCATAAACTATAGCAGAAAGATAGCTAGCTATAAATATTTTCTTCAATTCAGTAGCTCTTAAGAGGAAAGAAAAACACTGTGTTCTTAGATAAAAGGTGTCATTTATACTCTTGCACAACTATGCATCAAGTTGAAAAAAATTACACAGCTTTGAACTTCAAGCATCACTTAAAAAATAGCCTAGTAACAGTTCAATTGCCTCAAGAAACCAAGATGTATTCATGTTTGTTTAATTTTTACATAAGGGACTATAAATATGTCTTATGCATCTTAGATGACTTTCATAAATAAGAAAGTCATTGAGAATCAAGGAGCTAATGTCACAGGAATTAAGAGATTACTCAGTAAAACTGAAAATCAAAATCATCCATCTTGAGTCAATTAATGAACAACATTTTTGGTAAAATCAATAATAATATTGGAATTAATAATAAATTAATTTGGAAATTGTTTTATCATTTATAGGAATAAAATGTTATGTCAAGATCTAGTGCATATATACATGTATGTATATATATATATATATATATATATATATATATATATATATATATATATTATAGACACATGTTTAAATGGAGATATAGAAAATGACTATCCATATTGAAAAATGTCACCCATGTTATCATCAGATAACAACATATCTACTTTTAAATGGATCCCATTTCTTACTCTATTAAAATATGACAAATTGCTGTTGTAATTATTTTTAGAAACAGTCTACTCTACCACTGAGTAGACTGACTGCATCTTCTAAAGGTGCTCTGTGGGACTCTGCTTACCTCTACATATACCATGCTGGAACTTATCATTACACATGAGGGCCAAATGGGAAAACTGAGAATACTGATTTATTTTTTAATGTACACCATTTTTATACACATCAGTTGAAATGGAATATAGCAAAAATCCCTAAATATTAAAACATCTATGAATAAGAACAGAAATCTAAAGTTGTAGTGTAGGCTGTGAGCCATAGAAACTTAAGAAGGCTGCTCAATGGATTTCAACATTGTTTGTCTATATTAGACAAAGTAGTTTTCATGATTCTAATCACCATCTCCTCAGAAATGGAAATATAAGCTACCATGAAGTATACAAGATGAAAAATGGCCGGGCGGTGGTGGCACACATCTTTTAATCCCAGCACTCGGGAAGCAGAGCCAAGAAGATCTCTTTGAGTTCAAGGCCAGCCTGGTCTACAGAGCAAGAGCCAGGACAGGCACCAAAACTACACAGAGAAAGCCTGTCTTGAAAAAAAATGAGAAATATTGAAAATGAACATTTTAGCATTGATACATTAAACAGTACCATGTTCAAAAGCTACCATATGGCAGGCACCTTTCTAGGTATAGGTGTAGACAAATGTGAAGCAGCTGTGACATCCATCATCAGCAGGTGACTCCAAAGGTCTACTATAAAAAGTTAAGGAAATAGCAATGGTTTCTTTTGCTATTCACTATACTTTCTCCAGGTTTCTAATTCAGTTGTCTAAAATTGAGCAAGTGGCTTCCAATACCTCCTGTCATTCATTTGTTCATTAACATGCTCAACATATTTGAGTGGCAATTATGAATAAAACATAATCTTACAATGTGGTTCGGTATAAAGTATATGTAACTGAAGCATATACCTTTCATATACATAAGGTGATGAGAAATATAGAACAAATAAAGGGGTAGACATAATAGAAATATTATATAGAAGATGAGAGTAGGGGGTTTTCTTTTGAGAGACACAGAGACATTAGACCTGATGTTGGAGATGAGCGACAGTGAAGGGGCTTTCTGGACATAAGAACTGCATCAGCAACGTCAGGACATGGGAAGCCACCAATTGTGGAAGAAGAATGGCAGGTGATAAACTCTGGTGAAGCCTCTGGTGTATAAAAAGATACAGATGATACCCGGAACTGTGATCAGTACCAAAGTCTGGTGAAGCATGGGGTCCAGCTTGTGGAGCTAGTGAAATTAACTGTGCCACTTACTGTGTGAAATGCAAGAAGAGTGTATGAGCTGACCTGTTGCTGTTAAGGAATTGATCATTGAGAATAAACATGTCAGATAAATGCAAGTGCCCTCCACATAGCTGTCCTCTACAGGGTGGTATAAAGCATTGCCTAAAGGAGGTATCTGGAGGAACAGCACTGTCCTGGAAGGGCACATACTCAGAGCCATCGGTTCTATGGCAAATCACTCATGGTGCCTCTCAATGTGAACTTGGGTTCTCAGGATGTTTTCTCTTATAAGGCCAGCTCTGGTCCTGACCACACCTCCAAGACTACAAAATGCTATTTGTCTTTTGCTCTTGAAGTATACAGACCTTTGGGGGCAAAGCTGAAGCTTATGAAATCCTTCAGTTTGTGCTGTACAGCAGCAGTTCTAAGGCATGTGTGACTTGGGAAAGGTGGCTGGGGATGTGCTGTGCAAACACAAAGGAAATGACTCCAGGAAAAGGAGTTTGCTAACTCTAAAACACAAATCTTGACACAGACTAGTAGCAAAAGTGTCAGCTCGCTCTTTAGGTAAGCTTGATGGAGACCACTGTTTATTGCTCTTTAATATTTCAGGCAAAGCAAGTCACCACCTGCAAGGCAATATTAACCTCTTCACTATTTCAATAAAGGCTGTAGTTACTGATGCGTGGGGGCATTCTCTTAGTGTGTATTTGTATTAGAACATACATATTTGAGGATGCAAAGGAATCTTGCAATAGCTTTCAGGTACACTCTACCCTCGCTTCCTGAATCAATCACCTGTCCACTCTCCTCTGGATGTGATTAAATTCTCCATTTCTGATTTTTTTTATGCTCCTCCAAACCTATGTGTTATAGGTAACTGATTTAAATAGTATTAAACAAATTCTTAAAAATTATCTAGCAATTATCTATAAATCATTCTTTAAAAACTGAATCCCTCCACAAGACCATCAAAAAGATCATGAATATTGATAATCTCAAAAAGAAGAGAGAAAATAAATAATGTCCCAAAATTCATTTGGTCATAAAGCTCATTATAAGATGAAGTGGTCTTTCACTCCTCATTAATTTCATAGGCTCTGAAAGGCACATACTTACTTAAAAGTTTCCTTTTGGTTTAATTCAGAGATCAACATCAGAACAGGCACACTGTTGCTTCATGATACATCAATGAATTTATTAATCAACAACAATATATTCATTTACTCATTTAATAAATATAGATCAAGCAGTTACTATAACCTAGGTTCTTTCAGGCAAGGCAGAGAGAGTAAAACATAAGCAAATTAACATTTTATTCTAGAATGGAATGTTATTTTCTAGATGGAAGGATAAACGCCACAAATACAAAGTACAGTGTGTTGTGAGTAATGAAAATGATAATGCTAATAAATGATAATAATAACAAAAATAAATAAAATAATGCTATGTAAAGAGGTGGTACAGAGAGGTACAACAGAATGTCACCTCATGCACTGTACTGACTGTCACTATGAAATGTATCTCTTTCATCAAAAACTGATACCAAGGTAAGGGAAAAGCACTCTGGTTATCTAGTAAACAGAAAAGCACACAGATGACCCAGATGCAAAAGTCCCAGGCTGGAAGCAAGTGTGTCATGGTTGAAGACAAGAGAAGAGACCAAGAGAAAAATCAATAGTAGAAGATGAAGTGGGGAAAGATGGACATGAAGACCCAGCACTTTGGGTCTCACGAAGGGAGTTTGTATTCAACCTTAACCATGCTAAGTAACCCTGGATGTTTTTGAACACAGAAATGACCAAATACAATGATCAACTGAAGACGGTCAATTAGGCTGTCTATACTGGAGATAGACAAGGGACAAGTGTACAGACAGCAAAACCTTTAGCATAATGTCAGGCTGGAAATGGTGCTGTGGTGGAGCAGACAGGAGGGAGAAATGGAATCTGGATAGTTTTTAACAAGTCACAGAACATACAGACTTCAGGTCCAAATAATTCTTCAGTAAAGGAAATAAGAGCAGTTCAAACAGCTTCTCTTCCTCTATCCATGTTTGTTTAGTGTGTGTCTTTCTCCCCACTCTCTACCTCTCACACCTGCTACTGAACGGGATTATACAATAAGTAGTCCTTACTTTCTAAGTTGAGGGGTTTAGTGTTTCCTCTCTCTATTCCATAACTAGCTCATGTATAATTATTGTTAGTTTAGTTCTGCTTACTTCTATCATGCTAAAAGGAAACAGTATTTTAGAAAATCAGTGACTCAGTGATGATGAGTAAATTACAAATCTATAGAATTCATAATTACACAAAAGCACTTTCAAATATTTAAATTGCCCAGGCATTATCAGATGGAATCTAATAATAAGCAATCAATCCAGCGATTTCTGCTTAATGGAACCTCATCATTATCTTGACCGGACACAGAGTCACCTAGATACCTACATCTGGTATGTCTGTGACAATGTTTCCAACGATATTTAACTTAAGAGAGAAAGCCTAAACCCAGTGTGGGCAGTATGGAATGTCCTGGAGCCCTCGACTGACTAACAATGGGAAAATGAGAAAGCAAGCATCAACCTTCATCTTTCCAAGCTTCATCAATGTTATGTCATCAGTTGCTGCCTCCTCAGCTATGTCTTCCCTGTCATGGCTGACTTCGCCACTCTCTCATGGTCTAGGCCAAAATTTTCTTTTCCTGCTTTAAATTTCTAATAATTATCTATATGGTCAGGCATAGCATAGTAGCTCATGAGCAAAGTAACTCACATGAGAAGTAAACTAGGGTTTATCAGAATTGCTAATTCAAATCTTTATGACATGCTATGGCACATATGTAAGCCCTGGTACATATGAGCTCTCATTTCTCTTACCGTAATACCTGTGTCCATCATTCAGATAAACTGTATTTATCTTACTACAAAAAGTCAAGCAATGCCTTCACTTTCCATGGAAAATCATCTTTTTCAGATGATTAAGGGTGAGGTATTTTCTTTTAGAATTGTTCTAACTGGTACCATACAAAATTGTTAAAACTCTCTGAATAGCAAAGGTTAATTCATCTTCAAATTATATATTGCCTTAAATTTCTATGAATATAGAGGCTGTAATATGATTGCTAAATCAATAAGGAAAAATAAGAGCCAAAATCAATCGAGTTACATTCCAAAGGCCGACACTGGTAAATATTCGCTCAATACAATCGTGATGTCCAGATTTCCCATTTCAATGTAAATTATGCTCTTATTTTCCAAAACTATTATTGTATTTTACCTTGTAATTATATTAGTCTTGATTTATATACTTTCTTTGAAACTTTTTCTTGAACGTGGGCTGTACTGTACAATTGTAACTCAGCTAGCTTGAAAGAGAAAATAATAATGTATCTAAAGTCAATTGATTTTTATGGTTGTTTCTTAGCTGAAAAATCATAGTTTATTTATTTATTTATTTATTTACTCACTTATTTATTTATTTATTTATTTATTTATTTATTTATTTATTTATTTATTTATACTGCAGAGCTTTTACTTTACAGCAGCGTACAAACAACTTGTGCGTGTACATTAAAAAGCAAAGCAGTCAAATGAAGGATAACACGCATGCCAGGAGTCTTCTATCAGTCCGTGTAAACAAACACTAGGTTCTAGCTGGCAGGGAGCAGAGTGTGATGCCTGGGAGTGCAGCAGCAGACTCAGTGCAGCCCTATATTGATAAAAATCAGCGTGGTGTGGCTGGTGGTATCTCGTGTCCCTTTTATAATATTTTATTGCTTCATAATTTTGTACATGCATATGTTTTCAACAAAGCCTCATTTCCTGCCTTATGATTTCTCCCTTTTCCCCCACCACTTCTTTTCCCTCTGAACTTGGTGTGGTTTTGTACCTTCTGTTTTAAACAGAGGGTGTTTAGCGCTGAGCCCACTTAGGGCTTCATGTATGTGTATGAATATAGAACCATCTATTCATCCATAGGTAGCCTTTCAGTAGACATGTCTCTGACAAGACCTTACTCTCCACATCCCGCAGCCATCACTTGCAAACATCTTCTCATCTCTGGGTTGGATTTGGACCAGTGAGAGGGCTCCATGGGCTTCTGTCTTCATGTTTGACTACTTGAGTTTGATCCCAGAACTCACATGGTAGAAGGGGAGGAGAAATTCACTCAGATTATCCTCTGACCTTTATACACACAACAAAGCATGCATGTGTCCTCTTTCCCAAATAAATAAAAGAGGTCAAGTGGCAAAAGTCACTATTACAAATATCATCATATATATTTAAGCCAATGTGTTAATACTTATATAGAAATGGGTACCTAAATATGTATTTTATATGCTTTTTAAAATTCTAGATTATATCCTAGTTATGCTGTAGAAAGCAGGGGGAAAAAGACCATAATAATGCATATTAGAAATGATAAGAACATATTATATAGTCCAACATATAGTAAGAAGTTAAGTAAATAAAAGTAATCTATGTGCTACTAAAGTTCATTAGCAAAAAGTAAATATTTATGATATCAGTGTAATCCATCTTAAACTATTTTCCAAATATTAACACTGTACACTTCTGTTCAAGTCTTCATTAATCATTTGTCCAAGCTATGGCACCTTGAAGGTGTCTGAAGAGGTCTACTCTTATGCATGCCACCAGTACCTTTTATTTTTATTTTTAACAGCGGCTAGAATCATTCCCAAAACAGAGATTAACTGACACATCCTCTTACACTCTACTGTCCTAATGTGTACCTCTGTAGTAACATTGAAAATTTCAAATTCTGAAGATGAAATTAAGGCATTTCATTTTCTGGCCTTTTATTTTCTCTGGTTTGTTTCCTGACTCTTCTGTTCACCATGTTCAGTAACATTCCCTTCAGCATCCTACATTTCTACTCTTTGATTCACATGGCTGGAATTCTGGCTATTTTCACATTTCTGCTCAAATAGCAAATGGGTATAGAAAGTTTGTTTCCCAGGATCTAAATAACACTCATATTCCTCCACCTCTTGGACCCTTTCTTGTTAGTACCTAAGAATATCCCTGTTGTTCTTTAGGCCATATGATGTTTCAGTTGGCTGGGCGACCAACAGCCAGGGATAGAGTAGACAGTAGTATGTCTTAGGCTGACCCACTAACAGGTGATAATGTTCCTTGCTAAACACATAGTGAATACTGGGCAAATAGAAACCCTGCTCTTACCAAACATTGTCAAATGTCTAATTACAGTACTTTCTGATGTGACTGGGAAGACTTTGGAGGAAGAATGAAATTGTATGTGAGTAGCTAGTAAGGAAATGGTGAGAAAGCACAAAAATAATGTGGAAATCAAAGTTAGTATCATTTGAGGCTGGAGAAAATAGAAAACTGTTTCTATATGATTAAAAAGGTTTTTTTAAACACATATTTCCTTTTTGATTCTTTGTTAATGCACACCAGTACTTGATATTATATATTATCAGGCTATCTTTTAAAGTTAAACGATTTGAACATTGTGGAGTCATATACACCTCAGGAAATGATGAAAAGCAGCCCTAGCACATTTCACCAGTTTGCCTAAGTCATTAGCATTTTCTAAAGTAATTTTATAACCATAGAACAAAAATATTAACATTACTATAGTATACCAATGCCACCCAAATGACACCGGCTTTTGTGTGTATAATTTTTCTATATAATTTTATCCCTACGTAGAATTGCCAATCTATCACCATACACTGGATATTCAATGGTTCATACAGTCCTTTATAACCATGTTCCTCCCTGCTAGTATCTGGAAACTACTCATCTCTAGTTCTAAAAAGTTCCCATTTTAAAAATGTAATGTGTATGTGCATTCCAGGGTGGTCTTAGCCATTCATTTTCTACAGGACATCTCCACAGATTCTGGAATGGAGCTCTTGCAAATTAAACTTCTATGAGGTTTCAGATAGTTCTTTGTCTAGATTTATTTTCTTATATCTCTGATATAAATACATGAGTACAATCACTTAGCAATATGGTAATGCATGTGTCATACATTTTATGATCCTATTCTGTTGCTGAAGCTACAGGGTGCCAGGGCAGGACAAGAGAAATCCTCTGACTACACCGTAGGGCATTGATCCACATAGACCTAAGAATGCTTAAAGATTCTGAACGCACAGAAACGGAGCCACACTAGACTTCCTAGTCTCACAGTCTCATGCCAGTAGCAGTGCAGACTTGTCTCCCAACAGCTGCCTGTGAGACGGAGACGCCAGCTGCTGCCCAAGGAGCAAGTTGCCACCAGACCAGTAAAGTCACGGAACACATGACAAAACATAGATTAATAGAAATGGGTTAATTTAAGATATAAGAGCTGGCAAGCAAAAGCCTGCCATAAGCCATACAATTGATAACTAATATTAAGACTCTGAATGATTACTTAATAAACGGCTGTGGGACCTTGGTGCCGGGCAGGAGGGACAGGAGAAATCCTCTGACTGCACTATTCCCAATTAGAAGTCCTGTGACCACAGACACTTGATCATTTTGACTAGTTGCTATATTTCCGTGTTTAGAACAATGCTTGGAACAATTTGAGGAGTATGGATAATTTGCTTTGGATCCTTATGGAGACTGATTTTATGTGCACAGAAGGTTTTATTTTATAGAATTAAGAACTGAATTTTGAATCTTCAGAAATTGATTTCTGAGAAAGCTAGTTGAGGTAATAGTAAGAAATATAGTCGTGGTCAATATAGACAGGTCAAGCAGGAAGGCTGAACACCTGGATTCTTAGTGATTTAGATGGTCTAGACATAGGCACATGAATTTCTGTGGGATTCAGTAAGGGCTAGAATTGTCCTGCTGTTCTTTAGGCCATATGATGTTTCAGTTGGCTGGGTGACCCACAGCCAGGGACAGAGTAGACAATAATATGTATGTCTTAGGTTGACCCTCTAATAGAACCAGGCAATAATGTTCCTTGCTAAACACATATTAAATCCAGGGCAAATAGAAACGCCGCTCTTACTAAACATTGTTAAATGCCTAATTACAGTACTTTCTGACATGACCAGGGAAGACTCTGGAGGAAGAATGAAATTGTACGTGAGTAGTTAGTAAGGAAATGGGTGAGAAAGCACAAAAATAATCTGGAAATCAAAGTTAGTATCACTTGAGGCTGGAGAAAATAGAAAATTGGATCTCACAGTTTCTTTTTTTTTTTTTAATGTATTTCTTTATTGATTCTTGGGAAATTTCACATTGTGCACCCCAATCCTGCTCACCTCCCATCTCACAGGTTTTAAAAGCTGCATTTGTGATATCATCTGTATTCCTGAGATATTCTTTATAGAATTATTTTTGAGTCAGTTCTAGAAGCTCGGGCCTATTAGTGTGAGCACAACACCTTCATGGATTCAATATTGTGGCAAAATTTACAGCATGTTTCTATTCAAAGTTTATTATGTTTCTGGAAATCAAGTTTTTTAAAAAAAAATAAGAAACAGTATAAAAAGAATGATTCATTGTTATATCTTGGGTTTTGTGTATATCAGATAATTTAATTTCAAACATCATAAACTTCTGTCTTTGTTGGACAGTGTCTCTGTGTACATGCTGGGTGTCTATATGTGTTAGCACAATCCCTTTGTTGGTCTTCAGCCAATTTTTAAAAAAAAATGAAGAAACTAAAAATGGCTTGGAAAATTGGCTACTATGAACAGGCCAAGTAGTATGAACATTTAAAAGGGGCAAATAACATCCCTTGCTTGAGTGTTAACATCAGGTGTGAATTCCTGCCATACTATGATTTGCATTATTTTAAACAAAGACCAAATCAAAATAGAAAAACTCAACACATTTGTGGAATTGCACACCAGAGTGAACCTTAGGTTCTGTACCCTAATGCTGATATGTCTTTGAGTGCTTCACTGTTTAGTTTCATTAAGGCACTGTGATTGCATATGGACTGTTCTAGAACACTGTTTCTCATCTTTTTTTAACTTAGAACCATATGAGTTTTTTTAACTGGTTGATTCTAATTACCTTTACATTAGAATATCTGGGGTGGGAACTAGACATTCATGTTTTTTAGAGATCATTATGTGACTTTAATGTAAAAGCAAGGCTGAGAACCAAAGTTCTAGAACCTTTTGAGTTACGTTCACCACTGTACCCGTTAAATAACTGGGAGAAGGAATCAAATCCATTCACTGGGATTTCTGTGATGAGCCAAAGAAATATACATATTTATATGGATCACCCCCTGATTCTTATGCCCCTGAGAACCTTGGGCCTAGAGACATAAGCTACTTTCTTGAATCTTCAGCCACCTTGGAATCCAATCGCAACTTTGACAGTCAAAGTTCTATGAAGGAATCTTTTTGAGATCTTCGTTAAACTGTCATGAGCACGCTGATCCATGGAATTGAATTGAAGACCCACCCATTCATGAATTACACATATATAGAAATCTGATTTTTGATAAAGAAACCAGAAATACCCAGTAGGGGAAAAGAACAAATGGTGCTAGTCAATCTGGATGTCTGTATGTAGAAGAATGCAAATAGACCCATGCTTCTCACCCTGCACAAAACTTAAGTCCAAGTGGATCAAGGACTTCAACATACAACCAGATACACTCAACCTGATAGAAGAGAAGCTCATTGGCACAGGAGAAGATTTTACAGACAGAACACCTATAGCACAGTCACAAATACCAATAATGAATGGGACATTTTGAAACTGAATTCTATAAGGCAAAGGACACTGTCAGTGAGACAAAGAGGAAGCCTATGGAACAGGAACAGATTTATACCCACTCCACATGTGATGGAAGTATCATATCCATAATGTATAAAGAATTCAAGAAACATATTTTGAATTTGTATCTCATTTTGTTCTCATTGGCTGTTGTCACTTGGGGGTCTGCTCTTTTCTAGAGAGGAAATGGAGGAAGAGTGAATCTGGGGGACAGGGAAGGTGAGGGGAGCTAGCAAGAGTTGAGGGAGGGGAAACTGTGGTTGGGATGTATTATATGATAGAGAATCTATTTTCAATTAAAAGAAAAAATGTTCTCAAAGTTTTGAAATTTTATTAGGGAAAACTGGTTGCCAATGTAATAAATGAAATAAAAATGTAAGCTTGATAAAATTAGGAGTGACCTAAGGCAAAGAGATAAATTTTTATAGAAAAACATAAAGCTCCATTTGAAGTCTTTCCTTGATATGCACCAATTTTTCTTATACAATGAAATTAAAATATTTAGAGACAATTACTACAATTTTCCATCATGTCTTAGAATACTAGAGCATTAGGCATACTGGCTGTAAAAAATTTCAAAGTGAGTACATAGACAACTCATCTGACCCTAAAAAATACCTCGTGCAGGCAGACATGACATAAGTTATTTATCTCAATGTTTGCAGATATCTTAATTTCTTCTACACAGCACAGTGAAGTTTCAGGAAACATCTGCTGTGTTGAGATAGCTGATGAGAAACCTGAAGCTCAGAGTGATTAAGTGTCACCTGGCTATTCATCTGTTGATCAAGAGCTATTTCAAAGCTAGGTTTAATTCATAATCTTCCCCGTATATTATTGCTTCCTTCAGATATGGCATTGTAGATAGATGGCTAGTCAGTAAGTTAGTGGCCTTATGTTTGATGCAGCTAAAGATTGCATGGGTGCTTAAAATTAACTGAGCAGGTTATACTTATATATTTAGGAATATGCATACACACATAAATTTAACAGAAATTAATGAAAAAAGAGGCTATGGATTTGAATGAGAGCAAGGAGGCATACATAGGAGAAGAAGGGGGTAATGGTGTGGTTATTCTACAATGGCAAACAATAAAAGAAATAATCAAAAATTTCTGAGGCATTAAATTCAAGTTATTAGCCAAATTATGTAGGGTAGAAATAGGCCAGTCATTACATAGAAGATATAAAAAGCATGTAATTGTCAAACATGATTAATTCAATTACCAATAATTATTGAGGCAACAAATATCATTGGCTAAATTTAAAGGTAAAGTTTGCAGTTTATAAAAAGTGAAATGAGTTATGAGTAGGTAAACAGAAGCTGAAAGGGTTAACCTATACATCTGTAGCTCAAAATTGAGATCAAGCTGGTTTACAGTAGGTATCAAAACACATAAAGAGAAAATTTTATATTCTACATTTTTTTTCCTGGCTAGAATTCTCAGTGGGAAAGGAAGTTACAAATTTTCATATCTTGAGCCAAGCTAATAACAAGGACTCTGTCTTAAATAAGCCAACCATTTTACTTCCTGAGCTTGGTTGGCTTCAAGGCCAGCCTTTCTTTTTTGAAGGGGAAGAAACTGAAAGCTGTGGAACTGTGTGTGCAGGTAGGGAGAATGAACAGAATGCTTCATTGGGAAGATGGGCAGAGCCTGATAATGAAGAAACAGTCCTTCTCAAAGGCATTAGGTTTGTTACTAGGCAACAAACAAAATATGAGTACTTGGAGCACACTGTGAATGCAGCATCTCTTAGAATACTCAGTGCTTACAGATGCTGTTCAGAAGCCTACTGTCTTGACAACTAAATTAGACCCCAGTTCATCCTGTAATTTGTATGCTTTAATTTGCACATATATCTGAATGTTGGTGTGTGCATGTCACATAATTCTTTGTCATTCTAAAAGCAAATATAATTTGGCAATTTCATATCAAATCTAATACTTAACATCATTATAAAATTCTTATAAGGCTATAATTCCATCCCATTATCAATATAATTTAAAAAAAAACATGTAATGGCTAAAATGGAAAAGTAACAATAACAAATGCTGATTAGAGTATGTAGCAGTCTTTGACTCATTGTTGGTGAATCTGCCATATATTAAGGAAGGCCGAATTCTTTTTTAACCAAATTGAGTGCACTTTTGCATCCAATCCAGAAACTACATTCCTAGGTTTACTTAAATGAGCTGAAAATGTATGCCTACACACACACACACATACACACACACACACACACACGCGCACACACACACGCATACACGCACACACACATACACCAATAACACCCTGCACATGAACTTGCATAGCAGCTTTATTTATTTTTCCCCAAACTAAAAACAGTTAAGAAAGCAAGATATATTCTATATGACAAATATAGAAACAACACTGGTAAAAATGTAAAACATGAGCATTTTTAGTAGTAAAAAGAAATGAGCTACAAAGCAACAGATTCTATATTGTAGAGGAACCCTAAATACATATTTTAAAGTAATAATTAAATATCTGAAAGACAATACACTTTAAGATTCTAACCATTTAACATACTGAAAAAGACAGAACTACAGAAATAAAAAAAAATATCAGCACCTAACAAAGGTAAAACGTTATCTTAGCTAGGGTTTCTATTGCTGTTAAGAGATACCATGATCATAGTAACTCTTATATAGGAAAACTTTTAAATGGAGCTGGTTTACAGTTCCAGAGGTTTAGTCCATTATCATCATGGCAGGACATTGTGGTGTACAGGCAACCATGATACTGGAGAAGGAGCTGAGAGTTCTACCTACATCTGATCCACAGGCAGTAGATGTAACTGCATGTCACTCTGGACATAGCTTGAGCATGTAAGACCTCAAAGCCTGCCTCCACAGTGACACACTTTCTCTAATAAGGCCACACCTCCTAACAGTGGCACTCCCTATGGGCCAAGCATTTAAACACATGGGTCTGTGGGGGCCACACCCACTTAAACCATCACAAGAGTTGAACAAGAAAGAATATATGGCTAGAAGACAGGGGTATTTAACTAAGTAAAACTGTCTTGTGTGACCCTGTAATGATGGACATATGATTTTATGCCTTTTCAAATCCCATGTAACTATATGATAAAAAGTGTAGACCCTAACATACAGTATGGATTTTAGTTAGTAGAACTGTAGAAAAAGTTTGGAGTTGTGGGGCACAGCTGTAATCACAGCTCTCAGGAGACAGAGGCAGGGGGATCTCTGGCAGTTTGAGGCTAATTTAATCTATATATTGAAGTTCAGGCTAGCCAACAGCTACATAGTGAAACCCTGCCTCAAAATAAAAGAAAACAAACTTCTGGTTCAAAATCCATTGTGCTTATTATGCAAGCTAAAATGCTAAAATTAAGGCGCAGCTGTCTAGAAGGAGAGATAAATGGGGATTTGCCATATTCCCTGTTCATTTTTTCAGTAAACTAAGACTACCCTAAGAATATAGTTTACATGTTTTTAAAAATTTAATCCTAAATTAGTAATATTATTATTATCACTGGAAAAGACTTCTGCAATTATATCATTGATTAAGTTCTTCCTAAAATAAACTTATTAATTTATATATTTATCAATCATATTACCAGAAAATTATATTTTGATTGTCTATAAATACATATTCACAAGCATATTTAGTTCACAACTTATTATGTAGAATTGAATTAGTAATTTTTTTCCTAACAAAATATTACTATGCCTATTTGTATTCTAATGAGAGAAAGAAATGGTGTGGATTTGAGTGGGCAGGAAATAGGGAAAAGCAGGGAGGAGCTGAGAGAAGCCAGGGTGTGGGGGGGAGGAGTTAGTAACCAGAATATCTTATATGAAAAAATATCTATTTTCAATAAAGAAGACAAAGAAATACTACATTTTAATTGTATAAATAAAAATGTAATGTTTCATATAAGTTAAGATTATCACTGTGATATTAGTACACTTCTCAATTTACTGACTTTCAAAATAGTTTGATTTCAAAAACCTTAATAAATGCTTTGCTTAGTATCTATTACTATGTAATGGAAGGTATAAATAATTTCTGTTTTCTGAAATGGTCACATGTAGATTTTTCAAGTCCCATAAATGATTTATCAATTTTTATGCACACACATGCAGGCATGTGGTGTGTGTGTGTGTGTGTGTGTGTGTGTGTGTGTGTGTGTGTGTGTGTTGATTAACTAGGAGATCAGGATCAAATACAAATTCTGCTCAGCTGATTTGTGGTTAATCTACCTTTCTAAAATGCTTCTGGGTGGTACTGAAATCTCACCACACCTTGGGCAGCAATGCTCTAGGAAATATCTAGGTTAAAAAGCAGTCATGAGAATGAAAAACCAGCTCAAATCTCTGTCTGTCCTAGTGAGGGGTTAAACAGTTCTTTTCCTACTATACTACCTGAAGAATCTCTCAGGGCCTTTGGTGCTTCTAAATCTGCTTGCCCAATGTATAATCCTTTTCAATTCCACCTGAAAGAGGAAGGTTTGATAACCTTTGTGCAGTGAGCAAGCTTCCATTTAGTCATAATACTCCCCTGGCTTATGTGAACCCAAGGTCACCTGTTTCTAGTTCAATTCCTTAATTTATATGTTTTCAATTGAGGAAAGGTCGAATGACTGACTCAAGGTCACTTATCCAATAACTGTAAAGGTCATGTCTCAAATCCCAATTTCTGAATCCCAGTTCAATCCCTTTTTATCCATTTTTGTCCTGCTTCTGATAATGATGCATGCCACAGGAGACAAACTGAGTAATTTAGATATAAAATACCATTCCTGTATTGAATTTCATAGCCTTGGGCTTTCCACTGCAATCCTTGAGAGGCATTTAAAGTTTCAGTAAGTTGCGCCGGGCGGTGGTGGCGCACGCCTTTAATCCCAGCACTCGGGAGGCAGAGCCAGGCGGATCTCTGTGAGTTCGAGGCCAGCCTGGTCTCCAAAGCGAGTTCCAGGAAAGGCACAAAGCTACACAGAGAAACCCTGTCTCGAAAAACCAAAAAAAAAAAAAAAAAAAAAAAAAAAAAGTTTCAGTAAGTTACTGTAAAGGGGGAGGTTTTGTGTGTTAAAGCAAGACTTGGAATTCAGCAATAAATATGATGTCCAGCTTTCTGTAGTATGAGACAAAGGCATGTGGGTAAAGACTTGAATGTCCTGCTGTGGGGAATGGGATCAAGAACTATCTTAGACTTCCCTGTCTCTAATGTTCCACATGAAGTAGCTCAGCCAACCACATGTGGGAGCCAGAGGCATATGGGAACGTCCCCCTTAACAACTTCCATCAATAAGTCACCTTGGGAAAGACAAATGACAATGCCATCTGTGTGGCTTACAGATCACTAAGTATGATGCAAAGAAACTAAAACAACTTGTAAAAAACCAGGAAAATGAGTGCTGGAGAGGTGACAAAATATTATATTGTTTTATAGACCTTATTCATTTAAAAGTGATTTGGGTTTTCTAACATCTTTCTTAAGGGAAAAACCCAACTTCACACCTTTTCAACAAAATTAAGTAATAAGAGGTATATGTGACATTAGGATTCTACATATGATCTCTAAATTATGTCATAGTAACTCTACTAGGATTTCTCCTAATAACCAGAATCTACTTGTATATATTCTCAGTTTTCTCCACTTGGAACAGGCATTCATATGTAAAAACAATGAATAAAATTGAGGTCATTAATTTGAGAGAGAGCAAGGACAAGCACATGGGAAGAGCTGGAGGTAGGGAATGGGTAAAATGAGGTAATTATACATATATTTTTTGCTTTTTATATAAAATTTTTTCACAGTAAGTTCTAATCAGGGATTTGTTAAACCTGAGAATCATGGGAGAAAAACTTGTTCCACAATTTTTGAGTCAAATTTGAAGCAAGTTTTAATTAAATATTGGTCAGGATGATAATCTCTGGCCAGGACCATTCCGGGGTTGCCAGAAAAATGGTGATGAGTTACATTTTGCAGAGGCTTAAAAAAACAAACACATAAGACCATTTTATTTCCAACCAGGTCCAATCTGGGGCAAACACATATCTTGCAATCAGGGGCAAGCGTACATCCATCCTGATATATTTACTGTCTATGACCGCCCACCTACAAGTGATCAAGCACATCAGGTGCAGTTGAGTCAAACAAAGGTGTGTGGGTGTGGCTTGTTATCTCCCTTAAACAATAGCCAGCGTTTCAGGAAGCATCTGTCCTTGGGCAAGGGTCTTTTAGAGGCATTTTTGTTTCAAGGATCACTTAGGCATGGTAATTAAACTTAAAACATAACAAAACATAATGTTGGCTCTCATAGTCTTCTCTCCAGCAACTCCTCACAGATTCTTCCCACCTATCATCCACCCAAATCCGTGCTTGCTCTCTTTCTCTTTCTCTCCCTCTTGCCCCACCTCCTTTCTCCCTCAAGCAAACAAACAAATAACATTAGAATATAGAATAATAACATGTTCCTGCCCTGTTTGAGTTCTTGTCCTAATTACTTTCAATGATCAACTACAATGTGGACATGTAAGCCAAATAAACCCTTTCTTCCCCAACCTGCTTTTCAGTATGGTATTCCATCATAGCATTAGTAACCCTAATTAAGACAGACCCCATCTAGCTTGAAACTGATCCTGCTCTTGCAATCTCTGTGAGTTCATATATGTATCTGTCCTGCTGTATCTGGAAGACACTGTGTCCTTGGCCTCATCTTTCCCTCTGGCTCTTAGAATCTTTCTGCCTCCTGTTCACTGAAGATCTGATGGGAGCCTTCTGAGCCCTGAGGGAAGGGCTTGATGAAGACATCCCATTTAGCACTGAGTGTTCCCAAATCCTCAGTCTTTGTACCTTGACTGCTTGGGGGGGGGGGGCAGTGAACCTTAAACTGAATAGGCCACAGGCCTAGGGGAAAAGCAAATACTCTTGTTCTGCTAAAAGAACATAGCAATAAAATGACAGCTAATGGCATTCTGCTGTAACAAAAGATCAAAGTCTTGCTCAGTCATCATCAAGAAGCTTCCTCTTACAGTAGATGGGGACTAACACACACCCACAAGTGAACAATGTGCAGAAGTAATTACATTTTAATTTCATGTGTATCTGTCTGTCTGTCTGCCTGTGTGAGTGTGTGTATGTGTCTGTGTGTATATCTGTGTGTTTGTGTGTATTTGTGTCTCTGTGTGTTTTTGTTGTTTGACTTTTTCTTTTCTAGAGAGACAGAGAGAAAGTCATAGAATTGAGTGGGTGGTGACGTAGAAAAGACCTGGGAGGAGTAGGGAGAGGGGAAATTATGATTAGAATATATTGCATAAAAATTATTTTCAATAAAAATATAAATATTAAATTATTTTTAAAAAAAGGAAGCCAGGAATTTTGACCTATCCCCATAGGTGACTTTTGAAAACAGCCCATGATAAAGATCTAGCTCTTCTTTCAGAGAGATCCTTTGTGTGTACTGTATACAAGAGGTTCCTGCTCAAGTTACAGAGGCAGGAAGACTGTCTCCCCAGGCCTTGCAGCTGATAGCACATCATTACACTCTGTGCAGAAATGTTTATCATATTTCCATCATGGGATTAACTGAATAGAAAAACACCTAAGATACGAAATTACCATCTTAGTTTCTCTAGATATGTTTTGAGATGTTCCTGTGTGGAGAAGGAGTTGTGATCCTACCTTCAAGGAGAACCAACCTTGGCATTTCTGAATCTGGTATATGAAAATGAATAGCCTCCAATTTGCTTGTTAATGATTTGAGACTTGGAGACCACCCAAGGAAGGCTGGGTGCCAGTTGTAAGGAACAAGAGTGTTTAGGTATATATAGGAGCCTTCTTCAGTAATTCTACAAGTTCCTGACTGTGAAAAGACTCTAAGAAATTACAGGCTGCTTCCAGTGTCTCAGAGCTAAGGTATAATATGTCTGCTCTGGGGGGCTGAAAATCTGACAGAGGCTGCTATGTCAAGATTTGTCTTTTATTTCCAAACCATTGTTCTAAGTATCACTTTCATGTTCATTGGCAATATTCCATATCCATTCTTCCTACCCTATATTGTCCCCCAACCCTAATCTTGTTGCCCTGATCAATATATTATCCATTCTTCAACATCCAGCATGCATGTGACCGCCTCTGTAAGAACATCCTTCAGTAGCTCAGAGTTTATTGTGACCTTCCTGCATGCTGGATTGCACAGTGGGTAAAATCCTATGTCACTCATCGGGCATTTTTATGTTTGTTGAACTTTCAAAGATTTTTCACACAGAAATGTCAATGTGTAAGGAAGAGAACATTGAGTTATATATTGTTTAGAGTCTAGAGTATCCTCTCTTTTTTGAGTATTGCTTGCTAATCTAATTACCGGGCACAGCCATATCTGAATGGAATGGCAGAAGTCATAAAGCCAGCATAGCTGCTTGAAAAAGATCCAGCAAAGCTGAGCCACATGATGGCTGCCATGCCATTTCTGGTTTTCATCTCCACCTATTGCATACTTAAGGCACTTTTAATATTTGTACAATTTGGGGATATTGGATTGATGGAAAATCCCTTACGAATTATTTATGCATTCTCCCAGGAATGCTGCTTCTAAGCTTCCCCAGGAAAGTCCTGAACATACAATTCCCCTCAATTTTAGGGAGATATTCTTATCTACTTGAAGGTCTTCCTTAGGCCTTGGACATTGTGACACATAAAGAAGCCAGAGGTCTCTTCATGAGGCTATCAGACATTCTTAAAACATTTGTCCCTGTGTACTTACACAGGAACAAGATATTCAAAACAAAGTAAGCTTTAAAAGGTCAACAAGATTTGGTGGGCTAAAGGAGTTGACCACAGATCAGATTATAAGCTTCTTCCCACTGTACACTCAGACAAATATGTGGCATACAACTCTGTCCTACATAGAGACATATTAATGAGCAAAGTATGGAATGGAAAGATGATAAAAGAATGAGATGTCAGGACCTCCCTCTCTTATAAAAGTTAGCTCATGCAGAGCCACTATAATGTCATATGACCAAGGAACAACAGAATGCCAGGATTAGACATATAGACAAATTCTATAAAGATATAAAGGTGAACATGGTATTATGTCAGAATTTAAATAATAACTGCAGCAGCTTTAGCCTGAGGATTTTTCCTGGGCACTCTGACAACTAAGAGTTAATAATACACTGCTTGAGACATGGCAAAATGCCCAGGGTGGCTTGAAGATTTTTGTTTTGGTCTAGTGTCCTTGAAGCAACCAAAGCTACCAGCCTGAGAACAGGCTGTCATATGCCTCTAGAGTCTTAAAATTGGGTTATAGGGTTAATGAGTAAAAATGATAACTCTGTTTATTAATGATGTCAAAACTTGAGGGAAAATTATTAGAAATGATAAGTCTGTTCTGTCATAGTTTATTAATGATGACTAAAAGATGAGCAAAAGGAAGTGAAACACATGTCCAAAAACAAAAATTATATGATCTTTTAGAACATCATGAATGTACCCCTGCTTACTAAATTATGTATAAATAAAGAAGTACTCTGGCTGCTAGTCTGTCAGGCTGCAAGATTTTCCTGACCACAGTGGCCTGGCTCACTTCCTTCCCTACCGACTCCTTACATCCTCTGCTGGGACCTGTTCACCTCCAATGATGGCTCCTGGCAACTACCAGAATAATTGCTGGAATGCCTGAAGAATGTAGCTTTATAGACAAGTATGAAAGAGAGAGACAAATAGCATAGCATGAAAGACAACATATTGTAACTTGAATTGAATAATAATGACAAGGGCTAGCAAGCAAATTGCTAGTCAAATAGAGTATGGGGACTGAAACAGCCCTCATCATGGGAGACCACACCTACTGTGGAGAGAGGCAGCATGAGCCAAAATGCCTGAGCTCTATGCCGCTCTACAAATCTATGACTTGCCTGCAAACGGGAAAGGTAATGACTTGTACACAATAAATAGATCAATAAAAATAAAAGCACATTGAATATAAATAACTTACTGTGCTGACAGTGAATCCCATTAAACCCCCGGGGACATTTACACACATAGCCTATGAATGTGTCTCCTCGATATGCTTCGCTTATCTCACAGGTTCCTCCGTTGTGGCATGGGTTGGGGACGCAGGGACCTGCAAGATAGGAAAAAAGGCTTCATGATGCATGGGCTTAATACAAGATATCATACCAGCATTTTCAGTGGACAATTTTCTCCTTGATAGTCTATAGAAAAAGCACCAGGTGTGTGAACTCAGATGAGTGGCCTGAATTTAAATATAAGTGCCATTACCTTTAGCTATGTGATCAGGAGAAATTATTTAATTTTTCTGTTGCCTTGGTGTGGTCTTTTGACAAATATTAATATAATGAAATTAGCTTTAATGGTTACACTACAGTTGAAAAGAGTTCATATATTAAAATATGCAGAAGAGTACCAGCTACACATTATGCATTCAAAAATAGTGTTAATTCAATTATTATTATCAGAATTTCTGAATTATGGAATACCTTTTGCATGTTGAACAATTAATACTGAATCACAGTTTCTAAAGAGCTTTTGACCTTGCTGATGCAAAAATTATCTGAATCTACCAATATAGAGGCAGTCAAGTCCACAGACGCTTGCAGCAATTTATTGAATTTTCATAAATTTGAGGAGAATGGCTTGAGAGAAACTTCGCAATTTGTCCTAAACACAGTAGCTCACAAAGAGTTGCATGTTTGAATAAGTAGCTATGATAATCATTTTGTAGAATTTGAGAACGTAAGTTGAACAAAGATTTAAACAGTTGCATAAAACAGAGCTATTCTGAGATTTCCCTGGGCAAAACCAGCTGTTACCAGTGTAGATTAGCTGGCAGCATCCAGCTACTGCTCCATAGGATCTGCTGCAACAACGCTCACTCCAGGTCATACTCCTGAGGCAATGACAGAGCAAGATGTGGTATCAAACTAGGCCAGGCCCACCTGGCACAGGTCTCTTCAAGTGTATATTCTGTACTCAGGAATGCGCCACTGGTCCAGGTGAGGTTTTTCTTGACAACACTGTCAGTCTGAAGCTTTTTGTAGGACATGCTTTCTTTCCTTCATTGTTTCTTCTTCCAGAAGTGACAGGCGGTGTCACAGTCTGAAGGCCTCTGCTAAACACTCATGCTCTCCCGATCCCCTCTGAATGAATGAGCATTCAGCACAACATTCTCCATTACATTCAGCTTCTGGGAGGATAGGCCGACTGAGTGAAGGCAGACCTGAATCTAGACAAAGTACAGATTCTGGAGAAGAATCTAGGAAAATCACGAAAAACTTTTCCCTGGAAGATGAAACAAGATGAAAAAACAAAAATAATGTATAAAGATTGGAATATAAGACCATGGCCTTGTCCTACACATAGATAAAATTGATGCCAGGGAGTGGGCCATTGAAAGTCTCTCTGAAGAAGAGTGGGTGCACGGGAGCCAAGGTGGGACGGTACATTCACTCACACTTACTATTTTTGGAAAAGTGGAAGAGACAAGAAGGTGAGACCAGGTAAGTGAAAATGAGTGTTACTAGATGGAAGAACTGATGGAAGCTGGTGGAGACCAATTGGGAAGAACTTGTGTTTTAAAGGACACACAACAGAGCAATTCGTGAGGAAAAACTAATTGCAAAGATAGTTATACGCTGGTGTTAGAAAATGAATGTTGGGATAATGAAACTAAATGCCTAATAAGTCACGAGGAAGATCAGAGAAGAGCAAGAACTTGCAGCTGAGACAAGAAGGAATGCGGCGCATTGGATACAACAACCCTGAAGATTTGCTGCAACTCATAGAAGCCCCATCAGACAAGGCTAGTGAAGGTACGCTAGCCCAGTAGAACACATAGCTCTGCCAGGCCTTACCCTTCTCTCCCATTCACTCTATCTTGCTAAAAAACCCTTAGATTATATTCCTAAAGCTAGCCACCAAAGTTTATTCCCTTATTTGGCCACTTCCTCCTCCTGTGGCTAACCACCAAGGTCCAGTTATTCAAAGTATTGAAGTTCAGCAATCAAAGCCCCCTTTGGATCAACTGATTAACATGCCCAGTTAAAATTGAACACTCACAACAGACTGCTGGCAATGGTCGAGAGACAGCCCGAACTGACCTACTCTGGTGATGGGATGGCCAAACACCCTAATTGTCATGCTAGAAACCTCATCCAACTACTGAGGGATCTGGATGCAGAGATCCATGGCTAGGCCCCGGGTGGATCTCTGGGAGTCCAATTAGCAAGAATGAGGAGGGTTTATATGAGCGAGAATTGTGGAGACCAAGGTTGGATAAAGCACAGACAAAGAGCCAAACAAATGGAAACACATAAACTATGAACCAATGGCTGAGGGGTCACCAACTGGATCAGGCCCTCTGAATGGGTGAGACAGTTGATTGGCTTGATCTGTTTGGGAGGCATCCAGGCAGTGGGACCGAGTCCTGTGCTCAGTGCATGAGTTGGCTGTTTAAAACCTGGGGCCTATGCAGGGTCCCTTGGCTCGGCCTGGGAGGAGGGGTCTGGACCTACCTGGACTGAGTCTACCAGGTTGATCTCAGTCCTGGGGGAGGCTTTGCCCTGGAGGAGGTGGGAATGGGGGGGTGGGAGGGGGGTACGAGGGGGGAGAACAAGGGAATCTGTGGCTGATATGTAGAACTGAATTGTATTGCAAAATAAAAATAAAAATTTAAAAAAAAAACAAAAAAATTGAACACCTCATCCTAACACAGGGTTTCCCCTTTTACCTTTATAAGCCACCGTTTGCCTACGGGCCACGTCTGTCTGCCCTCTATTCAGAGGCACAAATTTCCTAGCCTCCTTTCCCTTGTTCCCTTCCCCTTCTCCCTCATCATCTGTTTCCTGTGTTTGTCTCTTATTCCCTACCCTCTGTCCTTCTGGGGCAAATGAATCTTTATGCTGAGAACATGGCCTTTGGGATCCTGAGCCAATACTTTTCCTTTCAGTTGGTAAGAGGGCTCAATGGAAAGTATAGACCTTAGGGAAAGAGGAAATTCACCATCTTCATTCAGAGCAGCCCACTGCACGTTAGAACCTGAGCGTGGTTTGAGGCTGGGTAACATGATTCTGTGTTAGGAAAAGTGATTACAATTTGATTCTTTCCTCCAGAAACTTCATAGGACAAAACACACTCCATTTCTTTCATTTTAATGTTGTATGGAATCAATAAAGATTTGCCTGGAATAGTTTATAGGCACTCTATAGTGCCTAGACCCATACTTCCTATTCAATATATTTCTTAGAAATTGAAAAGTAATTGTGAAAGCTGTGTTTTTAACTACAAATATCTGTATCCTCATATCCTTCATGAAAGATACCTAGATATCTAATGTACAACGTAAGGAAATCAGTAATACTGTATTATAGTGGGGACTTTTATTAAGAAGATTTAAGCTGGCTCTCATTATCCAAAATTAATTATATAAAATGGTAACACTTTATTAGCTATGTGTTTCACATAGTATCATTTTGTAAATATCAAGTATATGGTAAAATTTTTAAACAATGCATTTTTTGAAGTTCATTCACGTGTAGTGTTTATGAATCATATTGTCTAGTACCTTTCCTTAAGGTAGCATACTGTTTGTATTTGAGAGAAGGAAGGAACTGTAAGACCTGTGATATGGGTTAGCGCAATTGAAATAATTTTCTGTCATTGCTAAGCATCTTGTTAAACATTCTAGCTCTCCCTCCTATCTGTTTCTCCTGTTCCCTCTTCAAAAATTATCTAATAGTGTATCATGATGTAATTTATATAAAAATCTCATCTACTCCTCACAGCAAATCAGTGGGGTTCTTGTTCTCTTATACAGTCCTGAGTATCATTGTGTTGGGGTTTAAAGTGGAAAGCTACAGGAAGTTGATACTCTTTAGCAGATCAATATCTTCCAGTGATGCATTTAGACCTCAAATCCAGAATCTGTGATTCTAGGAGGAGAGGATCAAACAAAAGTGACACTGAGCATTTTCATGCATCAATTATCTTTCAAATAAGAAAACAGCAAAAACAATTTTCAAGTAACTGGCAACCTATAGTCATATACATTATATAAGAATATATAAAATATACACAAATGGTTATATAATTCTGAATAAACAGGGCGCTATGAAAATCATCTAACCCAAGATCATAATTTAGCATGTAAGGAAACATAGTCAAATCAGAATTTAGTAAAATCTGAAAAATACCATGTATGAAGAAAATTGGATTTAAGGAATTATACCTGGGAGAAAAAAAATAGTTATTGAAACCAAAAGTGATGAAGCTATTCTTGCTTCCTCGAGAGAGTGGAGTAATTATAGCAGAGAGAATAAAAATCTTCCCACATTCACTTTGGTTTAAGAAACTCTACAGGGGATTTGATAAAAGATCTGAATGTAAGACCTTTGCTTGGTCTTGCTAGGAGATAAAACTGAGGCCAAGCAGAAGGTCATTTGAAGTCTCTCTGAAGAACAATGGTGCAGA